>NC_091476.1:64707153-65011109 GCF_036971445.1 Narcine bancroftii | reverse complement strand
CAATCACAATCGGACTGACACATGGTTAGGATGGGTTTTGAGGAAAATCGGGAAAAACAGGCGGGACTAGAGTAGGTGGGACATTTTGGTCTGTGTGGGCAGATTGCACCAAAGAACCTGTTTCTATGCTCTATTACTGACTACTCCTTTCACAATTAATTGATGGATATAGCACGGTAACAGGCCCTTCTGGCTCATGAGCCCGGCGTCAAGGAAATTAACATACAAACCCTGTATGTTTTTGGAAGGTGGAAAGAAACCAGAAGTCCCGCAGGATGCCCACGCAGATGCATGGAGAACGTACAAACTTCTCCTCACAGACAGTGCTGGATTCGAACTTGGGTCGCTGGCAAGGCGTTGTATTAACCGTGCCTGGGAGAGGCAAGAAACAAGCAAGGAAGCTCGGGCATAGAAAGGGTGAAACTGGATGGAAAATTTCTCCAAGCACCTAAAGCAATGTGAATCTTGTCAAAAAAAAAATCACAGGGCCCACAAGTCTAATGTGAAATGGCGTCAATCTGTAACCAATGGAGGTTTCCCTTGGACAGGCACAGGGATACATCTGCAATCCAAAGAACTTGAGAGCAGCCATTCTCAACAGGGGTCATATGGTCCACTTGGGGGTGGGGCCACTGCACATTTATGGGGATGGGGGGGGCATGGACTGAAATCAAAATATTTTTCTGCACAGGTGCTCCTCAACTTACGGTGGGGTTACGTACCGGCAAACCCATTGCAAGTCGAAACAGTTATTTTTTATAATTAAATTTTGAATACCTTTATTCCACACACAAAAAAACCCATCAACATACACAGCAGAAAGCACACTGCACATGAAGAATATTTGAAGCATTGAATTAAAAATTAATTGCTGGACGGTGGGAGATGCTAAAGTGACAGGGTCAACAATTTCTCCCTCTTCTGAAGATGCTCGAGAACAGCTCGTAGAATGCACTATGTCATTGACACTTGCTGGAGGGCACTGGGGCATTGACACTTGTTGATGGTTTAACAGGCATTCTTCAGGAATATATTAATTTTTGACTGGACAGATGTTTCTTCTTTCCACTGTAAATTTCTCTGTAGCATCCTGCACCTGCCTGTCCGCTCTTGCAAATCTCTCATAATTGACGTCTATTGCTGTATGATATTCTCGCATGCTGCTGCTATCACCCAATAAGAGAGGAGTGCATCAAGTACAGCAAGTGCAAGAACAGAATGGAATTCAAAATGGAAAGCGCGGATTCGAACCGTCGCTACTTTTTAAAAAAAGCGCAAGTCAGACCACCGTAAGTAAGGGATCACCAGATGGTGAGAGAAGTACAGAAGAAGCCAACTAAATGTAACTGCTTCACAGGGAAGGGAGCCCAGAACCCTAAGGAGGCCACATTCAAAAAGAAAAGGTTGAGAATGACTGCTTTAGAACCCCGGCATTCTTGAAAGCAAGAATTTGCTTTCATGCCTGCGAAACTGAATTACTCCTCATACAACGGTGCAACTTTAATGAACAGAAGTTTCAATGTTATGAACATTAGGAGGCTGTACTTCTGATGAGATAATGGCCACCACTCCCCCAACCACCTGCAAAACAGTGAATGGAAATCTGAAATCTAAAAACAGGAAAATGCCAAGAACAAGATGGGCCTGGACTTCTCTTCCAAGGTCAGACAGCATCTGTGGAAAAATCCTGGTCAGGGTCAAAGGCCTAATGTGAATTTAAAATGTATAAATTTTAGAATTTTAAATTTATACACACAACATGGTAACAGGCCCCTCCAGCCCATGCCCCATAAATAAACCAATGAACCAACAAACACTTTTTGGGGGGGGGGGGGGGTGAGAAGAGAGGAAACCAGAGGACCTGGAGGAAACCCACGCAGACAAGGGGAGAACGTACAAACAGACAGCGCTGGATTTGAACCAGGGTCACCAGTGCTGTAATGGCATTGTGCTGCCCGAGCTGTTTTGCTAAACGTATCCAGCATTTTGAGTTTTTAAACCCACGGGACATTTTACTTCCAGTAATTTTGGTCAAATTGTCAACCTTTGATTCAAGGGCCTGATCTTTGTTGGGTTGTAGTCACTGTTTGTAACTTGGCCATATTTATACTTTCGCTGGTGAGTTTTGACTGGAGGTCAGAAACAAAAAAAAGTTATTCAAACATAGAAATAATCAACAACAAGGGGAAATCTTTTCTCACCCCTTGCACGACAGTGACAGAGTTATTGGTTAGTGGCCAGTGTATTTGCCCTCAATTTTTACTGCAGCCTCCTGCAGTACCCCTCATGTTGCCTCAATGGATTAGGAGCAACATTAAAAATTTGCAATCCATTCCTTCTGCAGTATTAACCATATAACCATTTACGGAGCGGAAACAGGCCATGTTGGCCTTTCGAGTTTGCACTGGTTCACTGATTGCAAAATAACGATTGAGCCTTTGTGCCAAGTTTAGAGTGATTTGCTGTCAATTCAACGTACCTCATCGCTGGTCTTGTAACAGGGAGGGTTGGAGTTTGGGTCAAATTCCATTTCTGATGGAATAGACTGAGAAGAAAGAAAAAAAAATGAGACCCTCCCAAAGATGCAAACTTACAAGGCCTGTGTTTGTATCTAAGCCAATCTTCGGCTTGGACTGTAGCTGCCATTTCGACTGTAGACAGCATCACCCATCTTCCTCAGACGTTAAAGGGCTCAGCCCTGCAACATTGGTTATAAATCTTTACCTCCTGGTTCCTCCAGCATTTCTATGTTTTAACTATAATTACAGCAACTGTAGACTTTCATGTTTTACCCAACAGAATCGCACAGATACACAAAGAATAAGAGCAGGAGTCGGTCAACCAGCCCGTCGAGCCTGCTCTGATATTCAATGAGATCAAGGCTAATCTGATGAAATACTCATCTCCCTACCTGCCTTTACCCAATATTCCTTAATTCTCCTACTTTGTAAAAATCTATCCAACCTGGTCTTTAATATATTTACTGAGGTCCCTTCCACTGCTTCAATGGGCGGCGAATTCCACAGATTCACGATCCTCTGGGAAAAATAGTTCCTCCTCATCTCTGTCCTCAATCTACGACCCTGAATCTTGAGGCTGTGACCCCTAGTTCTGGTCTCCCCCACCAATGGGAACAACTTACTGACCTCTATCTTATTGATGCCTTTCATAATTTTATACATTTCTATAAGATCCCCTCTCATTCTTCCAAATTCCAGCGAGTACAGTCCCAGACGATTCAATCTCTCCTCATAGACTAACCCCCTCAATTCTAGTGAATATCCTCTGCACTGCCTCTAAAGCCAGTACATCCTTCCTCAAGTAAGGAGACAACTGCCTGCAGTACTCCAGATGCAGCCTCACCAGGACCTTGTACCACTATAGCATATCCTCCCCCGCTCCTAAATTCAGTCCCTCCAGCAATGAAGGCCAATATTCTATTTGCCTTCTTGATTACCTGCTGCACCTGCAAACCAACCTTTTGTGATTCAAGAACTCCCAAGTCCTTCTGCACATCAGCATGCTGCAATCACTTGCAATTTAAATAATATTCTGATCTTTCACACTTCTTTCCAAATTTTACTCCATCCGCCAGACCTGTGCTCACTCACTTAACTTATCCATATCTCTCTGCAGACTTTCCGTATCCTCTGCACAATTTGCTTTTGCACTCAATTTAGTGTCACCAGCAAATTTAGATACACTACACTGTCCCCTCTTCCAGATCGTTAATGTATATCATGAACAGCTGCAGGCCCAGCACCAACCCCTGTGGCACCCCACTCACTACTGATTGCAAACCTTCCCAACTCTGTTTTCTATTGGTTAACCAATCCTCTATCCATGCTAATACATCAAACCTAACTCAATGCATCCTCATCTTCTGTACGAGTCTTTATTGCGCCACTTTTATCGAACACCTTCTGGAAATCCAAATAAACAATTGTCCATCTGCCCCCCTCTATCCACTACATATGTTATACAGGTCGAGTATCCCTAATCTGGAATTCCAAAATCCAAAACTGTTTTTGTGCTTGGTCTGATATAGAGTTCAGAAATCACAATTGGAGAACAGGACGTAATGCATTATTAAGTGCAGATTTTTAAATATACATGACCACTTCAGTTAATTTGTGCAGGTGTAAATATTTGTATTGTAATGTAACTGCATGTATCTTTAAGTCTGAGTGAATGAGTGCATTTTTAAAAAATGGTGTTGGAAAATCTGAAAAAATTTCAAAATACGAAACACTTCTGGTCCCATGCATTTCAGATAAAGGGTACTCGACCTCTATCCTAAAAGAATTCCAGTAAATTTGTTAGACAGGATCAGCCTTTGTTGAACCCATGCTGCATCTGCCTGATGGATCAATTTCACTCCAGATATCTCACTATTTATTCTTTAATGATATTTTCCACAATCACAGATAGGACAAAGAACACCACAGCACAGACCCTTCGGCTCTCGATGTTGGGCTGATCCATACCCTTAACCCTCTATTTTGCTTCCATGCATGCGGCTGTCACAGAGTTTCTTAAATGCCCCTAATGTTTCAGCCTCCACCACCATCCCTGATAAAGCATTCCAGGCACCCACAACTCAGTGTGTAAAAAAAACTTACCCCTGGTATCTCCCCCAAATCTCCCTCTCTTAACTTTGTACATACGTTCTCTGGTTTTGCTGATCCTGCTCTGTGATAATCTGTCCTGCCTCTCATAATTTTGTAGACCTCTATCAAGTCTCCTTTCATTCTTCTATGCTCTAAAGAGAAAACTCTGCTAGCCTTGCCTCATAAGACATTTTCCAATCCAGGTAACATCCTGCACCTTCCCCATCCCTCCTAAAATGAGGTGACCTGAACCGTACTTCAAGTGTGGTCTCACCAGAGATTTGTAGAGTTGCAACATGTCCACTTTACTCCTGAACTCGATCCCCCTAGTAATGAAGCCCAGCATCTCATACGCTTTCTTAACTATCCTATCTACCTGTGCAGCGACCTTGAGGGATGCACAGATGTGGACCCCAAGGTTCTACTATTAACCCTGGACTCAGCCTTCTGGTTTGTCGTTTCAAAATGCATCACCTCACTCTTATCCAGATTGAACTCCATCTGCCACTTCTCCACCCAACTCTGCATCCTGTCTATATCCTCTGGTAACCTTCAACAACCTTCAGCTCCATCCACAACTTCTCCAACCTTTGTATTATCCGCAAACTTACTGACCCATCCTTCCACCATCCAGGTCATTTATAAAAATAACAAATAGCAGGGGTCCCAGAACAGATCCATTAGTCACCGACCTCCAGGCAGAAAACTTTCCTTCTACCTGCAAGTGAATTTTTTATCCACAAAGCAAAGTTCCATGGATCCCGTGCCTCATGACGTTTTGAACGAGTCTCTCATGGGGACCTTGTCAAATGCCTTTCTAAAATCCATGTGGATCTCATCTACTGCCCTGCCTTCATCAATCTCTTTTGTTACCTCCTCAAAAAACTCAATTAGGTTCGTGAACAAGGCCTTCCCTTCCCAAACCAAGCTGACTATCCTTGAGTAGACTGTACTTTTCCAAATACTCATAGCAAACCACTGACGTGAGACTCACCGGTCTTGAATTCCCAGGATTCTCCCTATTTTTAAAAAACCAAGGGGATGACATTTGCCCTTCTCCCATCCTCCAGCACCTCCCCTGCAGCCAAAGAGGACTCAAAGATCAGAGCTACTGCTACACCCATCTCTTCCCTCACTTCCCATGGCAACCTGGGGTATATCGCATCTAGCCCTGGGGATTTATCAACTTGATTTTTAAAAAAAATTTAGACATACAGCACAGTAATAGGCCATTTTGGCCTACAAGTCTGTGCCACCCAAACACCCCCGGTGCATATTTTGAAGGGTGGGAGGAAACCAGAGCCATCAGAAAAAACCCACGCAGACATGGGGAGAACGTAAAATTCCTTACAGATAGTGCTGACATTTTTAAGAAGATCCATGAGGTGCCAGTTGATGAAGTAGACAAAGACAACGTAATCAAACAATAATCATGGCTTTTATTAGCAGAAACTAATGGTACAATAATGGGTATACACAGTTATACCCAAGGGGAGTGTCTTTAATGGTCGAAATAATGCATAGCCAATGTTAGTAAGGCAAAGCTAGCCGAAGGCAAGACTGACAGCTCAGCAGAGATTCACCACAATCCAACACTTCCTGTTCCTTAATCCCCACACTGTCCAGCACAGGGGCCAGTTCAATTTTGACCTCACCCTAATCAAGGTCCTTTTTTTCTTCTGAATACTGAAACAAAGTATCCATTTAGGACCTCCCCAACTTCCAGGCACATGCTGCCTCCTTTATTGGCTCCACCTTCAATCGTCATCCTTGTCCTTCATATGCATAGAAAGCCTTGGAGTTCTCATTAATCTTACATCCCCCCTGCAAGCACTTAAACTTGTTAAGATGCAAAACTAACTGGCCTACAGTTCCTTCCCATTTGCCTACATCTTTATTTTTTTTTAAATCGTGGCGATACATAACCATCAGAACTCCCTAACACTGACATCTGCAGTTTCTCCGATTATGTTGCAACTTCAAGCCACTTGTTTCTACGTGGGTTTGTCAGGTTGCAACCATCTGGCCCAACCAGTTTGTACAGTGGTTATGTTCTGCAAGAGACTTCTCCAATCTTCTGCCTCCACCCATCCTTTCCTCTCTGGTGCACTTCCCTAAAATTTTCTCGTGAATTGTACCCCTGCTCTTTTGAGTCAGCTAACCCACGTGAAAGTGTGCTCCACCAGTGACTGGGCAGAGACATTTTTCTATACACCCTATAGGATTTGCATTCTGCATCAAGGTGCATGACAATTTAGTTCCACATTCGAAACGATGCCTTTCCTGAACACTTCACAGAATTGAAGATTCATTTTAGTATTCATGAACTCTAATACTGGTTACTCCACCCAGCTGACCTCACGAATGGGAACTCGTCTCTGCACTTAACCTAGCAAACATTTACAGAGCTTTTAAAATGTAGCACACAAACGTGCTGGAGAAACTCAGTAGGTCACTCAGCATTCATAGGAAGTAAAGGGCGATCATCGTTTCAGGCCTGGCCCCTTTGTCAGGTATGGGATTAAGCAGAGGGGGCAGTATAAGCAGGAGCTGATGGTAATGACTGCTGGGGCACAGTAGACTGGAAGGAAAGCTGCAGTATACACAACAGTACAAAGGGGCTGAAGAACAGGTGTTACATTATCTGGCATTTCAAAAATCAAAGGCAGAGTGGACCCAAGGAGAACGGGGAGCAGAGACACAGCACTCCTCCCAGGGTCCAACCGCCCAGTGCTACTGCCATCAACTCCGTACAGGCTTTAAATGGCCAGTTAAAGGAGCCAGTGGTTTATTTTAAAATCCTGCGACTGCAGAGTCTGGGCCAAGATGCCAACGCCCATGTTTGGCAGCAGCCATGAGGGGTTGCAGACTTCAGGGAAGCAGAGGAGTGGCGCAGGGCACCAGAAAACAGGGAGACTCTGGAGGTGAACAAGACGATGAGAGGCATTGATCGTGTGGACAGCCAGTTTGAGAAGGAGAAGCACAGGAGACAATCCTTCGGGGCAGCGGAGCAGCTTGGAGGCCAAAGGACACACAGGTGGCAACTCGAGGCAAGGAACCCAGGCAGGCTGCGGGCGACTCTGGTCAAGGGGATCACGAGGCTGAAGACTGGCTGAAGTGGTACTAGGTATCGCAACCAGGACGCAAGAGGGTGCCAAGGGCGCTGGAAACTTCCTGATTGTGTTAGAGGTTTGCATTTGAAGCTTGGGTTGCTGATGGTTTAGACCAAAGGCTGCGGAGGCTGTGGTAGCACTAGAGGCAAATCCATGGACACCCAGTGACTCTGGGTGGATTCTCTTTTGCTTCTTTCTCTGATTGCAAGGGGTGGCCGGCAATTTCTGCTAATTGCGGATCCTTGTCTGCCTTACAGTAGACTAAAGGAAATTTCACATTTTCTGTTTTATTACAAGACAAAAGAATCTTGAAACTGTGATTACTGTTAGTCATGACAGCGCACGATTTCCATAGGTCTTTAGTAACACATTAAACTCTCAACTGCAATTAACAAAGGATCTGGAGAAACTCAGCAGGTCATGCAGCACCTCTGGAGGTAAAGAATAACCAACGTTTCGGGTCTGAGCTCTTTGTCAAGGTATGAACAAAAAAAGGTAAGCAGGGGCCTGAATAAAAAGATGGGGAGGGGAGTGGAGGAAAGGAAGGGCAGGGGGAGGTGCACAGGACCACAGGCAAGAGGTCACCGGTGAATATGGGTGGGAAAAAGAAAGGAAAAAAGCTGAGGTGATGGGGGAAGGGGAAGCTCTGAATGGATAGGGAAGTTGGAGGACAGGAGATGAAGGAGTAGGGAACGATAGAGAGATGGGGAAAGCGGCCTATTGGAAACTAGAGGTCAATGTTAATGCCAACATTGGAGAGCATCCAATTAGATTTCAACATTGGAGAGGATCCAATTAGATTTTTCTCAGCTGCCACAGAGGGGCAGAACCCATTCTTTCTACATTACTTGCCGAGTGACTTTTTTAAAAACCAGCAACAGGAGGTGAATGTCGGACTACAACTTACATGTCTGGAGATGAAGCAGGACATGGGTCCAATTTCAGTGAAGAGTCCAACCTATGGAGTACAGGAGGAAAAACAAAATGGCAACTCAGCAGGCACTGGTCTAATCCTGAGTCTTACAGTCCAAATACACCTTGGGCAGTAACAGGACTCTATAGTTACACAATTGATCCTTACTCTGGGCACTGCACAATTACCCACCGAGAAACCCTCGAGTCTGACGAAACAACAGGAACACTACACAGCTAAAGGGCCATGATCATGAAAGGTTAACCATTTCCCTCTCCACATATGGTATACAAATAGAATGTTGACCTTCACTGCGAGAGGGATTGAATTTAGGAGCAGGGAGGTTATGCTGCAACTGTACAAGGTCTTGGTGAGGCCACATCTGGAGTATTGTGTGTAGTTCTGGTCTCCTTACTTAGAGGAGGTTCACCAGGTTGATTCTAAAGATGAGGAGGTTAGCCTGAGAAGAGATTGCGTCGTTTAGAACTGTACTCGCTGGAATTTAGAAGAACGGGGGGGGGGGGGGGGGAAGAAATTGTATAGAAACATAGAACTTATCTACCTCTATCTATACCAGATAGAGGTAGATAAGTTGTTTCCATTGGTGGGGGGAGACCAGAACTAGGGGGTCACAGCCTCCAGATTCCAGGTAGTAGATTGAGGACAGAGTTGGGGGGGGGGGGTGTGTGTGTGTGTGTGAGAATCTGTGGAATTCGCTGGCCATTGAAGCAGTGGAGGCGACCTCAGTAAATATATTTAAGACAAGGTTGGATAGATTTTTACATTGTAGGGGTGCTGCTTCGCCCACTGTCCCTCCAGCTACTCCATCTCGTCCTTTGGCCAATGGCCTGCATCGAGGCTGGATTGCCCCCACTCTGGGTTGAGGGGTGGAATTCGCCCGAGTTCCAAATGTGGGGCAAGAATCGACCCAAGGAACTCCTCACACAAACCATCTGAGACTCTAAAAGTCACTGTAAATGTGTGGAAAAGAAAAAGTGTATATCATGGCTATTGTGATTTATGGTGTGGAAAAAAAAAAAAAAAAAACCATCTGAGACTCTCACAATGAATCAATTTTTTTTGTATGGATAATATACTTTTATTGCATTGCATAATTTGTCTATTTGTTTGTTATGTTTTTGGCACAGACTAGAAGGGCCAAAGGGGCCTGTTTCTGTGCTGTAATGCTCTATGGAATGAAGGGATGTTGCGGGGGGGGGGTGAGAGAGAAGAGCAGGTAGGTGGAGATGAGCCTGTCATCAGATCAGCCACGATCTCATTGAATGGTGGAACAGGCTCGACAGGCCAGATGGCCACCTCCTGCTCCTATTTCTTATGTATCTGGGCTGCCCAATTTTCTCAGTTTTTTTTAATTCACATTTTTGCAGTATTTAGGTTTGAAATACTGAATGTCAAAGCTAATGTAACCCCAACCGAACCCGATATTCAGACAGAAGTTTTTTTTTGCCATTGTACACGTGTTGTGGTGTTTTGAAAGACCTGGCAGGAATGATAGCAGACGGAAATAGTTATTTCTTTGTGAACAATGAACTAAATTGGATTTATGGAGCAGCCGATAACCCTCTGAATATTACCATGTACTTTTGCTTGAAGAGGTGCCTGATATTAAGGGTATATGGTGTACCGGCCTTCAATAGTTGCATTCAAAAGCCATGAGGTAACATTCCAGCTCTACAAAACTTTGGTTAGATCATACTTGGAGGATTGTAATATGCAGAAGTGCTGGAGAAACTCTTCCTTTGCTTCCTGCAGATGCTGCATGACCTGCTGGGTTTCTCCAGCACTTTTGTGTATTGCTCTTCAATCTTCAGTCTTAACTTGGGACCAAGTTCTGGTCACCTCATGGCAGGAAGGATGTCTATGCTTCAGAGAGGGTGGAGAGGAGGTTTACCAGGATGTTGCCTGGATTGGAGAACGTGTTTAATGAAGGAAGGTCAACTGAGCTAGGGCTTTTCTCTCTGGAGGGACGAAGGATGAGAGGTGACTTCATAATGGTGTACAAGACTCTGAGGGGCTTAGATAGGGTGGAGAGCCAGCACCTTTTACCTGGGCCGACGATAGCAAATACGGGAGGACCTTGGTTAAGCTGAATGGAGGAAAGTTCAGTGGATTTTTTAAAAACTCACGGAGTGGTGGGTGCCTGGAATGCATTGCTGGAGTTGGTAGTGGAAGCTGGTATGAAAGGGGAATTTAAAAGACTCTCGGTTGGATGTAAGAAAAATAAAGGTTATATGAATGAGGTAGGGGAAAATTATGATTGTTGTGGAGTAAGTTTCCACAGGTTAGCACAACATCATGGGCTGATGGGCCTGTACTGTGCTGGAAGAGAAATAGGGACAGGGATCTTGTGCTCAGGTGGCAAGCAACAGTTCCCAATGGATGGCAGTACCATCAAAGCAACAATACATTGGAAAATACAAAACTTAAACCTCAATGATTGGACTGCTAGCAGTGGACAAGCTAAATAACACCCAAATGTTTATGGACAAGGCCAGAAAATAGATTAAACTGACGTCCTACATTGTTGCGCGTACTCTCTCCCCTCACATGAACAAACAGAGGAAATATCAGGCCAAGATTTCAAGTAACTGCATGCAGGAGTAATGGTGAACAAGAATACCAGGGCATTACCTTGTTGACCTGCGTGACCACAGCATCGACAACCTCCCCCTTAAATGGGCGGAAGACTATGGCCTTGTACTTGACAGGATACAGCACGAATCCCCGTCCTGGCTGAATTACTCCTGCTCCAATGTTGTCGATTGTGGTGACAGCAATCACAAACCCATATCTGAGAGAGCAAGGAATAAAGGAAGCAAAAGAGAAAAATGCTGTGGTTCGGCTACTGTCCACGAATTGGTCAGCTCCAGTAGCAGGCACGCAATCAAGTCCACCGTCAGAAAACAATACAGGCATACCTTGGATGGGAGAGCATGCCTAATGAGGATAGGTTGAGTGAACTTTTCTTCTTGAAGCGACAGAGGATGAGGGGTGACTTGATAGAGGTGTACAAGAGGATGAGGGGCACTGGATGGCCAGAGGCTTTTTCCCCCAGGGCCAAAATGGCTAACACGAGGGGGCATAGTTTTAATGTGCCTGGGAGTAAGTAAATGCAGGCAGGTTTTTCACACAGAGAGTGGAAGGTCCATGGAATGCGCTGCTGGCAATGGCAGTGGAGGCAGGTACAATAGGATCTTTTAAAAGACTATTAGATAGTACATGGAACTGAGAAAACTGGAATGCTTTACAGTACGAAATTTCTAAGCAGTTGTTAGAGTAGGTGATTAGGGTGATGAGGGCCTGTACTGTGCTGTAGATTTCCATGTTCTATATTAGCAGCACAAATGAAGGCCACAATAATGGTGCCTGCTGTCTGTAAGAGCCCATCAATTATTCCTCCTCCTCCTCCGCCCTTTCCCTGCAGTCTGAGAGATGAAAAATCTTCCAGTGAGGGAAGAATCAAAGGTAGATATGCACTTACACATGTCCAAACCCAATTTTTCTGCTGAATATTTAAATTGATACAAGCTCATAAAAGACTGGGTGGAATCGAGGACATTTCAAACATGAAAACGGGAGTGGCAATAGCCACAAACCTGTTGTGGCTCATATCCCTCTGCAAAGGATTTAGCTCAGCCAATGTTGGCTGCACACATACACAGCACGCAGAGACGCATTCATGCACTCAGAAAGGCAGCTTTGTTACACAAACTATACCTTCCATTTGGTAACTTGCTCACCCCTTCTGTTATGACAACAAAGAACAAATGCAAAGGAAACCAAAATCATGGTATGAGATTTCCACAGAACATAGCAACAACAACAGGAAACGCTAATGAGAAAAATGTGACAATTTTGTAAATGAGGCTTTTTTTGGTGAACACTGTTTTGAATTTGGATTTTAAACAGGATCACTGTTGGTCACTCACTTTCCAGTGCAGGTTCCTTCCACCTCAGTGAACAGCTTCTGTTTGACAGTATTGAGGAGATTAGGCCCAAAGTATCGAGGATGAAGCAGGATCTCGTGTTCCAGAGAAATCTGTATTCATTAAGAAAAATGTGACTGTTTAAATGGCAAACAAAAATACAGCTCAGAAGCACACATGGGTTGGATTTTTAAGTGGGCCCAGATGGTTTCTGACCAGATAGATGGGTGAAGTCACAGGAACATATTGCCTTCACAAACAAGACTAGGTAGGAGTGGGGGGGAAGAAGAGCTGCATTGCTGGAGGGTGCATTCACTTCTAGCAGTCATTACACCCACATGACTAGATGCAAATATTCCAGAACAAAGCAGTCCTCACCAAGGGATCAGCAGTTAAAGGGTTCAGACATTCAAACTTCTGGATGTCAACATCTCTGAAGATCTCCATGTCGATGCAATCACGAAAAAAGCTCACCAATGATAACGTGGTCAGCAAGTTTGCAGATGACACTAAGATTGGAAGTGTTGTGGACATCAAGGAAGGTTTTCAAAGCTTGCAGAGGGATCTGAATCAGCTGGAAAAATGGGATGAAAAATGGCAGATGGAATTTAATGCAAACAAGTGTGAGGTGTTGCATTTTGGAAGGACAAATTAAGAAAGGACATGGTAAACGGTAGGGGCACTGAGGAGTGCAGTAGAACAGAGGGATCTGGGAATACAGATGCATAATTTCCTGAAAGTAGCATCACAAGTGGATAGGGTTGCAAGGAGAGCTTTTGGCATATTGACCTTTATGAATCAAAGTATTGAGAATAGGAGTTGGAATGTTATGGTAGAGTTGTACAAGGCATTGGCAAAGCCAAATTTGGAGTATTGTGTGCAGTTTTGTTCACCTAACTACAAGAAAGATATGAATACGTCAGAAAAAGTGCAAAGAAGATTTACTAGGATGTTGTCTAGACTTCAGGAACTGGGTTACAGGGAAAGATTAAATGACTTTATTCCCTGGAGCACAGAAGAATGAGGGGAGATTTGAAAAAGGTATTTAAAACTATGAGGGGGATAGACAGAGTAAATGCCAATACGTTCTTTCCACTGAGGGTAGGTGAGATACAAACCAGAAGACATAGGTTAAGGATGAAAGGGGAAATGTTTATGGGGAAACAAGGGGAACTTCTTCACACAGGGTGTGTGAAATGAGCTGCCAAATGAAGTGGCGAATGCTGTCTCAATTTTAAATTTAAGAAGAGTTTGGACATGTATATGGATGGGAAGGGTATGGAACACTATGAACTAGGTGCAGGTCAGTGGGACTAGACAGAAAAATGGTTCAGCACACACCAGATGGGTCAAAGGAGCCTGTTTCTGTGCTGTAATGTTCTATGTATCTTTATCTTGGGTTATACAAAGGTGATGAGTTTCTCCAGGCCCCCCTTTCACCTTAAAACTATGCCCTTTAGTTTTAGGCTCACCTACCCTTGGAAAAAGACTGTGGCCATTCACATTTTATTTGACCCTTGAGATTTTAATAAAGGTCAACCGTTAGCACCAGAAACCACGGTTCGAATCTGATGATGTCTGCAAGGAGTTTGTATGTTCTCCCCGTGACCGTGTGGGTTTCGTCTGGGTGCTCCAGTTTTCTCCCATGTTCCAAAGTTGTACAGGGTTAGTAGTTAATTGGTTACATGGATGTATTTGGGCATGCGCCAGAAGGGTCTGTTACTGCCCTTCTGATTCAAGTCCCTCCTCACAACTCAAACGTGGATAAGCTGGGCTGAAGAACCCATGTCTGTGGTGTACAACTCCATGGCAGCCATTCTCAACTGGAGACATATGCCATAACTCCACCTCCCCCCAAAGAGTGGCCGCAGCACATTTAAGAGGGACCATGGATTGAAATTACAAAATATTTTTATGTCGTTGGTAGGAATGAAGCACAGTAGAAAGTAATTAAATGTGGTTATAACGCACGCCAGTGATTGGGCTGAAATGGCCTGTTACTGTCCTATAGGTCTAAATTTTTTAAAACATTAAAAAATTTAAATTTGACTGCTTCACGGGGAAGGGGGCTCATAAACTTTGAGCAGAGTCCTAAGGGAGTCAGAGGCAAAAACATGTTGAGAGTAGCAGGTCAGCCCTTCAAATTGAGCCCAAAACCAGCTGCTTCGTTCAAGATCAGAAGGTGCAGGTGCCAGTAAATGCTCTTCTACTTTGTGTCACTGCATGGATGTTACAATTAACAATGCACTGGTGACAGAATGAACCCCTGTCACTGTAACAGGTAATAATGTGACAAACTTGAACTATTACCATAAGAAATAAGAGCAGAAATAAGCTATTTATTAGCCCATCATTCACTCAGCCCCAATGCCTGGCATTTTCTCCATAACCTTTGATGCTTTGGCTTATCAAGAATCAATCTCTGCCTTAAACACACCTAATGACCCGGCCTCCACAACCACGTATGGCGGGGAAAGAAGGTGGGGGGGGGGAAAATGGGAGGGGAGGAGTACAGCTCAGCAGACAAAAGGTGTTAATTGCAAAAGAGGAAAGGAGACAGTGGGAAAAGGGAAGAAAGATAGAGACAGAGCAAAAGGAAAGGAGTCATGGTGGGGGGGGGGTGGGGGGGGGGGGAATGTTTGGAGAAGTCAATATCAATGCCATCTGGTTGGAGGGAGCCCGGATGGAAGATGAGGTGTTGTTTTCCCCAATTTGTGGGTGGTCTCAGTCCGGCAGTGCACAAGACTTTGGACAGACACCTCGGCAAGGGAATGGGACTAGAAATTGAAATGTGTGGCCATCGGGCAATCTGCACTATTTCAGCGGACAAAGCCGAGGCGCTTACCGAAGTGACCTCCTAGTCTGCCTGATGGAGAGGACACCACAATGGGAGCGCCGGACTCCCTGTAGACTCACAAGTGAAATGTTAAGGTCCCTTCTAATATCTAAGAGCTTTGAGAAACCATCCAATGCTTCCTCGTTATCTATCAAACTAGCCACATCCTCAAATACAGGTACACAATCCTTTATCTGGACAGTGTGTTCCAAATTTCAGAATTTTCCAGATTTCAGAACAAAAGCCAGCTGCCCCAGATTTAAGCCCACCCGAATTGTGCTGCCGTAACCACCCCCTTCCAGTCATGCTGGTGTCTCTCTCCCTGAGTCGCGCCACTGTTTCTCCGCCCCCCGCCTGCCCGAGTCACGCTGCTGGCTGTCTCTTTCTCTCTGCTGTACCAGCACGAGGAAAAAAATGCCGGTTTTTGGAGCTTTCCAGATTTTAGATGTCCAGATGAAGGATTGTGTACCTGTATTCCATGAAATTAGCCAAATTAGCCAAACATAGGTAATACTAGTTCAGGGCGAAGCCTAGTCCTGCCAGCTCTTAGGCAACAGGTTTGGCAGATTGTTTTCTTTTTAAAAATTAATGTTTTCTACCATTTTATATTTTTGTTTCGTACTTTAGCGTGGAAAAGTTTTGAATTAAAACCAGAAACCTTTATTCCCCGCCCTGTATTGGCGAGGTCCGCCGTCAATCATCCCTAAACCCCTCCCCCACCGGCACCGGATAGGTCGATGTGGCTATCAATCACATCGCACCGCTCGCCAGCCGCTTCTCAGGGATGACCGAGCCATAGTTTAAAATTAAACAAAAGAGCCGATTGATACTGTCTCCTTCTCCCCGGAATTCGTCACTTTTTCCACTTAATAAATGAAGTACTCACATGGTAAAACATCGTTGGAACAATCGCCGACGCAGGAAACGGTCCTGAGGGCCGCCTACCCAACGAGCCCGCCGCGAGTCTGGCGTCTTACATAATCGCGTCAGCGATCGTCATGACGCCGCCTCCGCTGCTGCGCGGCGTTCCCGCCTTTTTTTGATCCGTGCGCGGTGGGCCAGGTAGCTCGACGTTTGAAGCGGGCCTCGGGTGGGCGAGACGCTCGACCAAAGGAGGGGGTAAGCGGAATTTGGAACATAAGAAATAGGAGCAGGAGTCGGCCATGCGGCCCATCCCGTCTGATCTGATGACAGGCTCCTCTCCATGGTCCGGCCTTTTCCCAGATCCTTTCATTCCCAGAGATGTAGAAATCAATTCAACCTTGTCTGAAATATATTTACTGAGTTTGCCTCCACTGCTCCAATGGGCACAGGGTCAGTGCCAGAATGAGATTTATAAGGGGGGGGGGGCACAGTCCAACACTTGGAAACTCGCTCAATGGTGGGTGGGGGGTGGTGATCTTAACATAGCACACAAAAGCACTGCTTTTATCTTGTGGAGATTCGCTAGACACTAGCGATGCCTGTCACACGTTAGTGGCGGGGACGGCAAGCGATGGGCATGTGGGGGAGGGCACAGCATCGAGGTTGAGACAGCAAATTCCACTCTCTGGGAAAAGCAGTTCCCTCTCATCTCCATCCTAAACCAACTGCTCTGCAGCTTGAGGCTCTGCCCCCTAGTTCTTGTCTCCCCCCCCCCCCGCCAATGGGAACAGCTTACTACTTCGATCTCATTGACACTTTTCATAATTTACTGCCTCTCTATAAGATCCCCTCTCACTCTTCTAACTTCCAGCGACTACAGCCCTAGGCCGTTCAGATGAGCCACTGTGAAATCTCTTTTAAGGGAGTTCTGTGAGAGTCTCTTATTGCTCCCCATTTGCACTGTCACCTGCTTTCAAACTCTACCACCATGTTCTCACCCAGACTTGCTTTCACCTAGACCACACATGTCAAACTCTGGCCCGCGGGCCAAATTATATATAATTATATTTGGCCCGCAAGATCATATCAAAAATGTATTAGAGGTGGCCCGCTGGCCGCCGCGCCAGTTTAGCGGATGCACAGTAACCGCTGTGTCCCAGGGTGAGAGAGAGATAGAAAAATCCTGGTCCTTGAAAAGTAGTGGTGGGTGGTTTTATAAACACGCTGTTGTGGCCCCCCGCCCACCCCCCCACCGCAGTGCGGCCTGGCCGGTGTCAGGGGAAGCCAAGGCCGTTTCCCAGCGCCCGGAACCCCAGTGGCACAGCGTTTATTGGAGCTGCAGATGGAGTCGGGACGCTGGAGGGAAGATTGGGGCTCCCCGCCGGGCGATGGGGGCGCCGGCCGCCCTGCGCCTTCCCACCGGACCAGCGGCGGGTGCCCGGAGTACACGTGGAGAGCGAGGCTGGTCGGGTAGGTAGGGTGGAACCCCCCGCCAATCTTGGGAGTGGTGTGGGCTGGATCGGGATTAGCTGCGCTCACCTGCTCCTCCACCACTGACCGGGATCCCAGCGCGGTCCTGAGCGCCGAGACTGCCCTGGAAAGGTCCTAGGACACCGGCACGGAAAGAAAAGGGGGTCCGGGAGAAACTCAGCAGGTCAAGGGGGGTCCGAGAGAAACTCAGCAGGTTAAGGGAGGTCCGGGAGAAACTCAGCAGGTTAAGCGAGGTCCGGGAGAAACTCAACAGGTCAAGGGGGGTCCGGGAGAAACTCAGCAGGTCAAAGGGGGGTCCGAGAGAAACTCAGCAGGTCAAGAGGGAAGGGTCCGGGAGAAACTCAGAAGGTCAAGGGGAGGGGATCCGGGAGAAACTCAGCAGGTCATGGGGGGGTCAGGGAGAAACTCAGCAGGTCAAGGGAGGTCCGGGAGAAACTCAGCAGGTCAAGGGGGGTCCAGGAGAAACTCAGCAGGTCAAAGGGGGATCCGGGAGAAACTCAGCAGGTCAAGGGAGGTCCGGGAGAAACTCAGCAGGTCAAGGGGGGTCCGGGAGAAACTCAGCAGGTCAAGGGAGGGTCAGGGAGAAAATCAGCAGGTCAAGGGGTGTCCGGCAGAAACTCAGCAGGTCAAGGGGGGTCCGGGAGAAACTCAGCAGGTCAAGGGGGGGTCCGGGAGAAACTCAGGGGGGGTCTGACCTCGCCAGGACCGTTGCCCACTCCCCCTCCCTGCTGCAGGCCGACCCGCGACTCACGGTGACGGGGCCGCTGATCCGCCGAGATGCCGCCCTGCAGCGAGAGCCGATGCCCCCGCACTGTCGTTGTCCAACCCGATTGCCCGCAAACCCCGCCCTCCCGCACACAGGCCTGAGTAAGTATTATGAACTTTAATCTCAGGATAAAACGATCTTCCAATAGTTTCATGTCACAGTGATAAATATATTCCTGGTTAAAAATGGTCCTGCACCTGGATACAAGCTCATTAGGCATAAAACTTGAAAAGTGTGTAAATCAAAGGATATCTGTACCAATGGAAAAAGGGCATGGCAAATAACCCTGATAGAGTTCATGCCCACAATCAGTCACCCATTTGATTGTTTCAGGAATCATGTTATTCTCCCACATTCTCAATAGCCCTCAGATTTTACTATTCGACAGCACACTAGCAACATTTGACAAATCCTCTATAGAGAAATATTATTTATTGAATATTTTATTTCTCATGTGTTAATGCTTCTGGAAAGAGTTTATCCAAAACTATTATTGAACATTTATTTTAATAAGAAAAAGTTTAACATTACATATGTTGAAAGAAGAGAAAACATGCAGATGTTGTTGAAAATTTTCAATAAATATTTAGTTCGGCCCTCGACTTAGTCCAAGTTTTTAATTTTGGCCCTCCGTGAATTTGAGTTTGACACCCCTGACCTAGACCCTTATCACATCCAGTTAACACCTTTTGTCCGTAAATGGTTATATGGTTATATTGTTGGTCTGGATTCCTCCCCATTGCTTGAATTCTGAGCCTTTTTCCTGCTTCTGCCTTTTCTGATTTTTTTTCCCTTGAAGAAGGGCTCAGGCCCGAAACGTTGGCAATATTATCTTTGTCTCCTATAGATGATGAATAAACCAGCTGAGTTCCTCCAGAATTTCAGTGTTTTTAGTCAATCTCTCCACCTAGGCTAACCCTTCTAATCTCTGGAATCAACCTGCTGAACCTCCTCTGCACCGTCTCCATCGTTCCTCAAGTAAGGAGACCAGAACTCATCATCAGAATCAGAATTTATTGTTGTGAACAAGTCACAAAATTCTTTGTTTTGTGGTAGCATCACCATGCAAACATTCATATAAACACTTATAAAAATAAATAAAATTAGTGCACGAAAGGTCCAAGTAAGCCAATGTTTTTGGTTCTTTGTTCATTCAGGAATCTGATGGCAGCGAGGAAGAAGCTGTTCTTCTATTGCATGCAGTACTCCAGATATGGTCTCACCAGTACCTTGTGTAGTTGCAGCATAACCTCTCTGCTCCTAAATTCAATCCCTCCAGCAATGAAGGCCAATTTTCCATTTTCTGTTTTGATAGCCTGCTACAGCTGCAAACCAAGCTTTTGTGATTTATGTATGAGTACTTCCCAGCCCTTCTGCACGGCAGCCGGCTGCAATCACTTTCCATTTAAATAATATTCTGATCTTCCATTCTTTCTTCCATTCTTCCTTCCAAAGTGGATAACCTCACATTTGCTGACAGTGTACCTCATCTCCCAGTCCCTTGCCCACTCACTTAACCTATCCATATCTTTCTGCAGATGTACTTCAGGGGTAGCCAAACATTTTTGGTTGTGGGCCACATACAAAGAGTTACAGGCCAAACAATATTGTCCAGCAGCTTTCAACCAGTTACACTGCAAGAAAAATTGTTTTTTGATCAGAAAATCCCTGTCCCATCGAAAATTCATTGTATATCTCAATAACCATGTGACACTACTGAACAGTTTAACTGTTGACATTACAGTAGTTTATTGATGTGTTCACATATTACAGTAGGTATTTCTGTATCTGCTGCTCTTCAATTTAATGACTTAATTAAAACTTTCATTCAAAAAGCAGTGCAAAATTTAAAAAATGAGTACAAAATAAAAACAGGAGAAAAGATCAAGCGTCAACATTTCTCCACAAATCTCAGTGAATACAGTTCATGGCCCAAGTGTCTATCTTAATGATTCTGATGCAATGTGTAAATCTGCAGATAGCCTCTTAAAGATAGGCTATTAAAGTTTACAGATTCCTTGCAAATAAAACAAACCCACTTCCTCTTGACTTCTGTGAAAAAGAATTCATTTTCCCACCATATCTGAAATTTTCTGTTATTTTCTGTCTTTTCGGTTCTGCCATGTTTAAACAGCTGAGGTAAATGTCTTTTTTGAAACAGAAATAAACTATTTTTAACAGGTAAATGTTTTTTTAACTGAGGTAAACTGAGGGTGGCATGGAAGGTGTAGCAGTTAGCGCCACAACTTTACAGCACCAGCGATCGGGACTGGGGTTTGAATCCCGCACCATCTGTAAGGAGTTTATATGTTTTTCCTTGTGTCTGCGTGGGTTTTCCCCAAGGACTCTGATTTCCTCCCACTGTTTGAAACATACTGGGGGTCTAGGTTAATTGGGTATAAATTGGGAGGCACAGGCTTGTGGGCCAAAATGGCCTGTAGCCATGCTGTATGTTGAAATTTTTTTTTAAACTGAGGTAAACGTTCTCATCTTTTTTAATTATTAACATTTTTTATTTTTCACACTATAAACCATATTGATCAAGATACATACATTTCCTTCTTAAATATATACAGTGTCGTTTTCTCCCCCCCTTCCCTCCTCCCCTCCCTCCCTCCCTCCCTCACCTCCCCTCCCATTTATTTAAAGTTCAAAATATAAGACATTAAACCCTTCAAACAATGTTGTCACTCAATAAAAATAAACAAGAAATTCCACTGAGTCAGTTCTTTTCATTCTCTTCTCCTTCTGTCATTTTAGGTGGTAGATGTCCACGGTAGGTTTTCTCTATTGTGTTTCATGTATGGCTCCCATATTTTTTCAAATATTGTAATATTATTTCTTAAATTATATGTTATTTTTTCTAATGGAATACATTTATTCATTTCTATATACCATTGTATTCTCAAGTTATCTTCTAATTTCCAGGTTGACATAATACATTTTTTTGCTACAGCTAGTGCTATCATAACAAATCTTTTTTATGCTCCATCCAAATCGAGTCCAAATTCTTTGTTTTTTATGTTACTTAGGAGGAAGATCTATGGTTTTTTGGTATATTGCTTTTTGTGATTTTATTTAATATCTGGTTTAGATCTTCCCAACATTTTTTCACTTTCTCATGTCCAAATTGCATGAATTGTTGTTCCCATTTCCTTTTTACAGTGAAAACATCTGTCAGATACTGTTGGGTCCCATTTATTTAACTTTTGAGGTGTAATGTATAGCCTGTCTATCCAGTTATATTGTCATATGTAACCTCGTGTTTATTGTATTTCTCATAGTTCCGGAGCATAACTTCTCCCATGTTTCATTCTTTATCTTTATGTTTAGATCTTGTCCAATTTTTGTTTAGTTTTACCATTTGTTTCCTCATTCTCATTTTCTTGGAGTTTAATATACATGTTTGTTACAAATTTTTTGACTATCATTGTGTCTGTAATCACATATTCAAAATGACTTCCCTCTGGTAACCTCAGACTGCCTCCCAATTTGTCCTTCAAGTAGGATTTCAGTTGGTAGTATGCCAACACTGTATCGTGAGTTATATTTATCCTTCATTTGTTCAAAGGATAATAATTTATTTCCCGAAAAGCAATTTTCTATTCTTTTGGTCCCTTTTTTCTCCCATTCTCTAAAGGAAAGGTTATCTATTGTAAAAGGGATTAGCTGATTTTGCGTCAGTATTAGTTTTGGTAGTTGGTAATTTGTTTTATTCCATTCTACATGAACCTTCTTCCAAATGTTGAGCAGATGATGCAATACTGGAGAATTCCTACGTTGTACCAATTTTTCATCCCATTTATATAACATATGTTCAGGTATCTTCTCCCCTATTTTATCTAGTTCTAATCTAGTCCAATCTAGCTTTTCCCTTGTTTGATAAAAATCTGATAGGTATCTTAATTGTGCAGCTCTATAATAATTTTTAAAGTTTGGCAGTTGTAAGCCTCCTGGTTTATACCATTCTGTTAATTTATCTAGTGCTATCCTCGGTTTCCCCCCCTTTCCATAAAAATTTCCTTATTATTTTCTTTAACTCCTTGAAGAATTTCTCCGTCAAGTGTATTGGCAATGCCTGAAATAGGTATTGTATCCTTGGGAAAATGTTCATTTTAATACAGTTTATCCTTCCTATTAGTGTTAGTGGTAATTCTTTCCAATGCTCTAAGTCGTCCTGTAATTTTTTCATTAGTGGATAATAATTGAGTTTATATAGATGGCCGAGGTTTTTATTTATTTGTATACCTAGGTATCGTATTGCTTGCATTTGCCATCTGAATGGTGATTCTTTCTTAAATTTTGAGAAATCTGCATTATTCATTGATATTTCTTCACTTTTATTTGCGTTAATCTTGTATCCCGACACTTCTCCATATTCCTTCAATTTCTTATGTAATTCTTTTATTGATATTTCTGGCTCTGTTAAGTATACTATAACATCATCCGCAAATAAACTGATTTTATATTCCTTGTCTTTTATTTTTATCCCTTTTATATTATTTTCTGTTCTTATCAATTCTGCTAGTGGTTCTATGGCTAACGCGAACAATAAGAGAGAGAGTGGGCATCCCTGCCTTGTTGATCTGCTTAAGTTAAATTGTTTTGATATATATCCATTTACTGTCACTTTCGCCAATGGCCCCTTATATCATGCTTTAATCCAATTAATATATTTCTCTGGTAAGCTGAATTTTTGTAGTACTTTGAATAAATAATTCCATTCTACTCTGTCAAAGGCCTTCTCTGCGTCTAAAGCAACCGCTACTGTTGGAGTTTTATTTCTACTGCATGAATTAAGTTAATAAATTTACAGATATTGTCTGTTGTTCGTCTTTTTTTAATAAATCCAGTTTGGTCTAGATTTACTATTTTTGGTACATAGTCAGCTAATCTGTTTGCTAATAGTTTAGCTATTATCTTATAATCTGTGTTAAGAAAAGATATTGGTCTATATGACGCTGGTGCGAGTGGATCTTTCCCTGTCTTTGGTATTACTGTAATTATTGCTGTTTTGCATGAATCTGGTAAGCTTTGTGTTTTATCAATCTGGTTGATTACTTCCAGGAGGGGAGGAATTAATAAATTTTTTAATGTTTTGTAGAATTCTATTGGGAATCCATCCTCTCCTGGTGTTTTATTATTTGGTAGTTTTTTTATTATCTCTTGTATTTCTACTATTTCAAATGGTTCTGTTAATTTATTTTGTTCCTCTATTTGTAATTTTGGTAGTTCAATTTTAGTTAAAAATTCATCTATTTTGTCTTCTTTCCCTTCGTTTTCAATTTGGTATAATTGTTCGTAGAATTCTCTGAAGTTTTCATTAATCTCTATTGGATTATATGTGATTTGTTTGTCTTTTTTCCTTAATGCCAATACCATTCTCTTAGTTTGTTCTGTCTTAAGCTGCCATGCTAGAATTTTGTCCGTGTTTTCTCCTAGTTCATAATATTTCTGTTTTGTCTTCATTATGTTCTTCTCCACCTTGTATGTTTGTAGTGTTTCATATTTTATTTTTTTATCTGCTAATTCTCTTCTTTTAGTTGTGTCTTCCTTCATTGCTAATTCTTTTTCTATATTTGCTATTTCCCTTTCCAACTGCTCTGTTTCCTGATTGTAGTCCTTCTTCATCTTAGTTACATAACTTATTATTTGCCCTCAGATGAATGCTTTCATTGTGTCCCATAGTATAAACTTATCTTTCACTGATTCCGTATTTATTTCAAAGTACATTTTAATTTGTCTTTCAATGAATTCTCTAAACTCCTGCCTTTTAAGTAGCATGGAGTTTAATCTCCTTCTATACATTCTTGGAGGGATGTCCTCTAACTCTATTGTCAATAACAGGGGTGAGTGGTCCGATAATAGTCTCGCTTTATATTCCGTTTTCCTAACTCTCTCTTGCATGCAAACTGATAACAGGAATAGGTCTATTCTTGAGTATGTTTTATGTCTACCCGAATAATATGAATATTCCTTTTCCTTTGGGTGTTGTTTCCTCCATATATCCAAAAGTTGCATTTCTTGCATCGATTTAATTATAAATTTGGTTACTTTGTTCTTTCTGTTAATTTTTTCCCAGTTTTATCCATGTTTGAATCCAAATTAAGGTTGAAATCCCCTCCTATTAGTATGTTCCCTTGCATGTCTGCTATCTTCAAAAAGATATCTTGCATAAATTTTTGATCTTCTTCATTAGGTGAATATACATTGAGTAAATTCCAAAACTCCGAATATATCTGACAGTTTATCATTACATATCTCCCTGCTGGATCTATTATTTCCTCTTCTATTTTGATTGGTACATTTTTACTGATTAATATAGCTACTCCTCTAGCTTTTGAATTATATGATGCTGCTGTTACATGTTCTATCCAATCTCTCTTTAATTTCTTGTGTTCCACTTCAGTTAAGTGTGTTTCTTGTACGAATGCTATATCAATTTTTTTCTTTTTTCAGTAAATTTAGCAGTTTCTTCCTTTTGATTTGGTTATGTATTCCATTAATATTTAAAGTCATATAGTTCAACATAGCCATTTCATACTTTGTTTATCTTTCCTTTCCGTTTCATCTTCTTCACCTTTCCTTCTTATCCATTTCTGCTTTCTTTTTTTGAACACATTATAAGACAACATTTCTAAAACAAAATATTTCCATTATCTAAAATTCCTTTAACCCCACTATCACCTCCCCTTCCTGAGTTTCCCTTTGTCCCTTGTTGGGCAACCACATCTCCCCTCTCCATTTGGATTTGCAAATTCACTCGCAAGCGTCAACTGATTTCGCAGTGACCGTAATTCTTCCCCACCCAGCCCCCTCCAGAAAAGATTTTATTCTTCATATATAACAAAGGTCACTCTCTTAATTCCCCCTATACTTCCTTTCTTCCCTTTCTTTCCCTTCTTAGTTCTTACCTATACTCTATTTTGTTTTATATATACATACACACATACATATAGTTTGTGGTAATTTTTGTTCTTGTTACATCTATCTGTCTGTTTTGTAGTTGTTCTGCAAATTTTCGTGCTTTCTCCGGATCCAAGAATAGTCTGTTTTGCTGCCCTGGAATAACTATTTTAAGTACCGCTGGATACTTTAGCATAAATTTATATCCTTTTTTCCATAGGATTGTTTTTGCTGTATTAAACTCCTTCCTCTTCTTCAGGAGTTCACAACTTATATCTGGATAGAAAAAAAATTTTTTGACCTTTGTATTCCAGTGGTTTTTTGTCTTTTCTTATTTTCCTCATTGCTTTCTCCAATATATTTTCTCTTGTTGTATATCTTAGGAATTTTACAAGAATGGATCTTGGTTTTTGTTGTGGTTGTGGTTTAGGGGCTAATGTTCTGTGTGCCCTTTCTATTTCCATTTCTTCCCGTAATTCTGGTCTTCCTAGGATCCTGGGGATCCATTCTTTTATAAATTCTCTCATATTCTTGCCTTCTTCATCTTCCTTATGGCCCACTATCTTTATATTGTTTCTTCTATTATAATTTTCCATTTTATCTATCTTCTGAGCTAACAGCTCTTGTGTCTCTTTAACTTTTTTATCAGATTCTTCTAATTTCTTTTTTAAGTCATCTACTTCCATTTCTGTGGCTGTTTCTCATTCTTCCACCTCGTCCACTCTTTTTCCTATATCTGACATGATCATCTCTAATCTATTCATTTTTTCTTCTGTACATTTTACTCTTCTTTTTATTTCACTGAATTCTTGTGATTGCCATTGTTTTACTGATTCCATATATTCTTTAAAAAAATATATATCCATGTACTTGCCCTTCCCTTCATCTTCCATTTTTCTGTGTTCTTCCTCTTCTTGTTCTGAGTCCACTCCAGGATCTATGTCCTTTACCTCTGTCTCTTCTGGTTTTCTTGTTGGTTTGTTTGTTTTATTTTGTTGGGTATTTTTGGTCTTCTTATTTTTACTAGAAGTGTCTTGATGCTGGTCTTCTTCCTCTGGGTTGGTCATCTGTTGTTTCTTTGATTTCTTTTTACTCTCTTCTTTCTTATTCTCGTCATTTTCTGTGTTTTCCTCTTGCTGCTTTGTTGTCGTTGTCAATTTCATCTGTGGAGATCGACTCCTCAGTTGGTCCCCCCTCCCGTCAGTGTTATTTTTGTCTTGCGCATCACGCATGCGCGACTCCTCGCGCATGCGTGGCTGCGCACTTTTGTTTGGCTCCGTGAGCCCTTTTTGTAGTCCCGAGTTTGGGGCTTCAACTGACCTTAAGGAGCGAGCTTCTCTCTCCACGGCGGGCCTCCTCACACAGGTAAGGCCTTCACCTTCTTCTTCCGATGTCTTTTCTTCTTCTCTTCTTCCCGTTGCTTTTGGATTTTCTTTCTTCGCTGCCATTTTCTCCACACCTTTACTTTCACTTTATTTTGGTTTTTGTGTTTGTGTCTTTGTTTTTTCACTGTCTTTTTTTTACTTTTCCGGAGAGGGCTGGAGCTCCCCGACTGGCCACTACTCCATCACGTGACTCCCCCCCCCCGGTAAACGTTCTCATTGATGAGTAACATTGCAACGGACTGACTTGTAGTTGTTCAAAATTACACCAGATGCCATAGGTGATCTGTGTAAGGGATTACTTAAGGTGGTATGTGAGTGGAAAGAAAAAGATTGAGAACCACTGATATAGACCATTTCATACAGTGCAAGCTCTTCAGCCCACAATATTGTGCTGACACATATAAACCTACTCCACAATAGTATACCCCTTCTCTACCTCACACCCATAACCCTCTAGTCTTCTCACATACATATGACTGTCTAAGAGCCTTTTGGATGTTCCTATCATACCATACCATTTGAGAGTTTGGTACATAGGATATCACACACAATACAGGCACTTTGGCCCACAATGTTGTGTACTGCTGAGGGAAATAACCTATCTAGGCAAGGCATCAGCCAGACAAACAGCACTGTGGTCAGCTCTGAGCCTCAGAAAGGAAGGGTGAAGTCAGGTAGAGTGATAAACAGATGGGGTGGGGTGGCTCTCTTGGTAAGGAATAACATTAAATCATTATAAAAGGGTATCAAAGGATAGAACCATTGTGGGTTGAGTGAAGAAATGGTAAGGGTAAAAGGACACTTGATAATTATATACAGACCTCCAAACAGAAGCCAGTGATTATAGACAGCAAATTACAACTGGAAATAGAAAAGGCATGTCAGAAGGGCAATGTTATGGTAGTCATGGTGGATTTTAACATGCAAGTAGATAATGAAAACCAGGTTGGGACTGAATCTCAAGACAGCGAATGTGTAGAATACCTGTGAGATGGCTTTTTAGAGCAGCGTGTTGATGAACCCACTAAGGGATCGGCTTTACTGGTTAGGGTGGTGTGTAATGCACCAGAGGTGATGAGAGAACTTAGGATAAAGGAGCACTTTGGGGACAGGGATCACAAAATGTCTGAGTTCATTTTGACATTTAACAAGGAGAAGCTGAAGTCAGACATGCCGGTATTTCACTGGAGCAAAGGGAATTACAGTGGTATGGGAGAGGAACTGATCTAAGTAGATTGGAAGGGGTCGCTGGTAGGGAAGATGGCAGAGTAGCAATGGATGGAGTTTCTGCAAGAAATAAGGAAGGTGCAGGATAAAGCTATATACCTTTTATACAGAATTCTGAAAACTACCAACCTCCAAAAACTGGCACTTTTTTTTCAGTAGATGACATCTGCTCATCAAAGATGGAGTTTGGTGCCAAACATGGCCTGACATGATCCTCGTTCAACTCCCATATATCCCATCGCATTCCATATCGATAATTTGCAGAATCATCATGTAATAAATGGCCCTTTGTGGCATACGCAGTCGCTAATTAGTGCGATTATCTCTCTACAAGAGCAACTCCCTATTAGGCGCTGTCACTGATTAGTGCAATAGTGACTTTATAAGAGCCCCACCCTCCCAGTCAACACTACCAGTTGGAAGTCTCTGTGAAGCCTATGAACATGGCAAAGAGAGCTGAAGAGTTCCCGATAGGTAGCAGTGAGATGCAGAAAAGGAAATGTCTCTCATTATCGATTGCACAGAAGGTGGAGTTATTGTGGAAGCTTGATAGTGACACATCTGTGCGTCGTCTAATGGAAGATTATGGGTTGGGATCTTCCACCATATATGATTTGAGGAAACAGAAAAATAGTTGGTGAAGTTTTAGAGTGAGAGTAATGACCACAGACTGATGAATAAAAGGAAAACTTTGCATAGGGCAAAAAAACATAAATATTGACCGAATGCTTATTGAGTGGGTGTGACAACGAAGAAGCGAACACATGGGACTAACTGGTCTGCTTGTAATGAAACAAGCTTGAAAATTCTACGAAGAACTGAACCTTGAGGGTGTGTGAATATTCACATGGTTGGCTGCAAAAATTTAAGTGTCAAGGTATAAAATATCATTACAAGCTTATGCACTTGTTAATGCATGGAGAAATGTAACTGAAGCAGAATTAAAACATGCTTAGCATAGATTTTGGCCATCAAGAATGATCGATGAAAGGTTTTCGTGTCAGTAACGAGAGAAGGATGGTTGCTAACCTCGTTGCCTATGCCAAAAATATTGCAGCAGAAAATGTAAACACGTTAGAGGCAGCTGACATTGAAGAAGGGCTGAATGATGGACCCTTTGTGCATTCCTTGAGCGATGGAAAAATTGATGAAATGGTGTTACATAGCAATAAGCATGAGGAGAGTAGACATGAAAAAGGTAAAAAAAAAATGCCCATTGATGACGTGCTTAAATGTGCGATCAGTTCATTGGTGGGATGGAACAACATTTATTTATAAATGAGATTATGGCTGTTTATTCAATTAAACAGAGACTACTTAGACAGCAACCTCTTTTAATGAAGCACATGACACTGGAAGAAGTCTTTAATAAGAGTTCATTCTGATGCAATGTTTGAGGTGTAATGTGCATTTACTGTATTTCCACTGTTCGAGAACTCTGATCCAATGTTATTTTGAAGTTTTACTTTCAAATTAAAAAAAACATGCTAGTGATATTATGGTCTTTTATGGCCTTTATTTATCTAAATTCATTTAATATCCAGCACCCCCTGTTTTGTGCGATTTTGCACAATTTTGAAATATGGCATTTGCTTAAAAGGTCTGCCATTTTAAAATGATTCCGAACAACGGCAGGTGTTCAGTCCTGGCGATTCTGTAAAAGGTTAGGCACCTGTACCAAAGGAGAGGAAATATTCATATGGATAAAATGTCACAACTTAGGCAGACTAGGGAAGTCAAAGCCAATGTGAAAGCAAAAGAGGAAGCAAAAATTAGTGGGAAGAAAGAAGATTTTAATAACTTGCAGAAGGTAACTAAAAAAACTCATGTGTAAAGATGGTTTGAAAATAGGCTAGCAAATAATATCAAAGAGGACACAAAAAGCTTCTTCAAGTCTGTAAAGAATGAAAGAGGGGTGATAGTAAATATAGGACTAGTAGAAACGACCCTGGAGAAATAATAATGGGAGACAGGGAGATGGCAGAGGAACTAAATGAGTATTTTGCATCAGACTTCACCGTGGAAGACTGTAGCCGTGTGCCAGATGTCGAAGGGCATCAAGGAAGGAAGTGAATGCAATTAATATTTCAAGGGTGAAGGTGCTAAGAAAGCTGAATAAAAGTAGGTAACTCTCCCGGACCAGATGGATTGCTCCTTTAGGTTCTGAAAGAAGTGGTGGCAGAGATTGTGGAGGTTTTGGAAATGATCTTTCAAGAATCAATAGATTCTGGCATAGTCCTGTAGGAATGGAAAATTGCAAATGCCACCTCACTATTCAAGAATGGAGGGAGGCAGCAGAAAGGAAATTATAGAGTAGTTAGCTTGACGTCAGTGGTTGGGAAGATGTTGGAGTCGATCTTCAAGAATGAGGTAACAGAGTACTTGGAGACACATAACAAGGTAGGCCAAAGCCAGCATGGTTTCCTTAAGGGAAAATCTTGCTTGTCAAACCTATTAGAATTCTTTGAAGAAGTGACAAGCTGGCTGGATAAAGGGGAGACAGTGGATATTGTGTATTTGGATTTTCAGAAGGTCTTTGAAGAAAGTCGCATAGGTGGTAAGTCAGGAGAGGCTGTATTTGGATAGCCAGAAACTGATTAGGGTTAGTGTGACAGAGTATTCAGAGGTGGTTTGGGATGAATTGTTAGTGCAGCTTGCACACACACACACATTTTAAAACAGAATATTTGCAGGACTTTTGCAGAATGCTTTTTGCAGGCGGCAACAAAGTATGGACAACAGCTTGCCTGGGAGAGCATGTGATCTTTGCAGGCAGGGGAGAAGAGTTTTGCTCTCAGAGAGGGAGGGTGTGAAACAGAGAGGAGAGAGACAGAAATCCGTTCTAGAGGGACAAGCTGGCAAACTTTGGAAGGCTGCCTGGTCAAAGGAGAAGACTGGCGGTGTGAAAGGTGACCTGAAAGAAAGAGGATCATGTGGAGAATTCTGAAGGGGGCAAGTTTCGTCAGGAAGACTGATTGAAAAGGAATCAGTTGGGGATGTCCTGGAAAAGGAATCTCTCTCTGAAAACCAGCAAGAACAAGCTCCAAAGACTGGTGAATTTTGTTCATGCTAACTTCTGTGCACAGTACAAGAATTGCCTGCAACCGGTGAGATTGGACTGTGAACCAAAGAACTTTCTTTCTTCTTTCTTTGGCTTGGCTTCGCGGACGAAGATTTATGGAGGGGGTAAAAAGTCCACGTCAGCTGCAGGCTCGTTTGTGGCTGACAAGTCCGATGCGGGACAGGCAGACACGATTGCAGCGGTTGCAAGGGAAAATTGGTTGGTTGGGGTTGGGTGTTGGGTTTTTCCTCCTTTGCCTTTTGTCAGTGAGGTGGGCTCTGCGGTCTTCTTCAAAGGAGGTTGCTGCCCGCCAAACTGTGAGGCGCCAAGATGCATGGTTTGAGGCGTTATCAGCCCACTGGCGGTGGTCAATGTGGCAGGCACCAAGAGATTTCTTTAGGCAGTCCTTGTACCTTTTCTTTGGTGCACCTCTGTCACGGTGGCCAGTGGAGAGCTCGCCATATAACACGATCTTGGGAAGGCGATGGTCCTCCATTCTGGAGACGTGACCCATCCAGTGCAGCTGGATCTTCAGCAGCGTGGACTCGATGCTGTCGACCTCTGCCATCTCGAGTACTTCAACGTTAGGGGTGTAAGCGCTCCAATGGATGTTGAGGATGGAGCGGAGACAACGCTGGTGGAAGCGTTCTAGGAGCCGTAGGTGGTGCCGGTAGATGACCCATGATTCGGAGCCGAACAGGAGTGTGGGTATGACAACGGCTCTGTATACGCTTATCTTTGTGAGGTTTTTCAGTTGGTTGTTTTTCCAGACTCTTTTGTGTAGTCTTCCAAAGGCGCTATTTGCCTTGGCGAGTCTGTTGTCTATCTCATTGTCGATCCTTGCATCTGATGAAATGGTGCAGCCGAGATAGGTAAACTGGTTGACCGTTTTGAGTTTAGTGTGCCCGATGGAGATGTGGGGGGGGCTGGTAGTCATGGTGGGGAGCTGGCTGATGGAGGACCTCAGTTTTCTTCAGGCTGACTTCCAGGCCAAACATTTGAACCAAAGAACTTTGCTGAAAATTAAATATACATTACACATTCCAGCGCTTAGTATTAGGGTGGGGATTAAGTAGTTAGTTAGGTTAAGTAGTAAATTAGTTTAATTCTGTTTTCTTGTTCAAATATAATTAAAAACAACTTTTGTTTTAGTAACCCTGTGTTGTGGTGCATAACTATTGCTGCTGGTTTCTGTGGTCCTCTGGACTCTGTAACAATAGTCAACATGGCTTTGTGTGTGGTAGTCATGTTTAACCAATCTTACAGATTTTTTTGAGGAAAGTTGACGAAGGAAAGGCTGTGGATGTTGTCTACATTGATTTTAGTAAGGCCTTTAACAAGGTCATACATGGGAGGTTAGTCAGGAAAGTTCAGACTGTAGGTATTTATGGTGAAGTAGTGAACTGGATTCAACAGTGGCTGGATGGGAGAAGCCACAGAGTAATGGTGAATGATTGCTTCTCAGACTGGAGGCCTGTGACTAGTGGTGTGCTTCAGGGATCGGTGCTGGGACCATTGTTGTTTGTCATCTATATCAATGATCTGGATGATAATATGGTAAATTAGATCAGCAAGTTTGCAGATGACACCAAGATGGTTGTGCCAAGTGCTGCAGAACATAGGGTCAAATGACCTCCTTCTGTGCTGCTAATTTCTATTGTGTTAACCATTTCTAAAGTTAACATTGTTACTGGCAGAGGAAAATAGTAGATTTCCGGAAGGGAAAGTATGCAATCCCATGTCTTTGATTATATATGATAGTGAGGAGTCATTTACAATAAACATTCATTGGAAAAAAATTGAGGATGTATTTAGTAGCAGGCGTTGTTCCTCAGTGCAGGTACTTGGGTTTGAAAGCCAGAAAGTAGTTGAGTGACTTGATCTCGATCTTCTAGACATTGTAACCGAATAAAGTTAAATTTTTGCTTTGAGAGTTCTTGTGTATATGATTAGAATGGAAATAACTAAATAGTTCCTAAATTGATATAATTGTGGTTCTGGTAAAGGTAAAATAATTGCAATATCATTGAGGGCCCCTTCCACCTCCACACAGCATCTTCCAGCTGCTCTTGTCTTGGGAAGAGATACAGGAGGATCAGAGCCAGCACCAACAGGCTGAGGAACAGTTTCTTCCCACAGGTAGTGAAGACGCTGAACGACCAAAGGAATCGCTCACCTTAACCATCCGAGACTCTCATATTCTTGGAACAATATTTCTTTGTATGAATGAAATGCTTGCCTAGCATACGTATTGTTTGACAGTATGTGTGTTGTCTGGTTGTATGACCGCTTTTTTTTGCACCAGGGACTGGAGATCACTGTTTCGTCAGATTGTACCTGTACAATCAGATGGCAATAAACTTGACTTTGTTAAAGCTGTGGAGTGGAATTCTGAAATCTCATCTCCACTGAAAAAAAATTTGCTTCTCTTCCTCAATTTCTTCTAAGCTATTCTTATTTCTTGTTACATATCAGAGGTGTTTGCAAAGCAGATGGGTATGATTTTCTGCATGGAATATGCAGAATCAATAGGCCCATGGTTAGTCTCTTCTCCCTTCCTTGACTGTTATTAATCATCTGGTTTCAATGCTGATCTCATTACTTCATCTTGAATTATTCAGTTCTGAGAATGGACATTAGAACCCTGAAAGTGCCAGTGCAGAGTATGGGATATATAGAATAGAATGTGTGCAGAGAGGATTGATTGATTTGGTAGGTCTTGTGATTATTTTCCTGTCATTTAGATAGGAATATGCAGCTACATCTTGTTTATTGTGATTTTACTGTAAGTAGTAGGTGGGGTTTCAGTATCCTCTCCCCAGAAAATACAAGCAGTTCTACTGTTCTTGTGACCAGATGAAAGTATATCTAGACTGGGATATACCTAACAAGGTAATATTTTGTCCTCAGAACATAATGTCCCATAGTTTGCAAATCCAAACCACCACCCTCCTCACCCCAACCTTGTCAGGCTGCCAACCCTGGTGAGATTTCAAATTTGATTGAAGCTAGGCCATTCTGGATGACAGAGGTTCTGGTTGTAGCAAAAGGTTCCAGGGAATCTCAGGGTTCAAGTCTTTGAAGGGTTGTTGGACATGGAAAAAAATCTGTAGCCAACTAATTTATTCTTCAAATTTGACTCCTTCCTTGGAGAATGATAATTAGCATGAGATTTAAGCCTAAATTCTTTCCATACCTCAGCTCCAGTGCCAGTTGGAGCTTTGTTACTGTTCCAAGCAAAAGAAGAGCCCTTTATTTCTTAATTGTGATGAAATGAAGGGAAGTAGACCAACTTTTAATTCAGGGTAATGAACGATTTATTTGATTTTTACAAGGTACACACTTGTCTTACATTCCCATCGTCTAATGTTTGCTGCAAAAGTGCACACAGAATTATGAAAGAGTTCTATTAACATTTTTGAGTGAAACAATGAAATGATAAGAATTTTATTTGGCAAAGTCACGATTCTCGCCATTAATTAAAGGAAAATTGCTTATGTTACAAAGATAATAGGTGCTTTCTGTGAACTCAGCAAGGCGTTGCTTTACTGTGACTTTGTTGCGCATGTAGGGAACATACGATCTCGTATCGTGCTTCACGATGCAAGGAAACTGAATGCTCCAGAGTCCTGCATCAGCGCACCTACACGATCAGCTAATTTGGCTCAGACTGGTTGATCCAATCTAAAATCTTCAATATCCACTAGGCTGTGTTCCACACGAGGCAGTGCACTCCTCAACTATGCCACACTGGATTGCAGGTGCAGAAGGTAGAGTGGCTTTGAGAAGTCTGGGAGGAGATTGGAAGTTTAAAATGCAGCCAAACCGGATGTAATTTTGTGTGTTGTTGAGTAATAAGTAATTTTTCTAATTTCATTCACTCTTGTGGAATAAGGGCATGCGAATAAAAGATTATAACAGCAGCAGCAGGATTCACCACCACAAATGAGTGGTGGGGGCCAGGGAAGCAATGGTGGTGTTAATGTACTAATTCACAGTAGAAATACGCCCTATCTAGTTCCACAGACCACACTTACACATTTACAAAGCTGAAGAATTTAAGCTATCCAGAACAGAATTTTGTTTTTAATTGAAGTCCTCATAATTTATAAAGATACAGGCTAAACAGATTGTTGAAATTTGACAATACTGCATTTATGACAAGACGAATTGAGTTTGTTTTGTTTTTGCCAACTTCACCTTATATGGGTTAGACGTCATCTGTTTTTCAAAAGAGCTTATATTCTTCCTCTACCACTGTCTCCATATATTTTCTTCAGAAATCAAATTTCAGTAAAATCTTTCATTCTGCAACTCCATTGAATAAAGTAAGCCAAAGAGATCACCAGTGATTACATGTCATAACACCTCCATTTTACCAATATATGAAAATAATAAACTGCTACATAGAAAATGTATCAAATAGTTTTTTTCCTGCTAGTAAGCTATTGTTCTCAGCTTGTAGTTATGGAACTTTAGTTTGATTTTTAGCTGATACAGAAGTGTACAGAAATATCCGCAGGTCAAGTCTGACTTAAGGTTCTATTCCTTGCATTAAAAAAGGAACTCAACACTTTAAATATTCCATCCTACTTTTGACCTGCAAATGAGAGAGGGATGAAGTTTAATTGATCTCCATGCCTTGGTTCATAGTAAAAAGTAATGCAGTTAATTTCTATTTACAGTGACTCAGGTATATTTACATAGTTATTCTTTGCTTTTGTTGACATTTAGTTCGACTTTTGGAAAGCGCAGCCCTCCTTTAGATCCACTGTCACTGCTAGAAGTGGAGGATATACGGGTTTTTTTGGAAACAAGAGAGATTCCACTGCCCTCTGCTGCTGCTGCTTCCCCTTCAGTGAGAGTTACTTCATAGGAGCCTTTTGATTTGGCCCCAAAGCCTCCAAATGTTCCAAATTTCAACTTAGACTTTTTGCCTTTTGCACCCTCTGCCCCTTCTCCAAATTCTAATCTGCCCTTGGGTGAAGAAGGAGAAAGTTCATGCTCATCACTCAGAGATGACGATCTGTGACGTTCTGACTTTTTCCCTTTAAATAAAGAGAAATCGAGTGTTCCTGACTTCCCTTTTGGAGAAGTGCTAACATCCAAACTAGAATCCTTTCCAACTACTGACAGTTCTGATGTCTCCATCTCATCATCACCAAAACCCAGGCATCCTTTGGAGCCCTTTGGTCCAGATGCACTGAAATCCCCCTCAGATCCTTCAACGTTACTTTTCCCTTTAGATTTGGAGAAATTAAATTTGGGGATTTTAATTCTACTCTTTTTTATTCTGACTGCAGAGCTTTCCACCTCACCTTCTGGCAGGTTTACACTGGCTTGTGGCCCTTTAATGTGGACACTTGGACCTTGTGCAGCTGAACCATGTATTTCCGGAACTCTGACCTCTGCCTCAATTTCTGGCACTTCTACATTTGGGCTTTTTATTTTAAAGTGAGAATGCTTAAATTTAGGTATTTTCACTTTGTCCAATGGAACATCTAGATTGATTCTTGGTGCTGCGACATCTGCACTTATTTCAGGTGGCTTGACGTCAACCTCTGGATCTTTCAGACCACCTTTGGAACCAGACACTTTTACTGTTGGGATGTTAACATCAAGCTTCACATCAGCTGAGGGGATTTTCACTTCAGAAGGTGGTATTTCAACAGTTGGGCAACTTGGACTGAAATCTGGTACATTTGTGTTCACATCCCCTTCCAATTTTGTATCAGAATAGTTAATGTTGGTCTTTGGTGCAGTTAAGTTAACACCACAAATTTTTTCTTTCAAGCCATCAATGTTGATACCCGCTCCATTCAGTTTCACACCTGGCCCTTCAGTGTCTACTTTAGGGCATTTTATGTCAATCTTCATGTTTGGTTCAGATAAATCAGTACGTAGATTCAGCCCCTTCACATTCATGTCTAAGGCAGGTGCAGAAACTACACATCCTGAAAAGTTATCACTTTCGATCTTCGGTCCGACAAATTTAACATCAGCTTTTGGAATGTTGATCTGAGGTATCGTTACTTTTCCATCTGCACCTTTGATGTTAAAATCTCCAGCATCAACATCTATAGCAGGACCTTTCATGTCCACATGCAGTCCTTGGAGATCTTCTTTCAGATTTGGACTGGGAAGATTGATATCGCCTTTGAGTGATGGATTCTTTAAATCTACACCCACATTAGGTGCCGAGATACCAATCGGTGGGCCTTTGAATTTACCATCAACACTTATATCCACATCAGGTGCTTCAACAGTCACATCTGAACCTGTTTTTGATGCATTTATGCCAAGATTCAAACCAGACCCTTGGAGTTTACTATTCGAAATTTTTAATTCAGACATTTTCAACTTTCCTTCTGGACCTTCAAAGTGAACATCTGGAGTCTTAAGATCCAGTTTTGGCCCTTTCATATCTGGTTTAGGCAGTTCAAAACTTGACGTGTTTAATTCAGCATCATGAGCATTAATATTTACACCAGGAGCAGTAATATTGATATCTGTTGATGGCATATCAATGTGACCTTCAAGCTTTGGACCGGAAAACTCTGCTTTTGGAAGGTTAACATTAACACCTGTATCTGTATCTCCTGCTTTATTCTCCATCCTGAAATTTGGAAGTTTCAATTTAGGCATTTTTCGCTTTTCTTCTGCACCACCTGATGTACCTAGCTTTATATCTGGGCCTGAAATATCAACATTTGTCTTCATTTTCATTTTTAATTTACCTACTGGTTTTTCAATGTCAACATTTGGAGCATCAACATCAAAATCAATTTCTGGTCTCTTCAGGCCAATTGTTGGGCCTTTTACATTTCCTGAGGCTTCTCCTTTCAGATCCTTCAGGTCCGTGATATCCACATCTGTTTCAGACATTTTGGGAGATTTGATGTCTACTGAAGGTAATTTTAACTTGGGACTTTTTACTTTAAAGCCAGGTTCATGTATGTTTGTGTCTGTATTGACATCTATTCCAGGTCCTCTCAGGTCAACATGGGGACCTTTGACACCTTCAGTTGAAAAATCAAAATCAGGTACTTGTAAATCACCTTCAGCCTTTGGAGAAGGTAACTCACCTTTCATTTTTGGTGATGTCAAATCAAACTCAACATCTGGAAATGATAACTTCATTTTTCCAAATCGCGGTTTCTTTACTTTTGATGATTTAATATTTAATTGTCCATCAGATGATCCAAGGCTTGCATTTAGATCTGGAGTCTTAACATCTATATCTGGCCGAGATAAATCAAGGTCACTCTTTGGAACAGTCACCTTCATGTCTCCTCCGGCTTTCTTTGACTTGATGTTGAGTTTAGGCATTTTAAATTTGCCCTTTTTTCCTTTGGTTTTAACACTTGCGTCTGGAGAATCAACATTAACTTCTACATCAGGACCTGATACATCCAGAGAAGGAGTACTTACGTCTCCTTGTCCTTTAACTCCAAATCCAAATTTTGGTTTCTTCACTTTTGGCATTTTTAGGTGTGCTCCTTGACCACCAGTATCTATCTGTGGTACACTAACATCAAGACCAACACCTGGAGATTTAATATCGGCAGTTCCCTTCAAATTTTGACCTTTCAAGTCAAGATTCACACCTGTTGATACATTGGGAGATGAAATGTCCAATGAAGGTGCTGAAAACTTGTGCTCATTTCCTTTCAAATCAGGTCCCTCGAAGTTAATGTCACTCCCTGTAATATCTACTTTGGGACCTTTCATTTCAAACTCTGGACCTTTGATGTCAGTCTCCACCTTAATGTCGGGGGCTTCAGCACCACCTGTTAACTCTGGGCCTTTCAAGCCAAAATCTATACCAGGAGCCTTAACTCTGGGCAAAGAGAAATTAAATCCTGGCATTTGAAATCCAGAGCCTTTGATTTTACTGTCTGCCTCCAGATTCATCTCAGGGACATCAACTTCACCTTTTAATCGTGATCCAGAAATGTTAACATCTGCTTGGGGAAGATTAGCATCAATGTTCAGATCTGGCCCATCTGCATTCATGCCACCAATTCGTAATTTTGGCATTTTAATCTTTGGTATATGAAATTGTCCTTTTGCAACCTCCAAATCAACATTTGGTGAACCTACATCCATTTTTGGCCCTTTAATTTCTCCATCAATGCTTGGGGAAGAAATGTCAATGTCCTGATCTTTCATTTTTGATCCCTTGAAACCCAAGTCAAAGTCTGGTGCCTTTATGTCAGGTAGTTGTAGAGAAGGGAGGGAAAATTTGTGCCCATTTTCTTTTACATCTGGCAATTTAATGTCAACTTTTGGCTGTTTAATATTCAAATTAGGGCCTTTGATGTTACCATCCAAATTAAGATTAGAAACATCAGCACCAGTTCCCACCTTTGGACCTTTGAACTCCAAATTAAAATCAGGCAATCCAATATTGGGTGCTGAAATATCAAGTCCTGGTATTTTGAGTTTTGAACCTTTAGTTTTAGAAGCTCCATTAACATCTAGATCGACATCTGGAATTTCAACACCACCTACCTTGGGACAAGAGAGATCGACTCCTACCTCAGGAAGATTGGTATCAACACCCAGAGAGGGGCCTGCAAATTTTCCTTCAATCTTTGGGCTTTTCAACTCCAGATTGATATCAGATGTTTCGATTTTGGGTGACGAGATACTGACCCCTGGCATTCTGATTTTTGGGCCCTTAATTTTACCTCTTCCTTCAACATCTACATCAGGCATTTTAACATCTCCTTCGATCTTGGGTGAAGAAACTTGAACATCTACATCAGGAGAATGAGCACCAATGTCAACAGTTGGACCCTCCACTTTAGACCCACCCATTCGAAATTTAGGCATTTTAAATTTTGGGAAGTTGAACTTTCCACTGCTTCCTTCAACAGCAGCACCTGGCACATCCACGTCAACATTAGGGGCTTTGATTTCTCCCTCTATCCTTCCTGAAGGCAATTCAATATCATGGTCTCCTTTCACATTTGGGCCTCTGAAACTCACATCAATGTCTGGACCCATAATCTTGGGCAAGTTCAAAGAAGGCATTGAAATCTTTGGCCCTTTTCCCTTTACATCAGGTGTCTCAATGTGATATTTGGGTCCTTTTATATCAACATCTGCAGCCTTAATGTTCCCTTCTAGAATAACATCAGGGTCATCAACATTTCCTTCGACTTTCGGACCTTTGAGGCCCAAGTTAAATTCTGGCATTTTCACATTGGGTGCCGAGATATTGAATTCTGGCATTTTGAACTTTGGGTACTTCAATTTTCCACTTCCCTCAACATCCACATCAGGCATTTCCACATCTCCTTCAACCATGGGTCCAGATAATTTTGCATCAATGTCTACACCTGGGACTTCCACCTTAGACCCACTCATGCCAAATTTGGGCAATCGAAATTTTGGCAAACTGAATTTTCCATTTCCTCCTTCAACGTCAATCCCTGGCAAATCCACATCAACATCTGCTTTGGGTACTTTGATCTCTCCCTCGATCTTTCCAGAAGGCATCTCAATATCATGGTCTTCTTTCACCTTTGGGCCTCCGAAACTCAGGTCAATGCGTGGAACATCCATCTTGGGCAAGTGAATGGAAGGGAAAGAAATATTTGAACCCATTCCTTTCACATCTGGTGCCTCAATGTCAACTTTGGGTCCTTTAATATCATCATCTGGGGCATTAATGTTCCCTTCTAGATTGACATCAGGGACATCAACATCTCCTCCGATCTTTGGACCTTTGAGGCCCAAGTTAAATTCAGGCATTTTCACGTTGGGTGCTGAGATATTGAATTCTGGCATTTTGAACTTTGGGTGCTTCAACTTTCCACTTCCCTCAAAATCTACATCAGGCATTTCCACATTTCCTTCTACCGTGGGACCCAATAGTTTAGGATTAGCATCAGATAGTTTTGAATCAATGTTCACATCTGGAGCTTCACCTTTAGACCCACCCATGTGAAATTTAGGCATATGAAATTTTGGCAAACTGAATTTTCCACGACCTCCTTTACTGTCAATCCCTGGCACATCCATATCAATATCTGCTTTGGGTGCTTTGATCTCTCCCTCTATCTTCCCTGAAGGCATCTCAACATCATGGTCTCCTTTCACTTTTGGGCCTCTGAAACTCAAATCAATGCCTGGAACATCCATCTTGGGCAAGTGAATGGAAGGGAAAGAAATATTTGGACCCGTTCCTTTCACACCTGGTTCCTCAATATCAAATTTGGGTCCTTTAATATCAACATCTGGGGCCTTAATGTTCCCTTTTAGATTGACATCAGGGACATCAACATCTCCTCCGACCTTTGAACCTTTGAGGCCCAAGTTAAATTCAGGCACTTTCACGTTGGGTGCCGAGATATTGAATTCTGGCATTTTAAACTTTGGGTGCTTCAATTTTCCACTTCCCTCAACATCGACATCAGGCATTTCCACATTTGCATCAGGAAGATTTGCATCAATGTTCGCACCTGGAACTTCCACTTTAGACCCACCCATGTGGAATTTGGGCATTTGAAATTTTGGCAAACTGAATTTTCCACGACCACCTTTACTGTCAATCCCTGGCACATCCACATCAACATCTGCTTTTGGTATTTTGATCTCTCCCTCTATCTTCCCTGAAGGCATCTCAATATCATGGTCTCCTTTCACTTTTGGGCCTCTGAAATTCAAATCAAGGTCTGGTTCATCCATCTTGGGCAAGTGAATGGAAGGGAAAGAAATATTTGGACCAGTTCCTTTCACACCTGGTTCCTCAGTATCAAATTTGGGTCCTTTAATATCAACATCTGGGGCCTTAATGTCCCCTTCTAGATTGACATCAGGGACATCAACATCTCCTCCGACCTTTGAACCTTTGAGGCCCAAGTTAAATTCAGGCACTTTCACATTGGGTGCCGAGATATTGAATTCTGGCATTTTAAACTTTGGGTGCTTCAATTTTCCACTTCCCTCAACATCGACATCAGGCATTTCCACATTTGCATCAGGAAAATTTGCATCAATGTTCGCACCTGGAACTTCCACTTTAGACCCACCCATGTGGAATTTGGGCATTTGAAATTTTGGCAAACTGAATTTTCCACGACCACCTTTACTGTCAATCCCTGGCACATCCACATCAACATCTGCTTTTGGTATTTTGATCTCTCCCTCTATCTTTCCTGAAGGCATCTCAATATCATGGTCTCCTTTCACTTTTGGGCCTCTGAAATTCAAATCAAGGTCTGGAACATCCATCTTGGGCAAGTGAATGGAAGGGAAAGAAATATTTGGACCAGTTCCTTTCACACCTGGTTCCTCAATATCAAATTTGGGTCCTTTAATATCAACATCTGGGGCCTTAATGTCCCCTTCTAGATTGACATCAGGGACATCAACATCTCCTCCGACCTTTGAACCTTTGAGGCCCAAGTTAAATTCAGGCACTTTCACATTGGGTGCCGAGATATTGAATTCTGGCATTTTAAACTTTGGGTGCTTCAATTTTCCACTTCCCTCAACATCGACATCAGGCATTTCCACATTTGCATCAGGAAAATTTGCATCAATGTTCGCACCTGGAACTTCCACTTTAGACCCACCCATGTGGAATTTGGGCATTTGAAATTTTGGCAAACTGAATTTTCCACGACCACCTTTATTGTCAATCCCTGGCACATCCACATCAACATCTGCTTTTGGTATTTTGATCTCTCCCTCCATCTTTCCTGAAGGCATCTCAATATCATGGTCTCCTTTCACTTTTGGGCCTCTGAAATTCCAATCAAGGTCTGGAACATCCATCTTGGGCAAGTGAATGGAAGGGAATGATATATTTGGACCTGTTCCTTTCACATCTGGTGCCTTAATGTCAACTTTGGGTCCTTTAATATCAACATCTGGTGTTTTAATGTTCCCTTCCAGATTGACATCAGGGACATCAACATCTCCTCCAACCTTTGGACCTTTGAGTCCCAAGTTAAATTCAGGCATTTTCACATTGGGTGCTGAGATATTGAATCCTGGCATTTTAAACGTTGGATGCTTCATTTTTCCACTTCCCTCAACATCTACATCAGGCATTTCCACATCTCCCTCTATCTTGGGTCCCGATAGTTTAAGATTTGCATCAGTAAGATTCGTATCTATGTCCACACCTGGAACTTCAACCTTAGAAACACCCATTCCAAATTTGGGCATTCGAAATTTTGGCAAGCTGAATTTTCCATTGCCTCCTTCAATGTCAATCCCTGGCACATCTACATCAACATCTGCTTTGGGTGCTTCAATATCTCCCTCTATCTTTCCTGAAGGCATCTCAATATTATGTTCTCCTTTCACTTTTGGGCCCTTGAAACTCAAATCAATGCCTGGAACATCCATCTTGGGCAAGTGAATGGAAGGTAAAGAAATATTTGGACCCGTTCCTTTCACATCTGGTGCCTCAATGTCAACTTTGGGTCCTTTAATATCAATATCTGGTGTCTTAATGTTCCCTTCCAGATTGACATCAGGGACATCAACATCCCCTCCAACCTTTGGACCTTTAAGGCCCAAGTTAAATTCAGGCATTTTCACGTTGGGTGCTGACATATTGAATTCTGGCATTTTGAACTTTGGGTACTTCAATTTTCCATTTCCCTTAACATCTATATCAGGTATTTCCAAATCTCCTTCTACCGTGGGTCCCGATAGTTTAACATCTGAATCAGTGAGATTTGCATCAATGTCTACACCTGGAACTTCCACCTTAGATTCATCTTTGCCAAATTTGGGCATTCGAAATTTCGGCAAGCTGAATTTTCCATTGCCGCCTACAATGTCCATTCCTGGCACATCCACGTCGACATCTGCTTTGGGTGCTTTGATCTCTCCCTCTATCTTTCCTGAAGGCATCTCAATATCATGTTCTCCTTTCACTTTTGGGCCCTTGAAATCCAAATCAATGCCTGGAACATCCATCTTGGGCAAGTGAATGGAAGGGAAAGAAATATTTGGACCTGTTCCTTTCACATCTGGTGCCTCAATGTCAAATTTGGACCCTTTAATATCAATTTCTGGGGCCTTGATGTTCCCTTCTAGATTGACATCAGGGATATCAACATCTCCTCCAACCTTTGGACCTTTGAAGCCCAAGTTAAATTCAGGCATTTTCACGTTGGGTGCTGAGATATTGAATTCTGGCTTTTTGATCATTGGACGCTTTAATTTTCCACTTCCCTCAACATCTACATCAGGCATTTCCAGATCTCCTTCTACTGTGGGTCCTGATAGTTTAAGATTTGCATCAGGAACATTCGCATCCATGTCTACCCCTGGGACTTTGACCTTTGACTCAGCCTTGCCAAATTTGGGTATTCGAAATTTTGGCAAACTGAATTTTCCATTTCCTCCTTCAACTTCAATCCCTGGCATTTCCATGTCAACATCTGCTTTGGGTGCTTTGATGTCTCCCTCTATCCTGCCTGAAGGCATCTCTATATCATGGTCTCCTTTCACTTTTGGGCCTCTGAAATTCAAATCAATGCCTGGAACATCTATCTTGGGCAAGTGAATGGAAGGGAAAGAAATATTTGGATCTGTTCCTTTCATATCTGGTGTCTCAATGTCAACTTTGGGCCCTTTAATATCAATTTCTGTTGCCTTGATGCTCCCTTCTAGATTGACATCAGGGATATCAACATCTCCTCCAATCTTTGGACCTTTGAGGCCCAAGTTAAATTCGGGCATTTTCACGTTGGGTGCTGATATATTGAATTCTGGCATTTTGAACTTTGGGTGCTTCAATTTTCCACTTCCCTCAACATCGACATCAGGCATTTCCACATCTCCTTCTACCATGGGTCCTGATAGTTTAAGATTTGCGTCAGGAACATTCGCATCAATGTTAACTTTTGGTCCTTCCACTTTAGACCCACCCATTCGAAATTTAGGCATTTTAAATTTTGGGAAGTTGAACTTTCCACTGCTTCCTTCAACAGCAGCCCCTGGCACATCCACATCTACCTTAGGGGCTTTCATCTCTCCCTCTATCTTCCCTGAAGGCATCTCAATATCATAGTCACCTTTCACCTTTGGGCCTCCGAAACGCACATCAATGTCTGGACCCTTAATCTTGGGCAAGTTCAGAGAAGGCATTGAAATCTTTGGCCCTTTTCCCTTTACGTCAGGTGCCTCAATGTCAACTTTGGGTCCTTTTATATCAAAATCAGGGGCCCTGATATTCCCTTCTAGATTAACATCAGGTACATCAGCATCGCCTCCAGCTTTTGGACCTTTGAGGCCCAAGTTAAATTCAGGCATTTTTACGTTGGGTGCCGAGATATTGAATTCTGGCAATTTGAACTTTGGATGCTTCAATTTTCCACTTCCCTCAACATCTACATCAGGTATTTCCACATTTCCTTCTACCGTGGGTCCCGATAGTTTTGCATCAATGTCTACACCTGGGAGTTCCACCTTAGACCCAGCCTTGCCAAATTTGGGCATTCGAAATTTTGGCAAACTGAATTTTCCACTTCCACCTTCAACATCAATCCCTGGCACATCCACATCAACATCTGCTTTTGGTACTATGATCTCTCCCTCCATCTTTCCTGAAGGCATCTCAATATCATGGTCTCCTTTCACTTTTGGGCCTCTGAAATTCAAATCAATGCCTGGAACATCCACCTTGGGCAAGTGAATGGAAGGTAAAGAAATATTTGGACCCGTTCCTTTCACATCTGGAGCATCAATTTCAACTTTGGGCCCTTTAATATCAACATCTGGGGCCTTTATGTTCCCTTCTCGGTTGACATCAGGGATATCAACATCTCCTCCAACCTTTTGACCTTTGAGGTCCAAGTTAGATTCAGGCATTTTCACGTTGGGTGCTGAGATATTGAATTCTGGCATTTTGAACTTTGGGTGCTTCAATTTTCCACTTCCCTCAACATCTACGTCAGGCATTTCCACTTTTGTATCAGGAAGATTTGCATCAATGTTCACATCTGGAGCTTCAACATTAGCCCCACCCATGTGGAATTTGGGCATATGAAATTTTGGCAAACTAAATTTTCCACGACCTCCTTTACTGTCAATGCCTGGCATATCCACATCAACGTCTGCTTTGGGTGCTTTGATCTCTCCCTCCATGTTTCCAGAAGGCATCTCAATATCATAATCTCCTTTCACTTTTGGCCCACCGAAACTTAGGTCAATGCCTGGAACATCCATCTTGGGCAAATGAATGGAAGGGAAATAAATATTTGGACCCATTCCTTTCACATCTGGTGCCTCAATGTCAACTTTTGGACCTTTAACATCAATTTCTGGGGCGTTAATGTTCCCTTCTAGATTGACATCAGGGACATCAACATCTCCTCCAACCTTTGGACCTTTGAGGCCCAAATTAAATTCAGGCACTTTCACGTTGGGTGCTGAGATATTGAATTCTGGCATTTTGAACTTTGGGTGCTTCAATTTTCCACTTCCCTCAACATCGACATCAGGCATTTCCACATCTCCATCTACCGTGGGTCCTGATAGTTTAAGATTGGCGTCAGGAACATTCGCATCAATGTTAACTTTTGGTCCTTCCACTTTAGACCCACCCATTCGAAATTTAGGCATTTTAAATTTTGGGAAGTTGAACTTTCCACTGCTTCCTTCAACAGCAGCCCCTGGCACATCCACATCTACCTTAGGGGCTTTCATCTCTCCCTCTATCTTCCCTGAAGGCATCTCAATGTCATGGTCTCCTTTCATCTTTGGGCCTTTGAAACTCATATCAATGTCAGGACCCTTAATCTTGGGCAAGTTCAGAGAAGGCATTGGAATCTTTGGCCCTTTTCCCTTTACATCAGGGGCCTCAATGTCAACTTTGGGTCCTTTCATATCAAAATCAGGGGCCTTGATATTCCCTTCTAGATTAACATCTGGGACATCAACATCACCTCCAGCTTTTGGACCTTTGAGGCCCAAGTTAAATTCAGGCATTTTTACGTTGGGTGCCGAGATATTGAATTCTGGCAATTTAAACTTTGGATGCTTCATTTTTCCACTTCCCTCAACATCAACATCAGGCATTTCCACATCTCCTTCTACCGTGGGATCTGATAGTTTAACATATGCATCAGGAAGATTTGCATCAATGTTCATATCTGGAACTTCCACTTTAGACCCACCCATGTTGAATTTGGGCATTTGAAATTTCGGCAAACTGAATTTAGCACGACCTTCTTTACTGTCAATCCCTGGCACATCCACATCAACATCTGCTTTAGGTGCTTTAATCTTTCCCTCCATCTTTCCTGAAGGCATCTCAATATCATAATCTCCTTTCGCTTTTGGACCTCTGAAATTCAAATCAATGTCTGGAACATCTATCTTTGGCAAGTGAATGGAAGGGAAAGAAATATTTGGACCCGTTCCTTTCACATCTGGAGCCTCAATGTCAACTTTGGGGCCTTTAATATCAACATCTGGGGCCTTAATTTTCCCTTCTAGATTGACGTCAGGGACATCAGCATCTCCTCCAATCTTTGGACCTTTGAGTCCCAAGTTAAATTCAGGCATTTTCACATTGGGTGCTGAGATATTGAATTCTGGCATTTTGAACTTTGGGTGCTTCAATTTTCCACTTCCCTCACCATCTACATCAGGCATTTCCACATCTCCCTCTATCTTGGGTCCTGATAATTTTTCATCAATGTCTACACCTGGAACTTCCATCTTATAACCACCCTTTCCAAATTTGGGCATTCGGAATTTCGGCAAATTGAATTTTCCATTGCCTCCTTCAACATCAATCCCTGGCACATCCACGTCAACACCTGCTTTTGGTACTTTGATTTCCCCCTCTATCTTTCCTGAAGGCATCTCAATATCATGGTCTCCTTTCACTTTTGGGCCTTTGAAATTCAAATCAATGCCTGGAACATCAATCTTGGGGAAGTGAATGGAAGGAAAAGAAATATTTGGACCTGTTCCTTTCAAATCTGGTGCCTCAATGTCAACTTTGGGTCCTTTAATATCAACATCTGGGGCCTTAATGTTCCCTTCTAGATTGACATCAGGGACATCAACATCCCCTCCAACCTTTGGACCTTTGAGGCCCAAGTTAAATTCAGGCATTTTCACATTGGGTGCTGAGATATTGAAATCCGGCATTTTGAACATTGACTGTTTCAATTTTGCACTTCCCTCAACCTCTACATCAGGCTTTTCCATATCTCCTTCTACCGTGGGTCCCAATAGTTTAACATCTGCATCAGGAAGATTTACATCAATGTCTACACCTGGGACTTCCACCTTAGACCCAACCTTGCCGAATTTGGGCATTCGAAATTTCGGCAAATTGAATTTTCCATTGCCTCCTTCAACATCAATCCCTGGCAAATCCACGTCAACATCTGCTTTGGGCGCTTTGAACTCTCCGTCTATCATTCCTGTAGGCATCTCAATTTCATGGACTCCTTTCACTTTTGGACCTCTGAAATTCAAATCAATGCCAGGAACATCCACCTTGGGCAAGTGAATGGAAGGGAAAGAAATATTTGGACCCGTTCCTTTCACACCTGGAGCCTCAATTTCAACTTTGGGCCCTTTAATATCAACATCTGGGGCCTTGATGTTCCCTTCTAGATTGACATCAGGGACATCAACATCTCCTCCAACATTTGGACCTTTGAGGTCCAAGTTAAATTCAGGCATTTTCACGTTGGGTGCTGAGATATTGAATTCTGGCATTTTGAACTTTGGGTGCTTCAATTTTCCACTTCCCTCAACATCTACATCAGGCATTTCCACATTTACATCTGGAGGATTTGCATCAATGTTCACATCTGGAGCTTCACCTTTAGACCCACCCATGTGGAATTTGGGCATATGAAATTTCGGCAAACTGAATTTTCCACGACCTCCTTTACTGTCAATCCCTGGCACATCTACATCAACATCGGCTTTGGGTGCTTCAACCTCTCCCTCTATCTTTCCTGAAGGCATTTCAAAATCATGTTCTCCTTTCACTTTTTGGCCCTTGAAACTCAAATCAATGCCTGGAACATCCATCTTGGGCAAGTGAATAGAAGGGAAAGAAATATTTGGACCCGTTCCTTTCACATCTGTTTCCTCAATGTCAACTTTGGGCCCTTTAATATCAACATCTGGGGCCTTAATTTTCCCTTCTAGATTGACATCAGGGACATCAACATCCCCTCCAACCTTTGGACCTTTGAAGCCCAAGTTAAATTCAGGCATTTTCACGTTCGGTGCTGAGATATTGAAATCTGGCATTTTGAACTTTGAGTACTTCAATTTAGCACTTCCCTCAACATCTACATGAGGCATTTCCACATCTCCTTCAACATTGGGTCCTGATAGTTTAAAATCATCATCTGAAAGTTTCGCATCAATGTTCACATCTGGAACTTCAACGTTAGAGCCAACTTTGCTAAATTTTGGCATTCGAAATTTCGGCAGTCTGAATTTTCCATTTCCTTCTTCCACGTCAATCCCTGGCACATCCACATCAACATCTGATTTGGGCGCTTTGAATTCTCCCTCTATCTTTCCTGAAGGCATCTCAATATCATGGTCTCCTTTCACCTTTGGGCCTCTGAAATTCAAATCGATGCCTGGAACATCCACCTTGGGTAAGTGAATGGAAGGAAATGAAATATTTAGACCTGTTCCTTTCGCATCTGGTGCCTCAATGTCAACTTTGGGTCCTTTAATATCAACATCTGGGGCCTTAATTTTCCCTTCTACATTGACATCAGGGACATCAACATCTCCTCCGACCTTTGAACCTTTGAGGCCCAAGTTAAATTCAGGGATTTTCACGTTGGGTGCTGAGATATTGAATTCTGGCCTTTTGAACTTTGGGTGCTTCAATTTTCCACTTCCCTCAACATCAACATCAGGCATTTCCATATCTCCTTCCACTGTGCGTCCCGATAGTTTAAGATTTGCATCAGGAACATTCACATCAATGTCTCCACCTGGGTCTTCCATCTTAGACCCAACCTTGCCAAATTTAGGCATTCGAAATTTCGGCAAACTGAATTTTCCACTTCCTCCTTCAATGTCAATCCCTGGCACATCCATGTCACCATCTGCCTTGGGTGCTTTGATCTCTCCCTCTATCTTTCCTGAAGGCATCTCAATATCATGGTCTCCTTTCACTTGTGGGCCTCTTAAGCTCAAATTAAAGTCTGGAACATCCACCTTGGGTAAGTGAATGGAAGGGAATGAAATATTTGGACCTGTTCCTTTCGCATCTGGTGCCTCAATGTCAACTTTGGGTCCTTTAATATCAACATCTGGGTCCTTAATTTTCCCTTCTAGATTGACATCAGGGACATCAGCATCTCCTCCAACCTTTGGACCTTTGAGGCCCAAGTTCAATTCAGGCATTTTCACGTTGGGTGCTGAGATATTGAATTCTGGCCTTTTGAACTTTGGGTGCTTCAATTTTCCACTTCCCTCAACATCAACATCAGGCACTTCCATATCTCCTTCTACTGTGCGTCCCGATAGTTTAAGATTTGCATCAGGAACATTCACATCAATGTCTACACCTGGGTCTTCCATCTTAGACCCAACCTTGCCAAATTTAGGCATTCGAAATTTCGGCAAACTGAATTTTCCACTTCCTCCTTCAATGTCAATCCCTGGCACATCCATGTCACCATCTGCTTTGGGTGCTTTGATCTCTCCCTCTATCTTTCCTGAAGGCATCTCAATATCATGGTCTCCTTTCACATGTGGGCCTCTTAAGCTCAAATTAAAGTCTGGAACATCCACCTTGGGTAAGTGAATGGAAGGGAATGAAATATTTGGACCTGTTCCTTTCGCATCTGGTGCCTCAATGTCAACTTTGGGTCCTTTAATATCAACATCTGGGGCCTTAATTTTCCCTTCTAGATTGACATCAGGGACATCAGCATCTCCTCCAAACTTTGGACCTTTGAGGCCCAAGTTCAATTCAGGCATTTTCACGTTGGGTGCTGAGATATTGAATTCTGGCCTTTTGAACTTTGGGTGCTTCAATTTTCCACTTCCCTCAACATCAACATCAGGCACTTCCATATCTCCTTCTAATGTGCGTCCCGATAGTTTAAGATTTGCATCAGGAACATTCACATCAATGTCTACACCTGGGTCTTCCATCTTAGACCCAACCTTGCCAAATTTAGGCATTCGAAATTTCGGCAAACTGAATTTTCCACTTCCTCCTTCAATGTCAATCCCTGGCACATCCATGTCACCATCTGCTTTGGGTGCTTTGATCTCTCCCTCTATCTTTCCTGAAGGCATCTCAATATCATGGTCTCCTTTCACATGTGGGCCTCTTAAGCTCAAATTAAAGTCTGGAACATCCACCTTGGGTAAGTGAATGGAAGGGAATGAAATATTTGGACCTGTTCCTTTCACATCTGGTGCCTCAATGTCAACTTTGGGTCCTTTAATATCAACATCTGGGGCCTTAATTTTCCCTTCTAGATTGACATCAGGGACATCAGCATCTCCTCCAAACTTTGGACCTTTGAGGCCCAAGTTCAATTCAGGCATTTTCACGTTGGATGCTGAGATATTGAATTCTGGCCTTTTGAACTTTGGGTGCTTCAATTTTCCACTTCCCTCAACATCTACATCAGGCATTTCCACATCTCCTTCTACCATGGGTTCCGCTAGTTTAACATCTGCATCAGGAAGATTTGCATCAATGTTCACATCTGGAACCTCTGCTTTAGACCCACCCATGTGGAATTTTGACATTTGGAATTTCGGCAAACTGAATTTTCCAAGACCTCCTTTACTGTCAATCCCTTGCACTTCCATGCCAACATTTATGCTTGGCACTTTGATATCTCCCTCTGTCTTTCCAGAAGGCACATCTATATCATGGTCTCCTTTCATATTTGCGCCTCCGAATCCCAAATCAATACCAGGCACGTGCATGGTAGGCAATGTAATCTGTGATGTACTTTCTATTACATCAGGTGCTTTAATATCAATTTTGGGTCCTGTTATATTTACATTTGAGTCTTTCACAACACTTTCCTGCTTGACATCAATTACATCAACTTTTCCTTCCACTGTTTGACCTTTGAGATCAGCCGTTCCTATTTCAGGTGCTGAGACGTTGAAACCTGTCATTTTAAATGTCGTGCCTGTGATTTTTCCAGCTCCCTTAACATCTACATCTGGAATTTCAGCTCTCCCTACTATCTTAGGTTCAGCAAGTTTAACATCTTCTGCCAATTGTTTAGCAACCATGTCCATTTTTGGCCCACTCATTTTGAATTTGGGTATCTCATATTCAACCTCTGGCACCTTCATTTCCTGATCCAACTGATGGATTTTTACCTTTCCTGTTGTGTTTGTAGAAAGTACATCAATATCATGATCTCCTTTCACTTTTGGGCCCTGGAGACCCAAATGGATATCTGTTTCCTGTAGCTTGGGGAAATGCTTAGGTGAAACTGCAAATTTGTCCTCGCTCTCCTTTATGTCAGCTGTGGGCCCTTTAAAATTTGGATCTTTGTGCTCAAAACTGATCTTTGAGGAATCAAAATCTGCCACTTTTGTATGTTTAATTTCCAAATCAGCATCACTGGATCCTGAAACACTGACTCCTGAAATTTTGAGATTTGTTTTGTTGATTTCACCAGAAGTTCTTTGCATATCAGGCAATATAAAATCACCTTTGAATTTGTGTCCAGTTGGTTTGACATCGCCTTCTGGAGATTTGGTTTGGATGGACATTTCATGTATTTTTTGTTTTGTCCAATCGGTTGTATTCTCTTCACTGTTAGTTGCTGATATATATTTATTTTCCTTCATTTTAATATTCTGTTTCTCATCAGGACCTGAAATTTCCACATGCATTTTTTGTGTTTTAACATCAATCTTTGGATGTGTAAAATTATCCTGATTTCCAGGTTGGTTAAGATTGAAATCAATCTTTGGAACGGCAATGTCTGTACTTGCTGCACTTTTGTCTATATCAACATTTGGTTTTCTCATGTGTGACCCAGAGATAGTTCTTCCTGGGATTTTGACTGAATGCATACTGAATTTTCCATCTGAATCTCCAATATGAACAGTTTGTTTTGCACTTGTTGTGTTGATGGTGGGCAGTTGCATACCTGTTTCACTTTTTGGAACAGAATCATCAACAGTTAACTTTGGGTGACCAATTTTAAGTGCTTCAATATCTGGTGCAGTTACATCCATGTCTGTCTTTGCAATTTTGACATCAACATTGGATGTTTTCACTGTTCCACCTGCTACGTTGATCTGTGGCATGTGGAACATAGTTTGGCTATGTTCTGTTTCTGGTCCAGTTACCTCTACAACTTTTGTTTTCACTATATGCATTGTGTGTGTTGTCCGTTGACCATCTCCCATTTGAAATGTTAAACCTTCAGTTCCCATGCGATTAACATCTATATCCATCTCTGATGGTTTCAGTTTTGGTCCTGTTCCCTCAGTGGTGACTTGCTCATGTCGTGGAACTTTTATTTTAAATTCTGGACTGTGCATGTCTACATCTGTCATAACAGTAGGACTTGTCACGTGAACTGTGCGTGTGGTGACCTTTCTGGTGATATGTACACTGGAAGATTTGTCACCTTGATCTGATACCTCTGTGTCATCTTCTGACTTGAGACGAGGCTTGATTTTCTTTTTGAAAATTCTCTGATAGTCTTCATCATCGCCACTCTAAGGGAAATAAAACAATCTATATCATTCACAGCTTCATGGTTTTCTTTGTATTTAAACAAGATCCTTGCAGGGCAGAAAAATCCCAGCTTCAGCCTGCGCTGAACAAGCCTATCTCACCTATTATGATAGTAGGACAATAAATTTTATATGGTAGTGTTTATTAAGGATAGGATAAAGTTATTCATCAGTGAAAATTTTAGAAGTATGTGGAAGTGCTGTGCATTGTTTTGAAACAAGGCCACAAGACATAGGAGTAGAAATGGGCTATTCAGCCTATCAAATTTACCCCACCATTCAATCATGAGCTGATCCATTTTCCCACGCAGCTCCACTTTCCGACCCTCTCCCTATAACCTTTGATACCCTGGCTAATCAAGAACCTATCAATCTCTGCCTTAAATATACCCACTGACCTGGTCTCCACAACTGCCTATGGCATCAAATTCCACAGTTTCATCACCCTCTGACTAAAGAATTTTCTCCATATCTCTGTTCTAAGTAGATGCCCTTCAATCCTGAAGTGGTGCTCTCTTATCCAAGACTCTCCCACCATAGGATAAAACGTGTCCATGTCTACTCTGTCCGTGCATTTCATCATTCAAAATGTTTTAATGAGATTTCACCCCCATTCTCCTAAATTACAATGAATACAGGCCAAGAGGTATCAAATGTTCCTCATATGATAATCCTTTCATTCCAGGAATCATTTTTGTGAACCTCTTCTGGACCCTCTCTAACTCAATACATCCTTTCTTAAATGAGGAGCCCAAAACTGCTCACAATATTCCATGCCTTCCAAAGCCTCAACATCATATCCCTGGCTTTGTTTTCTATTTCACTTGCAATGAATGCCAGCATTTCATTTGCCTTCTTCACCACCAGCTCGACCTGCAAGTTTACCTTCAGTGGATTCTGTACGAGGATTCCCAAGTCCCTTTGCATCTGGGTTGTTTCAATTTTCTCTCCATTTAGAAAATAGTCCACCCATTTATTTCTTCTGCCAAAATGCATGACCATACACTTTCCAAAATTGTATTTTTTTTGCTACTTCTCTACTCACCCTCCTAATCTGTCCTTCTGCAGCCTCCCTATTTCCTTAATACTACCTGCTCCTCCATCTATCTTTGTATCATCTGCAAACTTGAACAGAAAACTATTAATTCCATAATTAAATTTATCAGCATGCAACATAAAAAAAATACGTCCTTAACACCGACCTTTGTGGAAAACCACTTACAACTGGCTGTCAACCAGAATATGATCCCTGTATTCTGACTCTCTGCTTCCTCCCAATCAGCCAATGCTCTACCCATGCTAATATGTTTCCTGAAATGCATGGTCTCTTATCTTGTCAAAGGCCTTCTGAAAATCCAAATACACAACATTCACTGACTCTCCTTTATCTAGTCTGCTGGTCACTTCTTCAAAGAATTCCAATTCCAAGCAAGATTTCCCTAAGGAAACCATGCTGGCTTTGGCCAATCCTGCCAAGTACCTCCAAGTACTCCATCACCTCATACTCAAACATCAACTCCAACATCTTCCCAACCATTGATGTCAGGCTAGCCAGTGTTTCCTTTCTCCTGCCTCCCTCCCTTCTTGAATAGAGGGGTGACAACTAAATTCACTTCCCTGATACCCTTTGACATCCGGCACACTGTTAATGTCTTCCACAGTGAAGAACAATGCAAAATGTATCCTCTGTCTCGTTATCAAACATATTCGTTTTACTTTCTCATATTGGTCAGTTTTATGGATATAAATTGAATCTACATAAAAATGAACTATTACCATTAAATGGTTCTATTTCAAGATATTTCAATTTCCCTTTTAAGATTATGAAGGATCCATTTACTTATCTTGGTATTATAGTTACTAGGAGATTAAATATCTTTTTAACAAAAATGTTTTGGTTTTATTGTATCAAGTTAAACTATCTCCATGATTGAATGTATTAATTCTATCAAAATGAATATTTTACCTAAATTTTGGCATCTTTTCCAATCAGTACCAATTTTCATTTCCTAATCCTTTTTTCACTTATATGGCAAGGAAAACACCGTTGTTCAAATAAAGCTCACCTTCAAAAACCTAAAAGGAATTGTGGATTGGTGTTTTCTAATTTTGGATTCTATTATTGGGTGGTCAATATATGCAAGTTGCTTCTTTCGTTTCATTTTGAAAAATCTGAGGACCGCCCTTCTTCATGAAATGGAATGAAAATTTACTAAAAGTACCTCTATGCTGACAATTCTTGGGTCTTTTTTAATCCTCTTATACAGATTGACTGATAATTAGCCATAGTTTGAGAATATGGCCAGTTTAGAAGACTCTTTAAATTTCATTTTTTTCAACTTTCTTTGTTAGATACTGCTTTTAAGGAGTAGGTATTCAATATTTTAAAGATCTTTTTTATTCAAAATGATTTTGCTTCCTTTGAACAATTGATGGTAAAGTTTAACCTTCCACTCACTTTTTTAGATATTTACAGCCGTTTTATTCAACCAAAGATCCCTGACTTTCCGCAAATTCCTGTTGCAAATATTCTTGATTTACAGCTTTCCCATAAAGGTTTAATATCTATTATTTCTAATAGCTTGCTGGATTTAAGAATAACCTCACTAGTTAAGATCAAGAATGATTGGGAACAGGATTTGAATTTATAATTTTTGGATGTTTTGTGGGAGTCTATTTGTAATTTGATTAATACAACCTCCTTTTGTGCAAGACACTGTTTGTTGCAATTTAAAGAGGTCCATAGAGTGCATATGTCTGAAGTTAACCTATCTCCTTTTTGTTTCGATATAAATCCTCTGTGAAAATTGCAAAATTGCTGACGCTTCTTTGATCCATGTGTCATGGACTTGCTCTGGTTTAGAAAAATGCTGGAAAGATATTTTTGTAAACATTATCGGTGATTCTTAAAGTCAAATTAGAACCTTGCCCTTTAATTACTCTATTCGGACCATTTCAAGAAGATGAAGTCTTATTGACTCCACCTCAAGGTCGAATTTTATTTTTTACTTCTTTGACAGGCAGATGTGCAATTCTGATTAAATGGAAAGACACGACTCCAGGTTCACACACAAGGGCTAAATGATAACGTCTTATCTAAGTTCAGAAAAAAATTAGATATGCTATGAAAGGTTCAAAAATTAACTTTCAAAAGACGTGGGGCCCATTATTTGTGGACTATTGCCCTAATCTAAAAAGTTAGGGTAGTCAAAGTGCTTTGGTTCTGTGTTGTCGAGTTCCAGGTTAATGTCACTTGATTTCCACGTATCATTTTTTAGTGGTCGGGGTTTTGAGTGGGGGGGGGGAATCTCCCCTTCCCTTTTTTTTTTTTTAGTTAGTTTAGGTTTCCTTTTTTTTTCTTATTTTTTTAAACTGGACATGGTAAACCACTGTTATACCATGATTGGCTGCTACTGACTGGGCACACCTTCCAAGACTGATCCTACCCATAGCCCCTTGCAGACCACAATTTAACTTTTGCTCTAATCAGTCAAGGAGATGGATGGTTGTTTGATAGTGTTCCAGGCATTAGCTATTAAAAGCCTGATTGTTTCACTAAGCCTTTTGTGAATTATTGATGGTACATAACTGGATAATACAAAAGATAATGGTTTTGCTCAACTATGAATAAAATAACTTTTGATAAAAATTCTTACAGAATGAAAAGGAAAAATTGTATACCTTTTCCTTTATTTAAAAAAAAAGAAAAAGAAATTTATAATTCATTTGAAAAGAACTTTTAACTTTATTTTTCCCTTCTTTTGAGTTGATTCTTGTTACCTTTTTGTTTGATGGTATATTTTACTACACTATTACCAGTGTGTGTTGGTCCTTTGAATTATGTTCATATTTGAAATCTTTTTCCTATATTTTTAAATGTGTTGCACATTGTACCGTTCAATTGTTTATATATTAAATACCAATAAAATATTTTAAAAAGAAAGAAAAGTTCCTCTGCCATCTCTTTGTATCCCATTATTATTTCTCCAGTGTCATTTTCTAAAGGTCCTTTAACTACTCTCACCTCTCTTTATATATTGAATACACTTTTGGTGTCCTCTTTGATATTATTTGTTCACCTACTTTCATACTTCATCTTTTCTCTCCTTATGACATTTTTAGTTGCCTTTTGCAATTTTTAAAACCTTCCCAATCCTCTACCTTCCCACTAATTTTTGCTTCCTTGCTTTTATGTTTAGAATCTTATCTTTCTAAAAAAGAAACTAATTTGATCTCTTACAAACTTAATAAATTCAGGATTTGGCTGTTCTTGCATCAACCAATTTTTGAGCCATGTTTTAATTTCAGAATTAGACCATCAGATATTTGCAAAGATCATTGGAATATTTAGGATAAGGATCTTAGCTTTTAAATACACACTCTGTTCAATCTATTACTTTCCTCAGAATTTTCTCTCCTGCTCTCTTTTGAAGAGAGACTGTGCCCCTTTCTGGCTGATTATCTGTTACCTGACTCAAAAGGATCAATTAGTCATATCTTTCCACCAGTGGCAAAGTCGACTATTCAATTGTGGAACAAAAACAGAAATTGCTGCTAAACCCCACCCAGATCAGGCAGCATTTGTGGAGAGAGAACCTTTACTGATGGTAGTGATCAGCCATGATCTGTAAAATGGCAGTGCTGGCTCGACGGGCCGAAGGGCCTACTCCAGCTCCTATTGTCTATTGTCATAACTTGCTAAGTCTTTACACATTCTGATTTTAGATTTTTAGCATCTAGCCAAGTGCACTGATGTTGACATGCATGTTACCCTGTGGCATGCATTTCAATTAGGATTGTGCTGATTGGGAATTTTTTGGATTCTCAAACTTTTAATTCAAAATTTTGTTAGACATGCTCTTCTGGCCCATGAGCCCGTGCCACCAAAATACCCCAATTAACTGATAACCCCCATATGTTTTGAAGGGAGGGAGGAAACCAGAGCACCGGAGGAAACTCACGCTGACATGGGAAGATCATGCAAACTCCTTACAGACAGCACGAGATTTGAACCTGGTGACTGGTGCTGTAATAGCCTTGTGCTAATCACTGCGTTAAATTGTGCTGCCCTACTGTTCTTTGAAGCAGTCCTATAATATAAAGTTAGTATAATCCAGTAATAAGTTATTTTTTTAAATGTGACTTTACTTGACACTGCACAGCACATACCAATACAGCTTCTGGACTTGTGGTCCCATATCGTTCTGGATCCCAGGAGTAACTTCCCCCAGGAGAAAGCTTTTCTCCCTTCCGATGTAACTTCAATCCCACTGTGTGTCGATCCACTGTCTGTAGAATTTTCTGTGCTTCTTCATATCCCATTTCATCAAAGTAAATTGTTGCACTTATGATTTGGTCACCTAAACAGAAAGTATTTATAGATTAGAAATTACTTCTCAACTGTGATATTTCAGAGCAGCAAAACTTGAAGTGTACCTCACAGAGCTGAAGGCAAATTATTGACCCAAATGGGTCACTGGCTAAATATAGTAAAAGTCGCAGTATGGACAGTGGTCAGGAAAGATCAGGACTATGTTGGATAAATGTTTTTTTTCGGAGAACAGGTCATTTTTAAAAAAAAACAGCCCAGTAGCAACAGCAAATCACTTGTATCAGAATTTAAACAGCAACAAACAACAAGGGAAGGCTTTTTAAGCGTTTAAAATAATGTTTAACTCTCACCAAAAAAATGCTGATCTCCGCCTATCACCGACACCTCCTCACCGAGGCCCCGCTGGTGCCCAGGTGCCCAAAGTCTGCGCTCCTTCTGGGAGCCGGAGCTCCCCATTCAGTTCAGCTCCGAAAAATATTTGGATAAATGAGGATTTCTGGTTTATTTTAGATATCCTCATTTATCCACATTTTTTTAATTAATGGAGAATCTGATTTCGGATAATCGGAGTTGTACTGTATTTACTGTAGTTAATTTACTGTAGTTAAGATGATGTCCTAGAAAGATGCATCTCCACATTTGATCATTGTAAACAGTATACTACAGAATGTAAGTGTTAAATTCTTACCAAAAAAAATAAATTAATAGAAAGTGTTAAACTAATGAAAAAACTTAAATAAAATGCTGGTTTTAATGTCTAGAGGACTGGAGCACATATTGGCCACGTGACACCTGGAGAACTCAATGCACAATTTAGTAGCCTCTGGAGATTGTACATCTCTTTGAAAATTACTTTGCATCAACTCAAACTGAAGAGTGGAGGCCAATTACCAAGCACACGTGGGCCAAGGATCAGGTTCTACTTCAAATTAAGGTGCAGCAGTCTGAACACGAAAGAAAATTAACAATTTAAATATTTCTACAAGTGACCAAGTTAATAATGATATGTACCAATGAGCTGGATCCTACATCGAACACTATTCAAAGATTCCTGAAGTAGCAGTTCCACAGCTTGCACATTGTTAGGAACAGACATTCTACATTTAGGGAGGCTTTGCTACTGTAGTAAAACAGACCATGTAAAATGTAACAGAGGCAATAATGCAAGAGTAAAATAACATAATATGTACAACGAGATAACGTTGCTCTTTTATTATTATCACCGATTTGTAGTAACCATATTCACATGAATAATAAAAAGAAAAATAATCTAAATGATGAGAGATTCCACAGCTTTGAGATGCAGAGGGATATGGGTGACTTCATACATATTTGCTAAAGGCTAGTAATTTGGGAAAACGAACAGAATGTTATCCTCTGCTTCAGGGATTATGGAAATCAAAACGGAGAAGGTTATGCTTCAGTAAATACGGGGCATTGATGAGTGCTGTGTACAGTATTGGTCTCTTTAATTAAGGGTATAAATGTGATGAAAGCAGTTCAAATTTAGCTAACTAAATTGGGCAGGCAGGTTGTCAGATTGAGTGATTGAAAGATACACAATTTGGTCAACTTGAACCTTTTCCCCAGGGCGACAATAGGAAATATCCAAGGACATCGTTTTACAGGGAATGGAGGAAAGCAGATATAGATTTTTTTTTTTTATACACAGAGAGTGATGGGTGGATGGAATGCATTGTCAGGGGTGGTGGTGGAGACTGCTACAACAGGGACAGTTAAAAGACTCTTAGATAGGCACATGGATGTAAGAGAAATAGAGGTATATAGGTGTGTGGTTGGGAAGGGTTAGATTGCTGTGGAGTAGGGTTACATAGGTTGGCATCATTGTGGGACGAAGGGCCTTGTCTACAAGATCATAAAATATAGCAGCAGATTTAGACCATTCAGCCCATCTAGTACACTCCACCATTCTGTCACGAGCTGATTCATTCTCCCACTCAGCCCCACTCCCCTGCCCTCTCCCCATAACCTTCTGTATCCTGACTATTCAGATACCTCTGCCTTAAATGCACCCAACGACCTTGACCTCCACAGCCAAACATGGCAGCAAATTCCAGAGGTTCACCACTCTCTGTGCTGCATTATTCTTATTCCACAAGATTGTGATAGGAATTGATGAGATGAGTGGGGAGGATGTTTCTTTGTGGAGAATCAAGAACTATAAATCACCCATTCAAGAATGAGATGAACATTTTCTTCTCAATGATGGAAGAAGTACACCACGCCCCAAAAGTTAAATAAATGGGACCCAACAGTATCAGATAGATGTTTTCGATGTAAGGAGGAATTTGGGCATGTGAGAAAGTGGAAAAGTTTTGGGAAGATCTAAATCAGGTATTAAATAAAATCACAAAAAGCAACATACCAAAAAATCCAGAGATCTTTCTTCTACGTAATATAAGGAGTAAAGAACTTGGCCTCGATTTGGATGGAGCAGAAAAAAGATTTATTATGATAGCCTTAGCTGTAGCAAAAAAATGTATTATGTCAACCTGGAAATCAGAAGAGAGCCTGAGAATTCAGCAATGGTACATAGAAATGGATAAATGTATTCCATTGGAAAAAATAACATATAATTTAAGAAATAACATCACAGTATTCGAACAAATTTGGGAACCGTACATGGAACACAACAGAGATGTCCTACCATGGACCTCCACCACCTAAAATGACAGAATGAGAAGAAGATGAAATGAACTGACCCAGTGTGTAAAAGTAGATGACACAATTTTCTTGTTTATTTTTATTGTGTGATGACATTGTTTAATGGGTTTAATGTATCATATATGTTGAACGTTCAGTGGGTGGGGAGGGGGTGGGAAGGAGGGAGAGAAGGAAGGGGGAAAAAGGGGAGAAAATGACAGTGCATATTTAAGAGGGAAATGTTTATGTGTATTTTGGTCAATATGGTTCATAGTGTGAAAAATTTAAAAAAAATTAAAAATGATGGCAGAAGTAGCAGCATGCTTGGATATTTTTGAATTAGAGGTAGATATAGTACTTGATAAGCGAAGGGATGAAATGTTAGCACAGGCTGGCAGAAATGTTGTTGGTGTTGCAATCAGTCACGAACTTACTGAATGGTAAAGCAAGCTTCTGGGACCAAGTGGCCAACTCCAACTGCTAATTCATATGTATTTTAAATTCTGTAAATGGGAAATTCTACAAATATCCGAGTAATCATGGCATTTAGATAAGCAGTTTTTAAAAAAATTCATCACTACAAGACATTTTCCCGATTGGTAATAAAATGTAACCATTCATAATTATCAAAATAAGAATTCTTTTTGGATTACAAATGTAACATGAGCAACACAATTAATGCAATGCTGTTAGAGTGACAGCAACCCAGGTTCGAATTCAGCACTGACTATAAGGAGTCTGTACATTCTTTCGTGTCTGCGAGGGTTTCCTCCCACCCTTCAAAATGTACAGGGGTTGTAGGTCATTTATGGGCAATTGAGTGGCATGGGTCCATGGACCAGAAGGGCCTGTTACCATGCTGTATGTCGAAATTAAATTAAAAATTTAACGATTAAAAAGTGAGACTAAAGTGTGGATGCTACATGACCTAGTGGGTTTCTCAAGCCTGTTTGTATACTGTATAAATGCTGGGGTATTGCATAGTCCCAGGCAATGTCCTAGAGGATTAGAGAATAGCCAAAAGTTGTCACTTTGTCCAAGAAAGGCAATAGGGAGAAACCAGGAAAATAAAGACTAATGAGCAATACATTGATGCTAGGGAAATTATTGGGAAAGACTGTTAAGGTTAGGATCTACCCACATTTGGAAAAAAATGTTTAATTTTAGGGATGGTCAATGTGGCTCAACCGGAACTCATACAAATATGATTTGAGTTTGTGACAGAGTATAAATATGTTTTTGGGATATAAATTGGGACAGGTTTTTTAATGTAGGTCACATACAAACTCTTTAAAACAGATCTTATTTAAAATATTGGAGCTCTGCTCATGCTTGACAGGCCAACTCCAAGAGCCTTTGCAAAAGCTTTGGAGAATGCCCAAAGAGACTTCACTAATGGATTGTTGTTTACAACAAGGCAACAAATGAAAGAAGTCAGAGCCACAGGTTGTCTGGAGTGGAACTTGCTGTTCTAAGAGGGTCATGTAGTTTTGCAAGCAGAGAGAGTAAAACAGGCTTTCTCTATGTGTGTGTGAGAGAGAGAGAGAGAGAGAGAGAGAATTCAGTTCTACAGTTTCACAGTTAGCAGCAGCAGCTGGGACTGGAACAGGACAAGCTGGCAAGCTTGTGGAAAACCCCATGTGGAAGACGGGTGGTAAGTGCTTGATTCAGCCTGGTCAAAGCCTTTGTGGTTCATGCAAGAGGAGAGGACTGCCTATCTAATGTTTCTCTTGGAATAAGCAAATCAAAAAGGAACTCTGTGGTGACTTGAAAGAAAGAGGTTATCATTTGGGCAACCCTAAGGGGGCAAGTTTCTTCAGCAAGACACTGAAGTGGCTGGTTACAAGAATCAGTTGTGGGTGTTCAGCGAACAACAAATCTCTCTCTGAAAACCAACAAGAACCTTCCTGAGCAGCAACTATTTACCTTTCTAGCACCAAAGCCTGGTGAACTTCATAAATGTTCAATTCTGTGCACAGTCTAAGAATTGCCTGCAACCAGTAAACTTGGAGGAATGTATCAAATAACTTTTCTGAACTTACATACACATTACATACATGTGTGCTTAGAATTAGAAGGGGGGTTAAGTTAGGTTAGTTAAGTTAATAGTGATAAGTTAAAGTTTGATCCTGTTTTCATGTTTAAAGATAATTAAACTTTTGTTTAGGTAACCATTTGTCTTGGTGAATATCTATTGCTGTTGGGTTTTGGGGTCCTCTGGGCTCGTAACAAGTATTTTGAGGAGGTAACAATTGAAGGCACAGTGACTAAGTAGATAGGGTTCAAAATTAGCTTGCCCATAGAAGACAGAGGTAGTGGTGGAGGGGTCCTATTCTGACCAGTGGTCTGTGATCAGTGGTTTTTCGCCAGGATCTGTGCTAGTGCCTCTGTTCTTTTATGAATCAGGCGAAAATGGAGGTGGGCTCATTTGCGTTTGTGTCACGTGACACAAGAGTTGGCAAAGTTCAGGATCGTGAAGAAACTTGTGAAGTTTTGATTACTTATGGGGCAGATGTGCAGTTCCAGTCATTGTATTTCAGGAAGAATGTGAAAGCACTGGGAGAGGGTACAAAAGAGGCTTACCAGGATGCTGCCTGGATTAAAGCTACCACAGGATGGACAAACCTGGGGTTGTTTTTACTGCAGCAGCAGAGGCCAAGAGGTACTACCTGATGAAAGTACAGTACGTTTCCCCATATCTGAAAAGTTTGGGGCTGGACTGTTTTCGGTTATTAGGTTTTTTCGGTTAATAGAACAATGGCGTTAAGCAGCTCAGTAGCATCAGCAGAATTCTTGTATAGTTAAATAACAACAAAAAAAAACAACGGCAGGCTTTTTGAGCATGAAATAATGTTTAATACTGTACATACCAAAAAACAACTTGATCTCTGCTTACAAAATAAGATAAATGCAGTACCAAACACTAGAAATTCTCCTCACAGGCTTTTTCATCTTTGTACAATACATGAGAGCTCTGTTGTTATCAAGATGGCACCAACAGAATATCAGCCCCATATGGGCAAGTCGCGTGATAAATTTTTTTCAATTTATGATGTCTTCAGGTGTTGAGTTACAGAGAAAGGTTAAACAGGTTAGGATTTTAGTGAAGAAGAATGAGAGATTTCATGGAAGTTTACAAGATTATGAGAGTTCTAGACAAAGTGGATTTGAGTAGGCTTTTTCCGCAGATGGGGGAGATAAATACAAGAGGCCATGGCTTTAGGGTGAAAGGAGAAAGATTGGGGGAGCATTCGGGGGTAGTTCTTCACTCAGAGTGGTGGGATCAAGCTGCCATCTGATGTGATGAATGCAGGCTTGATCTTAAGTTTTAAGGATAAATTGGATAGATACATGGATGGGAGAGGTCTGGAGGGTTATGGAATGGGAGTAGGTCAATGCGACTAGCAGAATAATGATCAGCACAGAAGGGCCAAATAGCCTATTTTCTGTGCTGTAGCATTCTATGGTCATGTCAGTGCCACAAAAAACTTTGGTTAATGGATCATTTTGGTTAATGGAATTTCAGATAAGGGGAAACGTACTGTATATAAAATTATGAGAGGCATGCAAAATAAAGAGATATAGACCATGTGCAAGCAGATGTGCAGTTTACCATGGTCACCAGGGACATGGTGGGCTGAAGGGTCTGCTCCTACTTCTATATTCTATTTGAAGGAAGACCATCAGTTGAGCAGCAGGGATCTTACCTTCCTTCATTACTCCACTCTTTCCGACTGCTGAGTTCTCCTCCACATCCTTGATGAAGATCCCTTCATCACGGCCACTTATAGTGAATCCATGTGCGGCAGCTCCTGACCAGTTTGGGAGCAACACATCTAAATCATCGTCTTTTTTAGCCATCTGCAGATACAAGAGGGAACACAGTATTTTTACTCAACTAATTATACATGGCAGAAGTAGTGCTGACTGGAAAGTTACTGTTGTGGCATGAGATCAGTGCAAGAGACCAGGAAAAGCATTAGGTCTTATATTCTGATTTGAAAAATGAGAAGCAACACATATTAAAGAGAGGACAAAAGCAAAAAATTTGAACGTATTTGTACCGTATATGTCAGTGTATAGGATGACCCCCAGATTTTCCATTTAAAATGTAGGTTTTGAGCTATACCATTTCTATAGGATGACTCCCTAAATCTGGCACGTAACACTGACTAATGGAGAGATGCTGTCACAATATTTTAATACCAAATTACCCAGTAAAGGTGTAAATTTTATTAGCATATTTTAAAATAAACATGTGAGGAAGGAGTGCCGAGGGCTTGACTGGGACACCTGAGTGGAGGTGAGCTGGGTTGTCAGCACAAGGAAAGTGTGCCAAAGGCCTGACCGGGTCACTTGAGTCAGAGCAGGCAGGATAGGGTTAGAGTATAGAGGGGGAGGGGGAAGATGGCAATGGTGTTGAGACTTGGCTGTCAAGGGTCGGATTTTAGACTGGTGTACAAGATTACCCTGATTTGGATGCGTGGTTTTTAGTTTTGTATTGTTCTACACACCAGCATATATGGAAATTAAACATCTCATGCTTGCAAGATAGGTTACCCAAGCATTTAGTGAAGTATATAAAGGATCTCAGATTTGTAAATGGGGTCACTAAGTTATTTGTTTGCATGTGTACACTGAGTAGAGCTTTTTTTTTGCATTACCAATAAGTGGTAATTCTGCCTGGCCCACAGGAAAAAGAATCTCAAGGTTGTATGTGATATCAAGTTGTACTCTGACAATAAATCTGAAAATAAAACATTCATTCAATGACATCTTATGCACAGGTGAAGAAATTTTAGTGCAATAAGGTTGTATCAGATGGGCATTGTACAAGGAGCCAATCACTTGAACCATTTGCTCAACTTGATGCATGTTTTCTTAATAAGGTAATGTGCCATCTGTAATTTGTTTGAATATTTTAGGAACCTACCAAGTGATCCAAAGAAAGTATGGTGGTAAAGCAGCAATACGGGTTGTACGGGGCAGCACGGTTAGCGCAACGCTGTCATTGCACCAGTGATTCGAATCTCAGAGTTTATACATTCAACCCGTGTCTGCGTGGGTTTCCTCCAGGGGCTCTTGTTTCCTCCCACCATTCAAAACATACTGGGGGTTGTAGGTCAATTGGGTGGCATGGACTTGTGGGCTGAAAGGGCCTGTTACTGTGCTGGACATCTAAATTTAATAAATTAAATTAAATTTAAATTTTTTTTAAAAAGTAGCAATGATCAGAGGTGATGGTAGGGGAGGGGGGGAGAGAAAGAAACAAAAGGGGCTTTATACCTAGGAGAAAATGCAGGAGGCTGGACATTGGTATTCCTTCTCCTGTGATTTCAGGCATCTGCTGTCAGTTGTCCTGTTTCAGAAGCATACAGGAAAGCAGGGATTGCTGCTGCTCAATGGAGTACAAGCTTTATGTTTGGATTATCTTCAAGCACACTGTTCCTTAGATGGCCAAAGATTATGCTGTGTACTGAAGGTAATGATAAATGTCATTGTCAATATCGCAATAAGAAGAAAAGGGTGAAAGATTTAAAAGGAAATTTGGGAACTTATTCACGCAGAGTAGAGAGCTGCCAGATGAAGTGGTGAATATAGTCTTAATTTTAACATTTAAGAAAAATGTGGACAGGTACACGGATGGGTGCAGGTCAATGGGACGAGGCAAAATAATAGTTGGGCTGAAGGGCCTGCTTCTGTGGTGCAATGTTCTATGGTTCTAAGGCCTTTGTAAAGGAGTCAGAATTTATTGTCGTGAGGGGGGGTGTCACATGATGACGTAGAGTTAGACTGGAAATCCCTGCTATCCTCGAAAAAGTTGAGAAAAAAAGAGTAAAAATTATTGAAAAAATTAAGGAAAATAGAAGAGAGAAGTTTTTGAAGATTTAAAGAATAATTTAAAATGCCACCAAAGAAAGAAAAACCAGCTGTTCTTCTTCTTTGGCTTGGCTTCGCGGACGAAGATTTATGGAGGTGGTAAAAAGTCCACGTCAGCTGAATGCTCGTTTGTGGCTGACAAGTCCGATGCGGGACAGGCAGACACGATTGCAGCGGTTGCAGGGGAAAATTGGTTGGTTGGGGTTGGGTGTTGGGTTTTTCCTCCTTTGCCTTTTGTCAGTGAGGTGGGCTCTGCGGTCTTCTTCAAAGGAGGTTGCTGCCCGCCAAACTGTGAGGCGCCAAGATGCACGGTTTGAGGCGTTATCAGCCCACTGGCGGTGGTCAATGTGGCAGGCACCAAGAGATTTCTTTAGGCAGTCCTTGTACCTTTTCTTTGGTGCACCTCTGTCACGGTGGCCAGTGGAGAGCTCGCCATATAACACGATCTTGGGAAGGCGATGGTCCTCCATTCTGGAGACGTGACCCATCCAGCGCAGCTGGATCTTCAGCAGCGTGGAATCGATGCTGTCGACCTCTGCCATCTCGAGTACTTCGACGTTAGGGATGTAAGCGCTCCAATGGATGTTGAGGATGGAGCGGAGACAACGCTGGTGGAAGCGTTCTAGGAGCCGTAGGTGGTGCCGGTAGAGGACTCATGATTCGGAGCCGAACAGGAGTGTGGGTATGACAACGGCTCTGTATACACTTATCTTTGTGAGGTTTTTCAGTTGGATGTTTTTCAAGACTCTTTTGTGTAGTCTTCCAAAGGCGCTATTTGCCTTGGCGAGTCTGTTGTCTATCTCGTTGTCGATCCTTGCATCCTATGAAATGGTGCAGCCGAGATAGGTAAACTGGTTGACCGTTTTGAGTTTAGTGTGCCCGATGGAGATGTGGGGGGGCTGGTAGTCATGGTGGGGAGCTGGCTGATGGAGGACCTCAGTTTTCTTCAGGCTGACTTCCAGGCCAAACATTTTGGAAGTTTCCGCAAAGCAGGACGTCAAGCGCTGAAGAGCTGGCTCTGAATGGGCAACTAAAGCGGCATAGTAACACAAGAAATGGAGCAAGGTAAAGAAGAGAAGCCCACCTTGAGGAAGGATCCAGGAGCTGTGCATAAGGTACTGGCCAAAGGGAGACAAGCCGGGAGCTGGAGAGACCTTGGAGATTGCTGTGCAGGGTCTCTCCTGACAACGGCTGCCTGCTGCAGGTGAAGAAGCGACTCTGCACATGTGTGAGGAGTTGTGCATGTGCAGTGTTTAAAAAAAAGAGGAGGCAGTTTTAAAAAAAGGCTCAAGAGGCTTCTAGCTCCAGTGGACAGGAAGAAGAGCAAGAAAAACACTCTGAAGAAGGATTTATGGACAGAATGATGGGAAAAATGAAAGAGACAGCTGATATGAAGAATTACATGGATAATTTCCTGCAATCTAAGAATGTTATTAACAGAAGAAGTTAAGAAATGTGGAGCGAATATAGCTGAAAATAAGTTTTACAAAGAAAGTGGGAAAAAAGATGCAGGAGGTGGACAAAAGATTTGAAGTTATAGATGAAAAAATTAAAGGAAATGAATTTGAAATTCAAGGTATTAAGGAACAAATAAGGTGGTACAAGCTGATGCAGCTGCAACATAAGAACAACTAATGCAAAAAATAGACACTTTAGAAAATTTCAGAAGGAATAACATAAAGATTGTTGGACTTAAAGAAGGCGATAAAGGACAGGAAATCAAGAAGTTTGATTCCGGAAACTTTAGGAGTAACTGAATTCCAAGGAGATGTCGAGATTGAGAGAGCACTGAGACCAAAGCCACAACCAAATCAGAAACCTTGTCTGATACTTGTTAAATTTCTTCGTTATGAAGTAAAAGAAATCGTAGAACTGGCAGCTAAACAGGCAAAAAAAAGACAATTGCCTTTGGTTTAAAACGGGAGTATGATTTTCTTTTACCCTGATACAAGTTTTGATTTGTTAAAAAATAGAAAGGAATTTAATGCAGTAAAAAATGTATTATGGAAAAAGGAGATTCTTTGAGGAGTCTAATGAGGCAAAGGAGTATGCTGATTCTTTGCCAGAGAGAGAGGGGGGGGGAGTGGGCAAGTGGCTGTTGATACTTGAAAGGTCCCTATGAGTGTGAAAGAGTTAAGATGTAACTGAAAATTTCAAGAGGGTTTAAATGGGTGGAAGATATATGTTTAAAAAGATTCTTGAATTCTTGAATGAATAAGAATGAATAGTCATTATGTAATAGGGAATGTATTGTATTTCAAGTGAGTTAGTTGGGAAAATGGAGCTGACTACTGTGGAATCATCCAAGCAAGTGTGGTTTTTACCACAACTTGTATAGATCAGGAAGTTAAAGCTGTTAAAACATCATGTATCTTTTGGCGGGATTTTTTTTCCTCTTTCTTTTGTTTTTTTTTAAATATTTGTTTCTTATTGTTGTACACCTAGATTAATTAAGAATAATACTAGATATGTTGCTAACACTGTGAAAGTTAGAGATGGTGGATGGATGGACAAAGGATTTTATAGAGGTACCTGATGGCAGGGAAATTAAATTTTGCTAGTATTAATATAAATGGAATACAGAATCAAATAAAACAGAAAAAAGTTACTATATATTTAAAAAAAGCAGATATTGCAAGAAATTTATTTGACGGAAAAGGAGCATCAAAAGTTGAAAAGAGATTGGATTGGATTTGGCATCTTCATTTAATTCAAAAGCTAGAGGTGTGGCAATGTTAATACATAAAAATTTACCAATTAGAATATTAAATACAACTATAGATATGTAATGGTTACTTGTCAAATCTATTAAGAATATTGGACTTTATTGAATGTTTATGCACCAAATGCAGATGATGGAAAATTTATATAAGACATATTTCTGCAATTAATGAGTCCAAAAGGAAAAATATTAATAGGAGATTTCAATTTTACCTCAGATCCAAAGTCAGATAGGGTAGTAAAATTTATAAAATGTAAAGTAGCTAGATTGCTACAGATTTAATGAAAGATATGGGATATAGCTAGATTGCTACAGATTTAATGAAAGATATTTGAAGATGAACTCATCCAAGTGATAAGGGACTATTCTTTTTATTCTTTTAAACATAAAACATATTCACATATAAATATGTTTATAGTTTCTGCACAGTTACAAGCTAGAGTTCAAAAGGTAGAATATTTTTTTAAAAACTTTATATCCTGATAATTCTCCAAATTTCAACAAACACTCTTGCAGTTGTTTTAACGATCGTTCCGATTCTGTCAGGTATACCAACACGTCATCCGCAAATAAGTTAATTTTATATTCTTCATTCTTAACACTCATCCCTCCAATTTCTTCATTTTGTCTAATAGCCTGAGCTAATGGTTCAATAACCAATGCAAATAAGCTGGTTACAGTGGGCAGCCCTGTCAAGTTGAACGAGTCAATTTAAATGGCAAAGAAATCTGTCATTTGTCACCACCCTAGCAATCGGGTTCGTATATAAAGCCTTAACCCAACCAATAAAAAAAAGGGCCGAATTTAAATTTCTCTAACATTTTAAGTAAAAAATCCCACTCAAACTTATCAAAAGCTTTTTCTGCATCTAATGCAACCACCATAAGATGGTCAGGTTGCTTTTGATAAGCATTGACCAAAGTAATTAATCAAAATATTTTGTTTAATGCATTTCTATTCTTAATAAAACCAGTTTGATCAAATATGTACCAATTTAGGCAAATATTTAGCAAGTCTATTAGCTAATACTTTCGCTATAATTTTATAATCCACATTTAATAAAGAAATAGGTCTATACGAAGACACTTTTAATGGATCTCTATCTTCTTTTGGAATGACAGTTATGAAAGCACAAGAACATGATTCTGGTAACTTCTGATCTTCAGTAACTTGATTCAACACTTCTCCAAATTCATTCGAAAAATCATCATAAAAAAGTTTATAAATTTCCACAGGGAATCCATCGTCCCCTGGGGACTTTCCATTTGGAATTTCCTGAATAGCTTCCTTAATTTCAAAATCCATAAATGGAGATTCCAATGCCTGAACATCATTTCCATCTAATACCGGTAACTTTAATTTAGATAAGTAAGAATCACTAGAACCATTATCCTGTTTCCCCTCAGAAGTATATAATTTTTGATAAAATGAATAAAACTAGTCATTAATTTCCTGAGGCTTGAATTCTTCTTAACAGCATTAATGGTTCAAGACACCTATTCAGCTTTCAATTGGCAAGCAAGTACCTTATGAGCTCTTTTCCCCAACTCACAATAACATTGTTTAGATCGATTAATTAAGCGCTCAAACTGATGTTTGTAAAGTATTATATGTAATTTCAACCTCTTTAATGCAACTTTTTAAAAAATCTTCTGTTACACCTTTCTGAAAATCCTTCTCTAACTCAGCAATTTTATTTTCTAACTCTGAACTTTCTGCCATATATCGTTTCTTAAGTTTCATAGAATAACTAATGATCTGCCCTCTCAAATAAGCTTTTAAAGCATCCCATATTACAAAAAGACTATCCATAGAATTAACATTTTCAGTCAAAAATAAAGAAATCTGCTCTTTAACAAAAATAACAAACTGGTTTCTTCAATAACATTACATTAAACCTCCATCTAAACAACGAACGTAGTACCTCCGAACTTTCACAAGAAAAAAATAATAGTGAATGGTCTGATATAACTCTACTTTTATCTTCAGCTCGTAATACTCTACCTTGTAAATTGCTGACACCAAAAATAAATAAATTCTAGAAAACGAATCATGTCTCGAAGAATAAAAAGAAAAATCTTTCTCTGTGGGGTTAGCTTTTCTCCAAATATCCACCAAATTTAAATCTTTCATTAACGCATTAATTTGTGTTGCCATCTTTGATTTCTTTATACTTTTCGGATTTCTATCTAAAAAAGGGCCAAGCACACAGTTAAAATCACCACCAACTAAAACATTTTCATTAGCTTGAGTTAACAATAAAAAAGCTTCTGAAATAAACCGCTCATCATCTATATTAGGGGCATAAAGATTCAACAAAGTCCACAATTCAGCAAAAATTTTACAATTCACTCTTAATACTCTGCCAGCATACTCCTCTGAAGATTCCAATTCAAAGGGTAAATTTTTATGAATCAAAATCACTACTCCTCTTCACTTAGAATTAAAAGAAAAAACATAACCAACCCAATCCCTTTTCAATTTTAAATGTTCTTTCTCAGTCAAAAGTGTTTATTGTAAAAAAGCAATATCAATTTTCATTTTTTTTAATATGCCAATATTCTCTTTCTCTTAAATTGATTATTTAACCCCTGCACATTAAAAGTTGCAAAATTCAATTGAGACATCTTTTTAAACTACTAATATATTTACACACTATAAAATAATGCTCCCCTCTACAATTCTTCCAAAGAAAAAAAACCCTCAAAAAAGAAAAAAAAAACCCACCCAAAGGTAGTAATACCCTAAAAAACTGGGTGTGGTAAACCCACTGGTGGTTTTCAGTGTCATTCACCCCCACCCCCTCACAGCCAGATACGTATTAATTATTTAATCAAACACAATTGAATATAGTCCATATATTCAGCCCAATGATTCCAAGCCCAACAACTGCTCCGGATCTTCAACATCAAGAAGACTTCATGTTATCTGTTCTTTCTTTCCATAATTTCGATTCTCATGTCCATTCTCATTTCTGTTTACTCTCCTCTTAGGAGATAACTGAGGAGAAGGTCCATTTCTTCGCAATTCCAGCAAAGAATTGGCAAAAACCAAAGCATCATGATCATTCTCAAAAAATTGAGATTGAAAATTTCCATAGAAAACCTTCAAAATTGCAGGATAACGAAAAGCAAACTTGTAACCTTTTTGCCACAAAATGCCTTTAGCCGTATTAAATTCCCATCAACTTCTAATAACCTCTTGACTCAAATCAGCATAAAAAAGCACCCTATTATGTTGAACCATTAATGGAGGTCGATTCTGTCTTGCGTTCTGCACTGCCATACGCAAAATCATTTCACAATCTTGATACTTTAAACAATGAATCAAGACTGCTCTCGGTGCTTGTCTTGGAAGTGGTCTTCTCAGAGCTCTATGAACCCTATCCAATTCCAAGCCTTCAGGGAAAAGCTCTTTACTCAGCACCTCTGGGATTCAGTGCTTAAAATTTTTTAATGGGTCAGCACCTTCCATGTTCTCTGGGAGACCAACTATTTTCACATTATTCCTCCGGCTTTGATTTTCCAACGAATCAATCTTCTTTATTAAATCTCTTTTCTGAATCCCCCAATCTACAAAAGAACCTTCCACTTTTTTCATTTTTTTCTCTATTATGTTCGACCTGAGCTTGACACTCAAGAGAAAGCTGTTTCAATTTTCTTAAAATTATCTTGCAGTGTCAACTGATTTTATCCATTTATTAATATCACTTTTAACTAGTCATTTCATGTTTCACAGTTGACATTTCATCGCACAAAGTATTCATTTTTATTTTCATCTCCTAAATCGTTGAGTCATATTTGAGTTGATATTTGTTTTGACATATTATGCATTTGCTGTATTTGACCAGTAATCCCTTCCAAAAGAGTGAACACTAAATCCAGTCCAGATTCCATTTCCATTTTTTGAGATTCACCTTCTTTAACTGCAAGCTCCTTCTCCTCCTGGACTAATTCCAATAAGGTAAGTTCCTCTTCTTCCTCAGTCATTGTAGGTCCTTTGAATGGCTGCGGGTCTGGACACCTGATGCCGGTACCCCGACTTCTTTGGGACGCCGGCGTTCGGGCTCTCCCACATCACCAATTTTTTCCAACAGCTCCCGGGCCCGCGATGCCACACACAGGCCAGGCAAGGCCGTTCGGACGTGCAGAGGCATCTTCCGACGCTACCCTGCACGCCATTGGGCCGCCCAGTGAGGTCGTGGGTCCCCTTATCGGCCATGCCGCCCGTACGCACGGCTTCATGTGAATGTGGGTCGGCAACAGCTGAACTCACCGAAGTGGCGGCACCATCTTGCAGATGCAGGATCGGCACCGGAGTCAAACTCGAATGGGCTGGAGTCCTCTGAGGCTTGGAGACTCTCAACAATGACTCCATGGATTCAGCTATGCAGGTAGGCCTCAATTCTTCTGCACTTTTATATGGTAGTTTTTTCTGAAGCTGAGGTTTAAACTTTTTCATATTAGATGCCATCATAAAGCACTGTTATTTAAATAACTGTAAATTTTATTTTTAATCATTTTTATACTATTGAAAAACCGGGTATTTAATGATCCAGCTGGGGAGAGGTGGAACACATGTCTTCCTTCTACGCCATCTTGCCATGCCCACAAAGGTAGAATATTAACTGAGAGTTTTATCTGATCATTCACCATTAGTTTTGTCAATTGTATTGGAGGATGAACAAAATATAGGTTGTAGATGGAGACTTAATACAATATTATTAGAGAAAAGATTTTTGTGATATCATAAGAAAACAGGAAACATTTTTTTTAGAAACTAATGAAAATTCAGTTACTATATCAGATCCCATGAAGTCATATTTAAGAGGTCAAATAATAAGTTATACATCTAAAGAAAGTAGACCAATTGGAAAAGGAAATTTTAAATTTAGAGAATGAACTACATATCAAAAAATGAAGAAAAAAAGATTATTGGAACCAAAAAAATTAAGATTTAATACAATACAAACTTATACTCATGAGAACTCGGCAGAAATATTATGAACTAGCTGAAAGAGCTCACAAAGTATTAGCGTGACAATTAAAAGTTGAACAAGTATCAAGAACAATAGTTGCAACGAAGAATGAGAATGGCCAAATCACCTATGATGCAAGAAATAAATGATAATTTTAGAAATTTTTACAATTATATCAATCAGAATCTCTGAAAGATGAAAAAAAAATAGAGAAATATTCATCACGTTAAATTACCTGTGTTAAATATGGAAGAAAAATTTGAGTTATCTAATCTTTTTTCTGTGATAGATGTCATTTTATAGAATAATAAAGCCCCAGTTGAAGATGGTTTTCCTCCGGAGTTTTATAAAGAATTTAAAGAATTGTTAACTCCTGTATTATTGAAAGTATTAGATCAAATAAGAGAGTCACATGATCTGGCAGAATCTTTCAAAACAGCATTAATAACAGTTACTCCAAAAAAAGGAAAGATTCTTTACAACCTTCCTCTTATAGACCTATATTGTTATTAAATACAGATTATAAAATTGTATCTAAATGATTAGCTAATAGATTAATTAAATATTTACAAAAATTAATAAATATGGATCAAACAGGTTTTATTAAAAATAGATCTGTGGATAATATAGTTAAATTTATGAGTTTATTAAGTGTAGCACAAAAAGAAAAGAAACCAGCAGTGTGGTCACGTTAGACGCAGAAAAAGCATTTGACAGAATAGAATGGGACATTTTATTTAAGGTGTTAAGTACATTTTGAATTCTAACTGTTTTTATATGGATAAAAGTATCATATTATCAACTAAAAGTTAAAGTGGTCACAAATAGGCAAATATCAAAGTCATTTTTATTAGAGAGATCATCTAGGCAAGGATGCCTGTTATCACCATTTTTATTTGTCATAGAACAAATATTCAATATTCTATGTTGGCCATAGAACCTTTGGTGGAAATAATTAGAAGAGACAATGAGATTAAAAGTTTTGAGATAGACAATAAAGAACATAAAATTAGTTTATTTGCAGATGATGTTATAGATGATGTTATATAATTGTGCAAATTAAATGCAAGATTAGTAGAATATGGTTTAGTGTCAGTTGACAAAGTAAATAGTGATAAGAGTAAAGTGATGCCTATGGTTGATATGGATTATACACAAATTTTTTAAAAATGACAATTTAAATGACAAAAATCAGCAATTAAATATTTAGGAATAAAAATAGATAGAGATTTAAATAATTTATTTAAATTGAATTGCATACCACTATTTAAAAAATTGAGGAAGATTTTTAAAATTGGGAAGATTTGCCATTAACTTTAATGGGACGAGTAAATTGTGTCAAGATGAACATTTTTCCAAGAATACAGTATTTATTTTAATCATTACCCATTCCTCTACCAGAGAAGTTTTTCCAAGAGCTAAATAAACATATAAGGAAATTTACTTGGAGAGATAAAATGCCAAGAGTAGCTCTGGAAAGACTGATTTGGAAATTTGAACAAGGAAGATTAAGATTACCAAATTTTAAAAATTATTACAAAACAGCCCAATCAAGATTCTTGTCCCGTTATAATTGGAGAAGCAGCAGCGTGGGTTCATATTAAAATGAATAAAATAGGAGAATCAACCAAGGGTATTTTTATATAAATGGAATAATGAATTATTGAACAAGAAAACAGAAGTACTAATATTATATGGAATTCATATGGAAAGAGGAATTAAAAGTGATCAAATACCAAAGATGTTGAAACAAAATCAGCTTATTCTTTTTACATTGAATAATCCTTTTTTGATATTTGATATAGTAAGGTATACAGAGAATAAAAGATGGTTTTCTAGATACCTTTTTTAATGACTTTTGAACAAATGTAAGATAAATATGAAATACCAAATAATAATTTTTTCAATTTAAAATTTGTTTGCAAGGGAAATTAGGTGCGAGTTTAAGACTGCCAGACAGAGCCAATTTGAATATTTAATTACAGATACATTTATTGAGAAATTTATTACAAATATATATATAAAATTACAAGATACTATGGAAAAAGAAGAACTATATAAATCAAAACAAAGATGGGAAAAAGAGATAAATATACAAATTCAAGAAGAAGTTTGGTCAAGATTGTGCCAAGAGAGTGTAACAAATACAATTAATGTTAGATATCATATAGTATAATTTTCTCCATCAATTGTATTATACTCAAAATAAATTAAAAAGATTAAACTCAAATTATTCTGATAAATGTTTTAGATGTAATAAGGAAGTAGGGACCTTTATACACTCAGTTTGGTCCTGTGTTAATGTGGAGAAATCTTGGAAAGATTTGAGCATATTATTAGGACAAATTATGAAGATAAAAATACAAAAGGATCTCAGAATATTTTTACTTGCTAATATATATGAAGAAGATGTGAAATTAAAGGAATAAATATCAAGAAAAATTTCTTAATATAGCAATAGCGGGGTAGCAAAAAAATGTGTAGCAGTGGAAAACAGAAAATTTTATAATGATAGACAGACGGAACATGGAAATACAAAACTGTATATCATTGGAAAAAAATTACTTATAATTTAAGGAATCAGATTGGGAATATCTATGATTTGGGAACCATATATAAAATTTGTTAATAAAAATATCACCCACTCCTCTCAATCAATAATCAGGAGATACAATAGTTATATCAAGAGAATATGATTAATGATTAATATATAGTCTAGGTTTTTTTCTTTACCTCCTTGTGGGAGGGGTTTTTAGGGGAAACTATGAATTTTTTGTATCATCTAGTATTGAATAATATTGTATCGTCTATATATAATTGAATAATTGTTAGGCATTATTACAAGCTATAAATTAGATTTTCAAAAATAATTTATTGTCATGAACACGTCATAAAATTCAGTGTTTTGCAGCAGTGCAAACATTCATATTATAATCATCTCACAACTTTCCTATAAAAAATTTAAATAATAATGCACGAAAAGTAAGGCAATGTCTTTGGTTCATTGATTTTTCAAGAATCTGATGGCAGCAAGGAAGAAGCTGTCCTTGTGCTACTGAATTCCCTTCTTTAGGCTCCTATACCTTTTCCCCAAGGAGGATATGACCTTGTGGTGGAGGTCTTTGAGGATGGAGGCTGCTTTTTTAAAGACACCGCCTCATGTAGATGAGAGTGTTCGGTGACATACCAAATCTCCTCATAAAGTGTAGCCACTGGCGAGCCGAGCCTTCTTGGTGATTGCATCAACATGGAGGCTTCAGGTCAGATCCTTGGAGATGTTAACCCCAGAAATGTGACCCTCTCCACCACTGAGCCCTCAAATGAGAACAGGGTTGTGTTCCCTTGACTTCCTGAAGTCCACAATTATCTCCTTAGTTTTGCTGACGTTGAGTGCAAAGTTGTTGTTATCATAGCATTCAGTGAGCTGATCTATCTCCCTCCTGTACGTTTCCTCATTTCCACAGTTGTGGTGTCATCAGCAAACTTGTAGATAGCATTGGAATTGTGCCTGGCCACACAGTCCACTTTCCATGGACCTGGACTTTCATTATTTTGTTGTGGGGGTGGGTGGGGGGGGGGGGAGAGAGCGGAAGAGGTGCAGTCTTATACAGTAGGAGCAGATTGAAATTGAATGTTGTGGATCCCAGCTTGCATGCCATCATGGTTCAGATTTTTGACGAGACGAAGAGTCTTACCAGATTGAGGGGAGGGGGTGGGATGGGAGAGTTCCTCTTATTTTATTCTTTTTTATCATCTTTTTATTGTATTTTTCTCCCTTTGGTTCAACATGGACATTGAATCTATGTTGAGGAGTCACGTGATGGAGTAGTGGCCAGACGGTGAACTCCAGCCCTCTCCAGAAAAGTCGGGAAAAACGAGAGAAAATACAAAGGCACAGAAATACAAGTTAAAGAAAAGTGAATATAAAGGTGGAAAGAAGATGGAGACAAAAGGAGAAAAATCAAAATCAACGGAAAGAAGAGAGGAAGAGAAGACAACGGAGGAAAAAGGTGAAGGCCTTACCTGTCCGAAGAGGCCCGCTGCGGAGAGAAGACCCCACTACCTCAGGTCGGTAGAAAGAGAACTACAACAATGGCTCACAGAGCCGAGTAAAAGTGCGCAACCGCGCATGCGCGACTCCTCGCGCATGCGCGATGCGCATACAAAAAAACACACCGACGGGAGGGGGGACCAGCTGGGGAGTCGATCTCCACAGCCGGCAACGACAGCTGCAGAACACCTGCAGCAAGAAGACACCACAGAAGACAATGGAAACAAGAAAGAAGAGGAGGAAAGGGCAGCAAAGAAACAACAGATGGTCAACCTAGAGGAAGAAGAAGAGGAAGAGGAAGAGTACAGGGAAATAGAAGAAGAAAAGATAGGCAAGGTAAAGGAGGTACTTGCTCTTGTTAGAGGATACATGGAGTCATTTAAAGAATGGCAAACACAGGAATTCAATGATTTAAGAAGAAGAATAAACAACACAGAAAAGAAAATAAATAAAATGGATATGACCTTAACAGAAATGGGGAAAAAAATGGACAAGATGGAAGAACGGGCAATAGCAGCAGAAATGGAGGTAGAAGACTTAAAAAAGAAATTGGAGGAATCTAATAAAAAAACTAAAGAGACACAAGAATTACTAGCCCAAAAAATAGATATAATGGAAAATTATAACAGAAGAAATAACATAAAGATAGTGGGCCTTAAGGAAGATGTAGAAGGCAAGAATATGAGGGAGTTTATAAAAGAATGGATCCCTAAGGCCCTAGGATGTCCAGAACTACAGCAAGAAATGGAAATAGAAAGGGCACATAGAGCATTGGCCCCTAAACCACAACCACAACAAAAACCAAGATCTATTGTAGTAAAATTCCTAAGATATACTACAAGAGAAAAGGTGCTGGAGAAGACAATGGAAAAAGTAAGAGAGGGCAACAAACCACTGGAGTATAAAGGGCAAAAAATCTTCATTTATCCAGATATAAGCTTTGAACTCCTAAAGAAGAGAAAAGAGTTCAATGCAGCAAAAGCGATTTTATGGAAGAAAGGATATAAATTTACACTGAAGCATCCTGCGGTATTGAAAATATTTATTCCAGGACAACAAAACAGACTATTCTCGGATCCAGAAGAAGCACGAAAATTTGCAGAACAATTACAAAAATAGACTGAGGGATGAAGACGGGTAATGAGAGCAAAAATTATCACGATTGATATGTATGTGGGTAAAGACAAAAATAGACTGAGGGATGAAGACGGGTAAGGAGGGTAAAAATGACCACGATTGATATGTATGCGGGTAAAGAGGTATAAGAGTGAATAGAGACAACGGGCATATGTGAAAGTATCTGTAATTAGAGGAAAACATAGAAAGTATAGACAAGAATTAATAAGGGAAGGTAATGGAATAGAGAGAATAAGGAGGGAATTAAAAGAGTGACCTTTGTGACATATGAAAAGTGAAATCTTTTCTGGGGGGGGCTGGGTGGGGGGAAAAGAGCGGTCACTGCAAAATCAGTTGACGCTTGCGAGTGGATTCGCAAATCCAAATGGAGAGGGGAGATGTGGTTGTCCGACAAGGGATAAAGGGCAACTCAGGAGGGGAAGGGGAGATTGGGGATAAAGAAGATAGAAATAGGAGAATAAGGAAAAAGTTGGATGTTGTAGGAATGTTGTCTGGTAAAGAGTTGAAAATAAGAAAACAGAAATGGAAAAGGAGGAAAGGTAATGATGGAAAAACGGAAAGAGAAGATAAACAAAATATAAAATGGCTACGCTGAACTATATGACTCTAAATATTAATGGAATACATAACCAAATTAAAAGGAAGAAACTACTAAATTTACTGAAAAAGGAAAAAATAGATATAGCATTTGTCCAAGAAACACATTTAACTGAATTGGAGCACATGAAATTAAAGAGAGATTGGGTAGGACATGTAACAGCAGCATCGTATAATTCAAAAGCAAGAGGAGTGGCTATATTAATTAGCAAAAATGTGCCATTTAAAATAGAAGAGGAAATAATAGATCCAGCAGGGAGATATGTTATGATAAAATGTCAGATATATTCAGAGCTTTGGAATCTACTTAATATATATTCACCTAACGAAGAAGATCAAAAGTTTATGCAAGATATCTTTTTGAAGGTAGCTAATACGCAAGGGAACATACTAATAGGAGGGGATTTCAATCTGAATTTGGATCCAAATATGGATAAAACGGGGAAAAAAATTAACAGGAAGAACAAAGTAACCAAATTTATAATTAAATCAATGCAAGAAATGAAACTTGTGGACATATGGAGGAAACAAAACCCAAAAGAAAAGGAATACTCATACTACTCGACTAGACATAAAACATACTCAAGGATAGACCTATTCCTGTTATCAGCCCACATACAAGGGAGAGTTAGGAAAACGGAATATAAAGCTAGACTATTATCGGACCACTCACCCCTGTTATTGGCAATAGAGCTAGAAGACATCCCTCCAAGAATGTATAGATGGAGATTAAACCCCATGCTACTTAAAAGACAGGATTTTAGAGAATTTATTGAAAAACAATTAAAAATGTACTTTGAAGTAAATACGGAATCAGTGGAAGATAAGTTTATACTATGGGACGCAATGAAAGCATTCATTAGAGGGCAAATAATAAGTTATGCAACCAAGATGAAGAAGGACTATAATCAGGAAACAGAGCAGTTGGAAAGGGAAATAATAAACATAGAAAAAAAATTAGCAATAAAGGAAGATACAACCAAAAGAAGAGAATTGGCGGATAAAAAAATAAAATATGAAACATTACAAACATATAAGGTGGAGAAGAATATAATGAAGACAAAACAGAAATATTATGAACTAGGGGAAAAAACACACAAAATCCTAGCATGGCAGCTTAAGACAGAGCAAACTAAGAAAACGGTATTGGCAACAAGGAAAAAAGACAAACAAATTACATATAATCCAAAAGAAATTAAGGAAAACTTCAGAGAATTCTATGAACAATTATACCGAACCGAAAACGAAGGGAAAGAAGGGAAAATAGATGAATTTTTGACTAAAATTGAACTACCAAAACTACAAATAGAGGAACAAAATAAATTAACAGAACCATTTGGAACAGTAGAAATACAAGAGATAATAAAAAATTTACCAAATAATAAGACACCAGGAGAGGATGGACTCCCAATAGAATTCTACAAAACATTTAAAGACCTAATAATACCGCCCCTCCTGGATGTAATCAACCAGATTGATGAGACACAAAACTTACCAGATTCATGTAAAACAGCAATAATTACAGTGATACTAAGACATTGAATCTATGTTGGCAATTCTAGGGTCTATTTTAATCCTCTTTATATAAATTGAATGATAATCCAATAATGAGACATAGTTTGAGTATGGACACAATTTGGAAAGTTTTTTAGATTTCAGAGTTTTTCTCTTTCTATTACATCTGATCATCTTTTTCAACCTTTACTAGATTCTGTTTTTAAGTAATGGCATAGATTAGATATTAAACTTTTTAAAGTATTTTTTAATTTCAAAACAATTTTACTTCCTTTGAACGACTGGTGGTAAAATTTAATTTATCGCTCTTTTTTTAAAAATGATATTTACAATTTGTTCAATCAAAGATCCCTGACTTTCTGTGAATTCCTGATGTAAATATTCTTGATTTACAGCTTTCCCATAAATGTTCAATATCAATTATTTATAACAATTTGCTCGACTTAAGAATAGCCTCACTAGTTAAGATCAAGAACGATTGGGAACAGGATTTAAAATGATCCTTTTCGGATGAAGTTTGGGATTCTATTTATAATCTGATCAATATGACCTCCTTCTCCGCACGAAATTGTTTGATGCAATTTAAAGTGCTGCATGGAGTACATAGGTCTAAAGTTAAATGATCTTGTTTTTATTCAGATATAAATCCTCTATGTGACAAATGCAAATTTTTGATGCTTCATTGAGTCACATGTTCTGGACTTGCCCTCGTCTAGAAAAAAATTGGAAAAACATCTCTCAAACTTTATTGGTGATTTTTTTAATATAATTTTTCATTTTTCACACTGTGAACCATATCAACCAAAATATGTACAAACGTATCTCATTAAATTTACACAGTGGTCTTTTCTCCCCTTTTTTTCCCCCCTACCCACCCCCTTCCAATACCCATAAATATTCAACATGTACAATACAAAAACCATTAAAAAAAATTTCACACAAAGGAAAACAAGAAAAATGCATCATCTATTCATTACACACTGAATCCAGTCATTTTGTCTTCTTATCATTTTCATTCTCATCTTAGGGGATGGAGGTCGTAGGCAAGTTCTCTCTGATATGTTTCATGCATGGTTCCCAAATTTGTTCAAACATTGTGACTTTTTAAAAAAAATTATATATCTTTCCAATGGAATACATTTATTCATTTCCATACACCATTGCTGTATACTCATGCTCTCTTCCATTTTCCAAGTTGACATTATACATTTTTTTTGCTATTGCTAAGCTTATCACTCTACTTTTTATGTTACTTAAAAGAAATATCTTTGGATTTTTGGGTATGTTATTTTTTTGTAATTTTATTTAGTATCTGATTTAATTCTTCCCAAAACGTTCTTGCATACATCTCTTTTCCACTTCTTTGCCACCGTTATTACCCTTTTCCCCATTTTCATCTCTTAGTTTTCTCTTATTACACTTAATATACGACAACACATTTAAGATATAAAGTACCCCCGCAGTTCCCACATCCACTAATAACTTAACCCCAAAGTTCCCCTCTCTCTGAGTTGCCCCATACCCCTTGCCGGGCAACCACAACTCCCCTTTTCATTTGGGTTGCAATCTTGTTCGCAGCATCAACTGATTTTGCAGTGACTGTTATTCCCCCTCCACCCAGCCCTGTCCAGAAAACACTTTTAAAAAAAAACACACATATTACAAAGCTCTCTCTTTTTTTCCCCCTTACTTCCTTTCTCTTTTTTCTCTTTATATATTGTTTTTACATCTTTATATATACTTTATCGCCATTCTTCATTCTTGTGACATCTCTTCTCCTGTCCTGCAAACCTTCCGCAAATTCTTGCGCTTTCTATGGATCCGAGAACAGTCTATTTTGCTCCCCGGGCATAAATATTTTAAGCACGGCTGGATGTCTTAATATGAATTTATAACCTTTTTTCCATAAAGTTGATTTTACTGCATTAAATTCCTTCCTCCTCTTTGTCTGGGTAAAAAAATATTTTTTGACCCTTGTATTCCAATGGTTCATTATCTTCTCTAATTTTATTCCTTGCCTGTTCCAGTAATTTTCTCTTGTCGTATATCTCAAAAATTTTACTAAGATGGATCTTGGTTTTTGATGTGCCTGTGGTTTCGGAGCTAATGCTCTATGTGCCCTTTCTATTACCATTTCTTCCTGCATTTCTGTCATTCCCAGGACTTTCGGGATCCATCCTTTTATAAATTCCTTTATGTCTGTGCCTTCTTCACCCTCCTTCAGGCCCACTATTTTTATGTTGTTTCACCTTCTATAATTTTCCAACACATCAATTTTCTGACAGTCATGTGTCTCTTTAATTTTTTTGACACTTTCTTCCAATTTTTCTCAAGTCATTTACTTCCATTTCTACAGCCATTTCCTGCTCTTCCACACGCTCTACTCTTTTTCCTATTTCTGTCATTACTAGTTCTAACCTTTGTATTTTATGTTTTTTTGATTTTTCTTTTAATTGCATTAAACGCTAATGATAACCATTCTTTTAGTGATCTCATTTGCTCTTCAAAAAAGACTATCTATATTCTGTTCATCAGTTTTACCTTTTATTTCTCTTTGTCCATCAGTTTTACCTTCTATTTCTCTGTGAAGATCTTGGTCTTCTTCCTCTTCTTCTGTGTCTGTATCTGTGTTTGTGTCTTCTTTTCTTTGTGTCTGTGTCTCTTCTGTTTTTCCTGATGAGCTGCTTGTATCTCTTTGACCGGCCTCTTCTTGCTGGACCTCTTGTTGCTGTTCCTCCCCTCTTGGGCTGCTCGTCTGTTGTGCTTCTTGAGGTTGGTCTTCTTGATGATCTTCCCTCCGTCTGTCTTCCATGTCTGTTTCGTCGCACCCTCTTCTGCTCTACCTTATCCTCCAGTTGAGAGCCCTGGTGTCGGGCGTCTCTCAGCTGCTTGGTCTGTGACAGCCCGCTCCTCTGCTGAGCCCCCCTCCCACCAGTCGGTGTCTTCTTTCTCCTCTGATTGCACACTGCGCACTTTTGTTTGGCTCTGAGAGCCATTTTTGTAATGTACCGGCTGGTGGGCCTCGACTCTGCAGGGCAGGTACTGGCGCTCCTCATCACCACAGCGTCCTGTTCCTTCCTGCAGGTAAGGCCTTCTTCCTTCTTCTCCGGCACCTTTTTTACTTCTTTTTTTTCCAGCTGTTCTTACTTTCTCCTTCCTGGAAGCCATCTTCTTTCTCTTCTCTGTATCTTTATCTTCTGTTTCTTGTACTTTATTTCTGTTATGCTTTGCTTTTTCCTGACTTTTTTTTCTATTTTCCTGGAGAGGGCTGGTTTTCCCAACTGGCCACTACTCCATCACGTGACTCCCCAATCTATTGGTGATTCTTAAGGTCAAATTAGTACTTGCCTTTTAATTACTTTATTTGGATCATTTCAAGAAGATAATGTTTTACTGAATCCAACTCAAAACCAAATTTTACTTTTTACTTCATTGATAGCCAGATGTGTAATTGATAGCCAGATGTGTAATTTTGATTAAATGGAAAGACAATTCTCCACCTGCATGCACTTTTGCACCAATGAGATCAAAAGAGAACCATGCAAAAGGACTTACCTTTGTGTAATGTCTTTGTCTCTTAAGTGTGAAACAAAATCGCTGCCACTTTGGCTGGTAACGGGACTTTCACTTCTCGTGCTTGCTTCAGGCTCACGGCACTGGAAGGGAAGGAAGGGCAGTGAAACACAGCAAATTTCAAAAGCTGGGAGGCTTGATCCACACCTTGGACTGATGGTGGGATAGAACCAAGAAAACTTACCAGAAAAGGATCTAGATCATCTTAAATAAAACTCAACGGATTTGAGGAAAGCAACCTGCCATCCTTAACTGGCCTGGCTTACATGTGACTTTTGCTCTCATTTTCTTGCTGCTCTGCAGTGGCTCTACAAGGCATTTCAGGTTGTTTCCTGCTGGGGAATATCATGGATGTGAGTTTGAGATTGTCCAAATATCAAATTCAGTTTTCAAAGGTCACTTTGGTTGTGGCCAGGAAATGTATAGCCGTTACCTGGAAGTGTGATTCACAGCTGAGCACCACATGTTGGAACGTGGAGATGCAGAGCTGTGCTCCCCTGGAGAAAAGCACATAATCTGAGGGGGAAGTAAAGCATGTACGTTGCACTTTCTTTAAAAGGATCGGTGGAAGGTAAGTTCACGCCAGTCCTGAAACGCCAGGATGGAAGAAATTACTCTGAGACCCGATTTTGTCTCTTTGTTTTGTTTTTTCAGTGCACTTTAGGATTCTCAGGTATCTTCTTGGCCTGTGTTATGTTAGGTTATTTCTCTGACCTTTTTGTTATTTTGTGGCGTTTTATTTTCTTTTTTGTAATTTGTATGCATTTGTTCATTTATTGTTTTCAGGTGGAGAGAGGGGTTTGATGAGTGGAAGGAGGGGAAAAAAAGACTGTATATTATACTCTGTAAAAGGGGACAAATGTTCTCCTGTACTGTTTGAAACGCACGAGTCTGTAAAATCAAAAATAAAATATAAAAAAAAAGCCATTTCAGAAACACCATCAGTTGTCAGCTACGAGCTGTTTTTCTTCTACTCTGTTGGATTAGTCACATTGCCTAAACTCCTCTGCACCATCTCACTTAACCTTTTGTTTCTGGGATCAAAACAAGGCACCAGGTCCAGATAAAAGATGCATACACCAGGATGCTCTTTATTGACATCAGTTCCTGCATTTAACACTATCACCCCCTCAAAATTGATTATCAAGCTCTAAGACATGGGACTCAACATCCCACTGTGTAACTGGATTCCAGATTTCCTTGCCTGCAGACCACAATCAGTGAAGATTGGGGAGAACATCTCCTCCACAATCTCCATCAGTACTGGAGCACCACAGCACTGTATTCTTAGCCCCCTGCTCTATTCACTTTACACCTACAACTACGATGCTCGGTTCAACAACACTGCCATCTACAATTTGGCTGGCAATATTGTACCGCGGTAGTGGGTTGTATAAAAAGGGTTGATGAGTCAGCAGATAGGAGGGAGATTGTTAACTTGGCTGAAAGGTGCACCAACAACAACCTCAGACAATTTCACCAAAACCAAGGAGCTGCTTGCTGATTGTTATCTCAGAGGATCTTTCCAGGACCCAACACACAAATAGCATCATGAAGAAAACACATCAGCACCTCTACTTCTTCAGGAGTTTGGCATGAGGCAAATTTCTACAGACGTATGGTGGAAAATATCCTGTTTGGCTGCATCGTGGTCTGGCACGGGGACACCAATGTCCTTGAGCATAAGGTAGTGAAACCCTCCTCACCATCAAGAACATCAACAAGGAACGCTGCGTCAGACAGCTGCAGCCCCAATCAAGGACCCACACTACGCTCTGTTCTCACCGCTGTCATCAGGAAAGAGGTATCGGTGCCACAAGACTCGCACCACCAGGTTCAGGAACAGCTGCTACCCCTCCATTAAGACTCCTGAACAGCAACTCAATCAGGACTCTTACTTTTGCACTTTTATTATCTTTTCCCCTCTGTATTACACAATGTGTTTACATTTATTTATTTGTTTACGTGTGTACGTTGAGTACAGTTTTTTTTTCCCACTACCAATAAATAGTAATTCTGCATCGTCTACAGGAAAAACAATCTCAGGGTTACTCTGACAATAAAATTGAAATCTAAATCTCCATCAAGTAAAATTAATTTAGTGGTTAGGCTGTCAACATGCCTGGTCAGGGAAAGGCCAAGAGATCTAAAGGACCACTTTTCTATTTATAAGGATAAAATGCGGAAACTGGCCCTTCAGCCTTCGCCAACCATTAAGCACCTCTCTTCTTGCACTAATTGAACCTTAACCCATTTTATTCCCATCAACTACCCCCCCCCAAAACACACACACAACTTGCAAATCAACCTCCTAATTTGATGAAGGGCTCAACCCAGAAACATTTGTTATGTATCTTTATTTTTGCCATATAAAGTACTCTTGTTTGACTTGCTGAGTTTCTCCAACATTGTGTTTTTACTTTAACCATGACGTGCACAGACTTTCACGCTTTACTCAACTTCAAGATTCAATTTATTGTCATTGTAACCAAACAGTATCATATAACACATAATTGCTTTTGCCTGTGTAAGACAAACAGATTTGCCATCAGCAGAAATTGCCTGAAATGCCTCTTACAGTCAGAGAAAGCAAAAGAGAGTTCCCCCAGGGTCACCAAGTGTCCATAGATTTGCCTCCAGCACTTCTGCAGCCACCCAGAGTCCAGTCCAAACCAATGGCAACCTGAGCTCCAGATCTGAACCTCCGACACGGTCAGGAACCCTTTAGCATCCTGGTTCAGATACCTGGAACCTCTTCGAGCCAGTTTCCAGCAGTCCGCAGCCCGATGGTGCAGGCCTCCCAACATCAGTCTACAGCAGCCCAGAGCCTCCACAGGTTTCCCATCTCAAGTTGCCAGCAGCCTGCTGTTGCGTGGATCTTTCAGCCGCAGAGACCCCTCACTGGTCCGCCGCTGTGGTCACTGTCCTGTGGGTCATCTCCTCTGCTTTTCCTTCTCACCGCTTTCTGGTGCCCCTGCACCAGTCCTCCACTCCCTTGGAGTTTGCAACCCCCTTGTGGCTGCTGCCAATCAGAGACGTTGCCATCTTGGGCTGACCCCGCAGTCGCAAGATTTTAAAATGAAACTACCATCGGCTCCTTTAACGGGGCTTTTCAAAGCATTGCTCCGCTCCTCGCTCCCCACTGGTCTGCACCAACGGCAGCACTGCCATTTTCTGACTAACGGCCTTGTTTAGGACAAACCAGAGAACATAATTCTGGCCATTTTTCTGTTGGCCTGTGCTCTTTCTCCTGCCCTTTCTATCCTCCTTCTACAAGCTGCCTGCTTTTTGCTCATTACTTGAAGAGCTCAGGCCAGAAACTTTGGTTCTATATCTTTACCTCCTACGGACGCTGCGTGTGACCTACTATGTTTCCTCCAGAATTTTTGTGATTATCACAGTATCTGCACACTTTTGTGTTTCACTCTACCCAGCAAAAACCCACGTGATCATAGGGAGACACTGCCATTGGTCAGGATGGAATCCAGGTCACTGGAACTATGAAACAGCATCAATTAATTGTGCTACTGCTTCAACTGGTTATATTAGTGGAGTGTGATCATCAACTAAGCTATAATGGTCACCTTAGTTTATTTGTAGGCTCACTGTCACTCTATATCAGGGTGGTGCCCAAACCGTGGCTGGCGAGCCACATGCGGCTCTTTGACATATAATGTTAGCTGAGACAGGAATCGTACGAGCTGCTGCTCACAATGGCAGTTTTAGTTGGCATGGCTTGGGATTGCTTGATTATTGTCTCTCTCAAACATCTGAGGCTTTTGTGGCGCATGTGTCTTTTCCGTGAAGCAGGTTTTGCCACCCCTGCACCATAGAATCTTGTAATAGGAAGCCCAGGGTGTACGAGAAATCACTTTGGGAGATATTCATGTGGAAAAGAGGGGAATAACATTCAAAATGAACTTATATTGAGCTGGAGGATCTGCAAATTTTTAGCTTGAAGTGAAAATGTTTTCCCAAAATTGGGTTTTTCCTCACCTCGATTGGCGCTAAATTCAAAGAAGTCTCAAGACCACAGCAGTTTACTTGGATTAGTTCTTTTCCACAGGTTGTTTTCTTCGGCATAAAAGGTTGTGTTTTGACAGCTGTTAATGGCCTTCACAGGGCTGAATGCATTTGCCACTCGTGACTCCTGTGATACACAGCAAGCTAGGGCAGTCTCACATTACTTTCCATGTTCAGCCCCAAAATAACAAAACTGCTTTAATCTAATGAAAACACCAATAGCTATAGGGAGGAAAAGAGTAACAATTTGAGACCCTTCCATCCCACTCCCTGCTATTAATTCTAAGACCTCCTCACTTATCCTGTTGACTATATACCTCTCACTCTAATCTGCCAAGCTTTTTCCTTGAGCTTTATGATCCCTTTGAAAACCATCCACTACCAAGGAAGAGGAATCACAATAGGCTGCAGATGCTGTGACTGTAGTAAAAACACCCTGAAGCTCTGTCTCCTACAGATGCTGAAAAGACCAGCTGAGTTTCTCCAGCATTTTTACTTAGTGGGAAACTTGTTTATTCTATCCACCAAGGTAGCTTGTGTGCATCCCTTACTGGTTTCTAAATTTGCTGAGTGAAGAAACTGTTGCCAGAAAGCAGTAGCAAGTAATCATCCAAAGCTCTGCTACCTTTTGGTTTTGAAAATGGGTCAATGTAGACAGAGTGAAGCATGAAAATCTGCAGCTGCTGTGATTGTAGTCGAAACACCAAAATCCTGGAGGAACTCAGCCGGGCCTTGCAGTGTCTGTACGAAGTAAAGGCAATTAGGGCCTGTGCCCTTCTTCAAGGTATGATTTGTGATTTCCACTCTTGATCACTAATCATTGGACAAATCTTTTTAAAAGTTTGCTTCCTGGAAAAAAAAATTGGCGATCATGCAAGACAATTTCAAGCTGAACACAAAGATAATCTCAGATTTGCTCTACACGTAGGAAGTTGGAAAAACATTAAATTAACTTTTATTGAATTTAGCATGTTTAATCGCATAATGATGCTGACATATTGAATTAGTTCAACTGTCCTAAAAATGATTTTCAATTTGTACTCAGCATCTAATGCCTCTTCCGTTAGTGTCCAACAATTGTCAGCCGGCACTGATGGATTCAAGTTGCCCGGTTACCACTTTTCCATGGGCGCAATGTCCTGGTGAAACCTTTCACCATGTTCATCACTGACTGCCTGGAATAAGTCCAAGTGCAAATGTAGAAAATTAATTTTCAATGACATGTTGCACTTCAGGGTTTTGTGTGCTTGAAGCCTGTTGTCAATCAACTGGATGTAGTTTGGTGCTCTGTGGTTGCGAAGAAAACTGCATCTATCCTGACTAAGCATGCCCAGCCGAAGACAACATTTGCATAGCACCTGCACTGAGTGCGTTCCCAGGCCTGCTTGGATTGATCAAAACAGCTCACTGTGTGGGCAGTACACTAGTTGACAAAGTCTTAAACGATGACAGGAAATCACAAAAATACATTATTTCTAAAAAATAGTATACAATAGGACAATTTTAAGGTGATTTTTGTGATCAGAAGCCCAAAATCCATAAAGTACACCCAGAGGTGTTCAGGAAACAACATCTTCATTGTCCAGTAAAATGAAATGTCAGCCTGGAGAAGGTCAGGTTTGGTTCCCCGCAGGCAAACCACATGCCAGTAATCACCATCTAGAGGGCTGTGAGAATAGTGCAATACGAAAAAGTGCTAGAGAAACTCAGCAGGTACCTTAATGAAGGGCTCAGTCCCAAAATTACAGTTATGCTTTGCTTCCTATAGATAATGTTTTTCAAACTGCCCCCCCAAAAAAACTTGCATTCCACCTTAAGCCATAAGTGCTCTCTAATTAGTAAGGGATTGCTTAGGTGGTATGTGAGTGGGAAGAAAAAGGGTTTGAAAACCACTGTTTTAATCACCCCCTCATTGACTCGTTATGTGCACGGTTTCAGAACTCCAAAGGAAATTGGCCAATGACAATTTTTCTCAAGCAAAATATTTCAGTAACAATTGGGTCTAGAGCAGTGATTCTCAACCTTCTTTTCCCCTTTCAAACTGCCCCCCCCCCCAAACTCACATTCCACCTTAAGCAATCCCTGTGATGTAAGTGCTCTGTGATTGGTAAGGGATTGCTTAAGGTGGAATGTGAGTTGGGGGGAGGGGGGAGGGGAAGGACAATTTGAAAACCACTGCTAATAGATGATGCATGACTTGCGGAGGTTCACAAGCACTTTGGTGTTTTGCTCTATCTGGGGCTATTTGTGAGGGATGAAATAGGCCTTCTGTGGATCCGCACATCAACACGAGAGGAAGAAAAAAAAAGACGCTGAATAAAAAAATTCTTGGAACTGTTCCAAGAATTTATTAAAACGATTGGTTATGCATCAAAGTAAAAAAAAAAAATCACAGAAATGGATGGCACGGCTAGCACAATTCTGTTACAGCGCCAGCAAATGGGACCAGGGTTCAAATCCTGCATTGGGCGTAAGGAGTTTGTACATTCTCCCCGTGTCTGCGTGGGCTTTCCTTGGGGGCTCCGGTTTCCTCCCACCATTCAAAAACGTACCTGGGATTGTAGATCAAATAGGTGTAATTGGATGGCATAGGCTCATGGACCAAAGGGGCCGATGACCGCGCTGTGTCTGTAAAATTTAAATTTAGAAATGGTGGAGGAACTCAGTGGGTCTTGCAGTGCCCATAGGAGGATCTGATCACATGCAACAGAGTAAATCGTATACATGGTTTTATGGGTGAGCTAGCCAGAATCATCTGGTCAATGATTTTAGGAATGGTGTGAGATCTTCTCTACTACAAGTAAGGTCACCTGATATGCCTTGCTCCTACGGGTTGCTTTTATTGTCAGCCTTGGCTGATTAGAAGTACAGTGATTGGCAAGTCAGAAATGTGGGTTCAGGTCAGATTGCAGAGACTAAAATCCACTTCCTACTTTGACAATCCCCAGGAGTGTATGGAGGCAGGGTTACACGTCAAATGTGTCAATTTACAGATGAGATGTTAAGCAAAAAAACACCCATGGCACTCGACATTTTTAATTCTTTTAAAATAAAAAAAACACAACGCTGGAGTAACTCAATAGGTCAAACACTGTACTTTAAATAGCAAAGATAAAGTTACATAACCAACGTTTCGGGCTTGAAACCTTCTTGAATGTGTGAGCTAAATAAATGGTAGGGGGAGGAGCACAGTCAGGAGGTAATAAGGGAGGGAGGGTGCAATAGAAAACAAGAGGGGAGGATGGCTCTGTGAATGGAGAGGGAAGGGGTGGAGAGCTGGAGGAAAGGAGACAGAGGGAGGGGGAAGAGAGGGAGAATGGAGAGTGGTCTAGCAGAAACTGTTAATACCATCCGATTGGGAGAGGGCCCAGACGGAATATTGGGGGTTACCCCTCTAATTTACAGGTGGCCTTGATTTGGCAGTGCTCCAAATTGTGGACAGATGTCAGCACAGAAGTGAGGTGCAGAATTGAAATGGGAGGTCCCCACCATTGACGCGGACAGAGAGAAGGTGCTCGGCTAAGTCATCTTCCTGTCTGACTGATGTAGAGATGCAAAGATAAAAATTGAGCCCTTCCTCAAGGTATGAGCAAAACATCAGGAGGCGCCTGAATAAATTGCAAAGATAAAGATACATAACTTGAGTACTCCGTTTTCAATTCTTTGGATGTTGAAGAGCATAGAAATACTCCAGAGGGGCAAAACAGCAGCACCTCTACTTCCTGTGAAGGCTGAGGCAAATTCATCTCTCACCCTCACTACGTTCTACCGAGGATATATTGAGAGCCTGCTGTGCAACTATATCACCGCCTGGTTTGGAAGCTGTACCTCCTCGGACCACAAGACCCTGCAGAGGATAGCGAAGTCAGCGGAAAAGATCATTGGGGCTCTCTTTCTACCGTGATGGACACCTACAACACACGATGCAGGTGAAAGGAAATAAACATTGTGAAGGACTCCACACACCCCTCACATAAACTGTTCTCCCTGTTGCCATCTGGTAGGAGGTACTGCAGCACTCGGGCCCTTATGTCCAGATTGGGCAACAGTTTTTCTCCCAAGCTGTCAGGATCCTGAATTCTCAGAACACATGGATAGTGAATTGTGGAGTTTTATAGTATACGTCTTAATATTTTAATACATTTAACTTCTAACTTATATCTATGTAAATGTGGTCCTGGAGAAACACTATCTCATCTTTACCGTGTAAGCATGGTATGAATGATAAATAGAGACTTGACAAAATGCTGCATCAAATAAACTCCATTTATTTAGCTGTTCAGCCTTGTAAGACTCCCACCTGTTTTGTAAAATTTCAGTTTGTGGGACAATGACCTAAACTCACCCCAAATCACATTCCTGAGTACGTCAGAAGCAGTCAAGAGCTTTAGTTATTATACAGCTGCAACAGTGAGTTATCTCAATGGAACAGTAGCAGCTGTGAAGGAGCTGTCCCTTCTGCAGCAAGGCAAATCCCCCCCCACCCCCTTTTATTGTGACATGCCAAAAGCCAGAGGTTCCCCCACAAACATTCCCTGTGCATCGTGTAACCGATGTGTTATGAACTACATTGGAGCCCCTTATCATCATCTCTCCTCTCATTTGTGCCGAGCTGGCAGCCTCTGACCCAAATGAGCAACAGTGGGAAGGTGTACTAGTTTCCTTCCAGTCTGTAAAAGCATGGTAGTTGACAACTGGATCCAATGACTCTATTGACAAGGCAGCCATTATTGCAGGATGGGCAATGACACAAGCAGGTAGCATCATTTCATTCAGACAGTCAATTATCCAGAAAAGTGAGCAGCGAAACACCAAACACTGTGATTGTCGTCAAACACGGAAATGCTGGAGGAGTTCAGCAGGTCTCCCAGCATCCATAGGAGTTAAATCTATATTACCGATGTTTCAGGCCTGAGCCCTTCCTCAAGGTATTGAGGGAGAAGGAGAACTTCTTCATGATAGGCATCCCCTAAAGAGATTACGCAGTGGATCAACTGAATGAAGTCTACATACTCTGATTGTAATGAAAATGGAAAAACACTGGAGGAACTCAGCCAGTCTCATAGCCTCCATAGGAGGCAAAGATATATTATCAACCGTTTCAGGCCTGAGGAAGGGCTCAGCCCTGAAATGTTGGTGTCGCACCTTTACCTTCTGTGGACGCTGCAAGAACCGGCTGAGTTCCTCCAACATTTCTGGGTTTTGATCTAGAGATCAAACAGTAGATGAATCTTAATTAAGGGTCCAGACCCAAAAACACAGACATTTCTATCCATGGATGCTGCCTAAACTGCCATGTTCCTCCAGCTTCTCTTTTTTTTGCTAATACAGGTGGTCCCCAACTTACAACCTATGAGACTTATGAACATCTGTACATATGACCAAAAGAATACTGAAAATATTTTAAAAATTAAAGAAAAAAAATCTATGTAAATATAAAAATTATGTGTCAGGTTCTGGGGAGCCATGGGCTGTTTAGTTGATGTACCAACATGGCAGTGGCCACAGGTGCCGAGACTCCATTGCCACCAAATGTGTTCTATTTTCAGGACATGAAGGTGGTAGTGGACCCAGTGTTCGAGGTGGGGGTGGAGAGCACAGGCCCGGTGCTGGTGGACAATGGGTCTTTCCAGTGCTGAACAGGCTGGGTCATGGATAAAGTAGCGCAGCTCCAGTTTAAGAACGTGTTGATCCAGAGTGACTGGCATCCATTTCAAGATCCGACCGGACAATCAGAACAGAACTCGGACGCATGTTGGGGACCATCTTATTATTTTGGGACATTTTGGATCAACAGCCTGAGATATATTATTGTGTAAAGTGGGTATTGGTTCAAAGATACTACACACAAAGGGCATGGCCACCATCTGTTTAAAAAAATACTGATTGCTGATGAGCAACTGTTCAGTCAGGTAAAAATATCTCCTGTTGATCAAAGATAAACAGAATAGAAATTTGGAGAATGGCCCAAGTCAACAGGAGGAACAAAGAAAAATAAATGAATCACCTCCAACAAGTGAAATAATGAACAATAGCGACATCTCCATTACTGTGAGGGAGAGAGGGGAGGCAGAGAGGGGAAGGAGAGAGCGGGGAAGGGAAGAGGGGAGAGTGGAGGGGGGGGGGGAGACAGAAAAAAGTAGGCTAACAAAAACTGGATGCAATTAAAATCATCTATTTGGAGGATACCCAGATGGAAGATGAGGTGTTGTTTCTCCAATTTGCGGGTCTCAGTCTGACAGGCACATCAGCAAGGGAATGGGATGGGGAACTGAAATGGGCGGCCACTGGGAGATCCACGCCATTGCAGTGCACGGAGCTGAAGTGTTCAACAAAGCAATCTTCCAATCTGCACCCGGTCACTCCGATGTAGAGTAGACCACAACGGGAGCACCGGATACAGTAGATGACCACTGCAGATTCACAAGTGAGGCGTTGCTTCACTTGGAGAGAGTGTTTGGGGTCTCGAATGGTGGTGAAGGAGGAAAAAAAGATGAATTGATCTGTGCATTGTTTCATTTATCCCCTGTATCTAAAACATAGAAAATTCAATTTGAAAAGCAAGATTAATTAAAGCTTCAAGCTAAATACAGTAAAACCCCCCGAGTATCCAGAACCTACTCATCCAGGGATGAGTAGATGTCAGATTAGTGTACTTGCCGGTTGCTTGAGATTGCGTGTTGCCTGATTAGCAAACTAACCACTAGGGGAAGGGCACCAAATGTCAACTTTGGTATTTTTTACCTTTTTATTTGACAATTGCTTGAGACTGGTGTTTTTTTGTTAGACATGCAGCAAGGTAACAGGTCATTTCAGCCCACGAGCCCAATTAACCTACACCCCCGGTACGTTTTGAAGGGTGGGAGGAAACCGGAGACCCTGGGGAAATTGCTAGAATTCCAGATAACAGGGCTGTTGAGAAGAGATTTTCAGGGCCTAGTCCCTGGAGAGGAAGAAGGAATCGCAATGCATTTCCAACTGAGAATATGTTCTTGCTTGGGAGGGGAACACGATGGCATTCCCGTGCCACTGAATCCCTTGTCCTTCCCAATGGCAAAGCCATGGGTGTTGAAGTTGGCTCAATAGTGAACTGCAGTGTAGTTTTGAAATTGTGTACTGTGCAGCCACTGTAAACTGGTGATAATGAGAAAGAATATTAAGGGTGGTCATTGGGTACAAATTAAACAAGCTGCTTTGTGGTGGATGGGAAAAGCAGTGCTTCAGAAACAGGTCAAACAGTGGACTTTATTTAGCAAAGATAAAGACAAAACCAAATGATTCAGGCTTGAGCCTTTCATCAAGGTATGAGCAAAATGTAGGCAGGCACCTTAATAAAATGGTAGGGAGGGAAGGGTGGGGGCAGGAGGAAGAGCAAAGGCGGAAGGTGGATAAGGGAGGGATGGCACAAGAGAAAACTGGGGGTGGGAAGAGCAGGGTGATAGTTCTGTGAATGGAGAGGGAAGCGGGTGGAGAGCTGGAGGAAAGGAGGCAGAGGGAGGGGGAAGTGAGAGAGAGAACAAGGAGTGGTCTAGCAGCAATTGGAGAAGTCGACGTTAATGCCATCCTGTTGGAGAGTGCCCAGACAGAATATCGCTCTTCCAATTTACAGTGGCCCCGGCTCAGTAGGGCACAAGTTCGAGGGCTGCCCGCCCTGAAGAGGTTCTCCTCCTCTCTGTGCTGAATGGTTTGGAGCTGTACTCTTCCAGATCAGTGAAACCCTCCAATTGGATGGCATTAGCATAGACCTCTCTGGTTTCTGTCCCATACCTACCACTGCAATCCTTTCATAGTCCCTCAGCTTGGCATTCACAGAGCCAAACCCCCACCCCCGCCACCTTGCCTCTCTCCCGTCTCCCAATTAAGACCTATAGGAGGTAAAGATACATAACCGACATTTCAGAAAGGTTTTGTGGTGCCAGTTGATGGATCTCCCTACCTTCCCTTGCAGAATCCCCACTTCTCCTGACTTGCCCTTTATGGGAAGAGTAAAGCTGCTTATTTATGGTGTTTTGGACCAGACTGGTAATTTAACTACCTACGGGGATCAAGCAATAATTTAAAATATATTTTTACTGAAGTGGGCAGAATGAATATTTTTTTCCTGAGTTTTTGTTTCCTTTGCCAATTCTCTTGTCTCTCTTCCAATCCCAAAAAATGCCAAGACTGTAACTTTCTGGATACCAGAAATCCTGCTGCTGCTACAACATCCAAATTCACTTTTCACAAGTTAGAGTACACCATTGGAGTTCCAATCTCAGGCCATTAACTTTGCAGCAGTGGGGTTTTGTTTTCCCATGTCCAACTCACAGAGGTCACCTACATCAGGTTCTAACTTTCCTACAGAGCAGGATTCATTCGGATGCCCAACAAAAGTTAGAGGTTTTAAAGGGGAGGATGCCAAATCCTGACTTGTCCAAGCAGCCAACATAGCAGTATCAAGTTTATTGTCATCTGATTGCACAGGTACAACCTGATGAAACAGCATCCTCAGTGCGACAACAACACAGACAGACAACAGTACATATGCAGGACGAGTATTCATCTTGACAAATAAATGTTGTGAATATGAGAATCTCAAATGGTGAATGGGAGCCATTCCTTTGGTCGTTCAGCGTTCTGTCTGTGGGATGAAGCCTGGTGGTGCTGGCTGAGACAAGGATCAGTGTGCCGATTTAATCAGTCTGTCTTCTACATCTTGCAATGACCAAATATTAAGCAACAATTAGTTTGCTGGGGTATCTGAAATTTATATGAAATAACATAAATAAAGTTTTGAAAAAAAAAAGAAATTTATATGAAATAAAACAATATTTAAAAAAATATTATTATACAATGGAAATTAATTTACTAAGGAACAATCCTCTGGGTGAATACCACCTGGAAATATTGTTCCTCATATATGTGCCAAAAAACAGAGAGATTCTAGAGAAATTCAGCAGGTCTCACAGTGTCCATAGGAGGAAAAGATATATTTTGGGCCTGAGCCCTTCTTTGAGATGGAAGTAAAAAGCAGGCAGGCTGGGGAGAAGGAAAAAATGGGAGGGGGAGGAATACAAACCAACAAACAAAAGGATATGAATAGAGGGAGAGGAGAGCAGAAATGTGAGAACTGATGGCGAGAATGGAGTGGGCTCTGTGTAGTGCACGTCGAAAGAATCAAAGGCTTGTTGATCCAAACCAAGGCTTTTATTAACCAAAAGATTGGAGCGCATCACATGTAGGTAGACCAGTCCAGAATGATCTGGGTCTGGCTAGGAGCAACCCTTTAAGACTTGCCATTAGGCGTGGCTACGCTCTCAGTCAATCACAGCCATCCTATACTATAATATACATCAGTGATAGAATCCGTACCATCACATTCTGTAAATGCAGAGCTGAAGGAGAGAGGGGCCCATTCACACTGGCTCTTTATCCCAGTAATTAACTGCCATTCTACCGGTTAACGTGCCAGTGTGAATCAGCACGCAGGTGACAAATCACCCTGACAATGTACCACCCGAGCTAGGGTGTATCATTCCAGGCCATCTGATGCCTGCGTGCTGGAGAGGGGAGAGGGAAGAGCAACATAAACCAGAGAGGTCAATGCTAATGCCATCCGATTGGAGGATGCCATATCCAATTACAACTTTCATCTGTTGGTCTGTATTCCTCTCCCTCCCCTTTTCATCAGCCCCTGCTTTTACTCATACCTTGAAGAAGGGCTCAGGCCCGAAACATCAGAAATATCTCTTTACCTCCTATGGACGCTGCGTCACCTGCCGAGTTCCTCCTGCATTTCTGTGTTTTTATTACAATCACAGGGTCTACAGACTTTCACTCACTCTCTCATACATGTGCTGTCTGTTCAGCATGCAGTTAGGAGGTGTGCAGGGTTGACAACTGGGGCCATCTTCAGTCAAGTTCTCAGCTCTGATATTAGCCTTCCAAGAATCAATAGGAAAAACGAAGTTGGTTGAGCAAGATCAGCTGACTTATCGGTCCATGGCCTCATGCACTGGCAGACTGTAACATCGACTCTGGTTTCTGTTAAACACCCCCCCCCCCCCCCCCCCCATTTCACTTGTCAGGAAAGCTCAACAGTGACTGCATTTCCTGAGAAGACTGAAGCGGGCAAAGCTACCACTATGTCACCACTATGACAACCTTCTGTAGCTCTATCAAGAGCATCCTGTCCAGCTGCATCACAGTGTGGTATGGTTGCTGCAAAGAAATGGATCGGAGGTCAATCCACAGGACCATAGAGTGGCAGATCTCTGGTCTCCCTCCCCCCATCAACATGATCTACCAGGATCGTTGTGTAAAGAGGGCACACAAAAATCACCGAAGACCCCTTCAACCCCTGCTCCTTTCAGCTGCTTCCGCTGGGGAAGAGATACAGGAGGATCAGAGCCTGCACCACCAGGCTGAGGAACAGCTTCTTCCCACAGGCAGTGAACGCTGAATTACCAAAGGAACTGCTCACACTAAACATCTGAGACTCTCACATGTACAAAACAATATTTATTCATTTTTATGGATAAAATACTTGTCCTGCACATGTATTATTTGTCTGTATGCGTGTTATGTCCGATTGTGTGTCTGCATGTTTTGCACTGAGAACCAAAGAAGACTTTCATCAGGTTGTACTTGTACAATCAGATGACAATAAACTTGACATGATATCACGCCATCACCTAAGTGCATACAAGAGTTAGCTACAATTTGGGCATTAACTATCCTGGCCACAAAGTAGATTGTCAGCAGAAAATTGTAATGATTAATACTGTCAAACACACACCCACGTACAAATAAAGGTAGACAGGTCATTTCAACTGGTAGGTGAGATTAGAATGAGGGGACAAAGCCTCAAGATTCAAGGTAGTAGATTTAAATTTACATGCAAGGCATGGTAACAGGCCTTTCCAGCCCAGGAGTCAGTGTTCCCCAAACCCCCATATGTAAACTACAACCCCTGTAGGTTTTGAATAGTGTGGGGGGGGGGGGGGGGGTGGAACGGACACTGGAAGAAACCACACAAGACATGGGGGGAGAATGTACAAACTCCTCACAGACAGCATCGGATTCAATCCTGGGTCATTGGCGCTGCAATAGCATTGCACTAATCATTATACCAACCATGTCGCCCTAACCCTATGCTAACCACTTTTCCCAGAGGGTGAGACTATCTCAGTAAATATATTTAAGGCAAGATAGGATGGTTTTTAATAGAGTAGGGAAATTAAGGGATATGGGGAAAATGCAGGTAGGTGGCCAAGTCAGAACATGCTTCCAAATATACTTTCTAAAATAATTCTACTTTACGAATCAAAGACTGATGTCTCATTTGAAAAGCTCTTCAATGTCTGCTTTTCATCTATTGAGTCATGTGACCTTTCCTCGCCACATTCACTGATTTTCCCCACTTACCTTTCCCTTCTCCACTGCTCCAAACCATTTTTCCCCTCAGCCTGAAACTACTGATTCACATCCGCTTCCAGCCAACGATTAGGTTACCAAATCTTGATGGCATTCACATAGGAAAGTTATCTGGCCTCGAGACCTAACTTGGAGTGATGTGAGCAGTTTTGGGGTCGTTTAAGAAAGGATGTACTGACATTGGAGAGGGTTCAGAGGAGGTTCATAGAGGGGATTCTGGGAATTAAAGGTTTATCATACAAGATGACCGACACATTTAGTGCAGTGTTTAGCACAACACTATTACAGTGCCAGTGACCTGGGTTCAAAATCCCGTGCTGTCTGTAAGGGGTTTGTACTTTCTCCCTGGGTCTACATGGGTTTCCTCCAGGTGTTTCCATTTCCTCCCACTGTTCAAAATGTATTGGAGGATGTAGGTCAGTTGGGCCGAAAGGGCCAGTTATCGTGCTGACTGTATGTCTAAACGTTTCACAGCTCTTGGCCTGTATTTGGAATTTAGGAGAATTGGGGGGTGGGGAAGGAATCTCATTGAAACATTTCCAATGTTGAAAGGCATGGACAGAGTAAGATGTAGAAAGGTTGCTTCCCACAAAGGGAGCGTCTTGGACAAGAGGGCACAACTTCAGGATTGAAGGACATCTACTTAGAACAGAGATGCGGAGGAATTTCTCCAGCCAGAGGGTGATGAATCTGTGGAATTTGTTGCCACAGGTGGTTGTGGAGGCCATGTAATTTAAGGCAGAGATTGATAGGTTCTTGATTAGTCAGGGTGTCAAAATATAATGGGGAGAAGGCCAGGCAGTGGGGCTGAGTGGGAAAATGGATCAGTTCATGATTGAAAGGTGGGGCAGACTCAATGGACTGAATAGCCTATTTTTGCTCCTATATGTTATGGAAATCCTAGTCCAGATTACCAAATTTTCATTCTCACCCAGTTATGAACTGGATCCAACTATTATATCTCATGCCCATTAACCCATAGGCCCTCACAGATGAGTGGAGGCTACTAGGCATAGCTGTAAACCTCACCAAAGGTTTAGTCCAGCAAGGCTTTAACATGTTTCAGGTTAGGGGAAGAAAACTTAATGTCCTTCCACCTGCAATTGACACATTGCTTGGTAGTTTCTCATTATTATTTATTTGAACTTTCTTCTCCTTAGGACTTTCAACCAAGGTTCTCCTTTCCATTCCCACTCCTGCTCTTTTCCAGATATCCATCCATGCTGTTAACCATCCCACCAACTTAAGACACATTCAAAGGTTCTTCCAAACAATTCAAAGGAACAAAATTGATCAGTCTTCGCTCAGCTAATGCTACACCTTTGGATCTTTTGGTCATGACAGCATAATGCAATATTGGACAATATATTTGCTGTGTTTTTTTTGTGCAGTGTAAAGCTTCCTTCAGTATCCAGTCAATCTTAGCACAAACATCTGCTCTGTTAGTTTGTACTCCATGAATTCCCTTTCTACCGATGCACATGAAGGACAGAATTTAACACAAATCATAACACTCATATTCACGTACTCTTAAAAAACAAATTCCTGAGTGATAACCAGATTTCACCTCTGTAATATAGCCCCCATCCGCTGCCCAACCCTCGTTCATTTGTTTGTTAATTCTGGATTATTCCAGTGCCCTTGGCTGGCTTCCCATCTTCCACCCACAACAAAGCTCAGCTCATCCAAAAATCTGCTGCCCAAATGCTGATTCACACAAGGGTGACCCATCCATCACCTCTTCAATCCAAGGTGTCAGTTAAAAACACCCAAATTTAAAGCTTCTCATTGTTTTCATATCCATCTGGATAGGAACCTTTAACTGTTCAAGAATAAAGTACTAGGATTATGGCAGTAGTTAACAGTATCCCACTACAATCACATTTTTTTTAAAGATAGAATTTGTGTGATTTTACCGGTCTGAAGAACATCAGAGGTCTCGGCACTGGTTGTTCACATAAAAACAACCAAAACTCAAAATCTCCGTTTCCTTACGTGAGTTTAGACAGCATACCAGAAGTGCGGTAATTAAAGACATGAGGTATTCATTAACCCATTGTACACAGAATGCTTGCAGTTCACTTTAGACTGCAGGGAAATTTACTAGGGGTCTAGGAGGTTAAAATATAATTCCTGTTTTGACCTTTTTACACAGCATGCGTTCCGGGAAAATGGCAATAATTTCCTGGAAAGCAGCGGCTGTGTTTTTAAAAAAATCATACACAAGACACAGGAGTGAAAATAGGCTATTCAGCCCATCAAGTCGGTCCCACCATTCAAATACGAGCTGATCCATTTTCCCATTTAGCCCGACTGCTCGGCCTTCTCCCATAACTCTCAATGCCCTGGCTGATCAAGAACCTAATCGATCTCTGCCTTCATTACACTCAACGACCCGGCCTCCACAACCACCTATGGCAACAAATTCCACAATTTCTCAGTGTAACCTAAAAATGTAATCACATTCCTCATTGTAACACCATCAGACCTCCACCATATTATTATCTGATCAACTCCACACCACTGACTGTGATACACTTGGATATATCTAAACACCCTTTACTCTGACCCCGTGGTTTTCAAACTTTTCCACTCACATACCATTTTAAGTAATCCCTATGCCATAGGTGCTCCATGATTAGTAAGGGATTGCTTAAGGTGAAATGTGAGTGGAAAGATAAAAGCTTGAAAACTACTGCTCTAACCTGTAGTGTAATGTCCTATTACGTGCCCTAACTTTAACACTTCTTGATCTGTTACAACCCTTTTAGACCCAATTAACTTTTTTGATTATTTTTGGACTCTGATTGCATTCCAATCCAAAAAAAACACTACGCACGTTGAAACATTAATCATATACAACGAAGAACTGTCTAATGTTTTTAAACGTAGGAATTGGGAATAAAACTTCCATTGGGGGAAACATGGCATCAAGCAAAAGGCAAGTATCAGATGACAGCAATATGCAAATATACACAGTGAAAATACACCACAATGACACCACAATTGTCAGCAGAATCACAGCCAGCGACAAGAAAGCGAGTTAGATCAGCTCATTGAGCGGTGTCACAACAACAACCTTGCCCTCAAACTAGCCCCTTTCACACTCTTCCCCCCCCCCCACCGCCCGAAAGCAGGTAAATGACCCGGTTGCAGTACCATGTGAGCTGTTCACACTGGACCATGAATTCCCTGGTTCATGAGGATATCACGGATCTGAAGGGGGTGGGGAGGGCAAACCTTCAGTGGTGACATTTTACGTTCTCGCAGAGCAGTGAAATCATAGCGGGAATAAAACACATACACGCTCAGTGTATAAAAGACCGTGGGAAAGTCTACTACAGTGGGCTTCAGACCATTCAAACTTAGGACAAACTCAGAGTCCAGCTTGTCATTATTCCTAAACAATAGAGTAAAACAACTAATTACTTAGCATTACATTGTGTTAGGTATTATAATATTATTATATTAGCTACCCTGTGAAATAAATATTTACAGACAGCGGCCAGCAGGGCTGTCAGTGTACCTGTGCTTTAAATCATCTCAAGATGACTTATACCACCAGACTGACACATGCAGGAACTAACGTCATTAATGGTACCTGGTAGAGCGGGTTGGTCACTCACACTGCCGCAGTTAACTGTAGGCTCTGATACAACCCCCCCAGCAAGAGTCACAGTACGGTTGACTTTTACCCGCCCTGCCCAGGTTGGAACCTTTCACACTGCCAGGTGACTTGCTAAGGATCTGCCAAATTGCTCAGTTCAACCAACTTTATTTGACAGTGGGAAAGGGGCTAGCAAAACTAAGGAACTGATTGTGGACTTCAGGAAGGAAGGAGAGCACAAACCAGTCCTCATCGAGGGGTCAGCAGGGTAAAGAACTTCAAATTCTTGGGTGTCAACATCTTTGAAGATCTATACTGGGCTTTTTACACCTATGCAATCATGAAGAAGGCTCGCCAGTGAATATGGTCCATTAGGTGTTTGAGGAGGTTTGGTACATCACCAAAGACTCTTGTAAATTTCTACAGGTGTTCCTTGGAGAGCATCCTGCCTGGTTGCATCACTGTCTGGTATGGAGGTGCCAAGGCACTGATCAGGAAAAGGCCACAGAGAGTTTGTGAACTTGGCCAGCACCATCATGGGGATTAGTCTTCACTCCATTAAGGACATCTACAAGAAGCTATGTCTCAAGAAAGCAGCCTCTGTCCTCAAGGACCATAAACACCCAGGCCATGCCCTCTTCTCACTGCTCCATCAGGAATGAGGTCCGCCAGGGAATCACAGACACTACTTCACTTTCTCTGCTTTTGAACCAATTTATTTTTTAAAAAAATGCAATTTATCATAATATTTTCACTTCGAAGCTGCTGCAAAACAATGAACTTCGTGACAGTGTTCATGACAATAAATTCTATTCTATTTGATTCCAGATCCTGGGGAAACAGAACTATGAGGAGTGAGAGGGAAAACAAGAAAAGCTTTTCTTTCTCTCAATTTATGTATGTCTCGAGTCTCTTCTTACAGATCTCACCTGACCTGCTGATTATTTCTAGCAATTTCGATTTTTATTTCAGATTTCCAACACCTGCAGTTTTTATTATTTTCACAATAAAAATTGCATTAAAGGCAGACAGGAAGAATAATAGACATCACAGATTAAGAATTATGAGAAATGCAGTAAAACCCCTGGTATCTGGCACCTATGGGGATTGGTAGATGCCGGATAAGTGTATTTTCCGGTTGTTTGAGGCTTACAAAAAATACCTAACTAATCCACCTGCATAAACAGTTTAAAAGACCAAAATACTTGACTGTCCTTTCACTGAACAAATTTCACTTGCATGAATATATAAACCTTAAAGCATTTCACTTTATTTTTCAGTCACATTCTTTGAAAACATTTAACTGTCGTTGCATCTACAGGTTCCTCCCCCTCGGGGCTGCCCAAAAGACAAACAATCACATTATAAATAATTAATCTCCCCCCATCTCCTTCCCCCAAAGTATACAGATTAAAGCCTCTGACTGGGGCAACTCATCAACCAGCTCTTCATCCTGGGCCACACCATTACCGTTTCACACAAACAGCTACTGCAACCAAGGCTCTCCACTGGCTGAATATTTGCACCCATCTTCACCCAACGTTTTGTGTTACTTTAAAGAACATTTTACAATTTTAAACTTGTATACTTTTTAACCTATTTTTTTTTTATTTACTTTCCTTGATTTTTTTTTCTTGGTTGCTTAAAGCTGCCAGTTGTTTGAATTCTGTATACCTGTGGTTTTACTGAACATAGTAAAAGAGAGAAAAAGGTTCACGTTGGAAGGAGAAACAGCAACAGAGAGAGAAGGTTGGATACAACCAAGCAGATAGACGAGGGGTGCAGGGGATGGGGAAAAAAAAAACAAACGGAGCGGTGAGCGAGTCCGGGAAGATCAAAAGCAAGGAAACAGATTGGAGGAAGGAAGGTGGTTAAAAAGTGAAGAGGTTAACGGGAAACCTTCCTGACTTGCAAAGCACAAGTTGACAGAAAGCAGGCTTTTGTTTGAAAGGCGGGTTTGATAGATCCCACATGTTTCTCTAGTGAATTGGTTTGAGGATCTCATTATTCTGATTAATTGCATTTTGTTTTCATATATCCAAGAAAATTGTCCACATTAGCTTCTCTTGGGGGTGAGCTTGAGGCCAACTGACAGAACAGCGACATCCATTTACTCTGGAAAAGTCATTAGGACAACAGGAGGCTTAACCAGATCACAGCATCTTTTGTTAGCAGTTAATTCGTTGAATTTAATTTGTTTCAATCAGTCCAATAATTTTTTTCTCTAAACAGGATATGCATCACCCAGATCCCTGAATTCAACAGTTAGCACACTTTTTCTGCCTTCCCTCTCCTAAATCGCAGTCAACTTCCAGAATCTCATCGAGTGATCATTCATCTGCGTTTCAAAGCTATGAGCATTAGCTAGCTTCCCAACTGTGAAGGGAGGAACGTTTCAGGGAGACAGTTTCCCCCCCCCCCCCACCCCCAACACTGAGTTGTGGAGGCCTGGAATGTCTTGCCAGAGGTGGTGGTGGAGGCTGAAACATTAGGGGCATTTAATAGACTCAGTCAGGCACATGGATGAACAAACAAAAGAGGGTTAGGAAGGGTTTTTTGGTAGGTCAGCACAACAGTGGGCCAAAGGGCCTGTACAATACCGTAATGTTCTACTGACACTGCCTGTCAATCCTATCCTAGTTTGAGACTCAGCATTGGAACATTGCAGACCAGAGTAATGCCATTTAGCTCAGTGCATTCAGGATGGCCTGTCAACCCAACTCATCGACTTAGCTCTCATGGCCTTGCCCATTCTTATCTATTCCACCTCCCTATTTTGCAAAATGCAGTCTGAACATCACCTTCCTTCCTCCAATCTGTTTCCTACATCCAAAAATCCCCACATCTACCAGTTTAGAAAATGATGCCCTCCAACTTCCAATGAATAAAAGATTCCCTCCACCTTCCCCACCCGATGATACCTCATCATGAATTCCAAACGCTTCTCGCAAATCTCATGACAATTGTTGTTCTGTTCCCAGCTTCTCCCCTTTAGTGTGTCAAATATTAATGATCACAATACATAAATGTCCTGGACAAATCAGCAGGTCACGAGGCACCCAGGGGAAGCCAAGGTCAACGAATGTTTCGGGCCTGGGCCCTTCGACAGATCTAAGCTAAAACAGGCAGGATCCTGAATTTAAAAAAAGGATTGAATTTCTTTGCACACACTTTCCGACCCATGGGAGCACCCACCAATGAGGGCTAATAAATGCTCAATAGTCTACAAATGCTCCAGCTTAATTTGAATACCACTGATGTGCTGCCATTGCCCTGGAGGCACCGGCAGTGATGAGTGGATACTTCAGCTGAATCAGGAAGTATGGTTTTAATGGGGAACTAGGCAACAAAATAAAAACTCCTGATCCTGCCTACTAGATATTCAGAGCATATGGTTTTCAGAAACTTATCTTGGTAAGATATCAAGGACCGTGATGAGGGGGATCTGGAATATTTGTTTTCCAATACTTTTATTAACATTAAAATTTCACATCCAAAAATACAGAGCACACATGTTAAAAGTCAAAAAGATACATTACACTTAAATCATATAATTTCATCCAAGTTCCCCATATTTTAATCAAACAGATTATATTGTATTTATATTTTATATTAAAAAAAGGAAAATCTAAACCCATGACCAAGAAAGAAGCTGCTTGAGCAAAAGAAATCTTTCAGATTGATAAATTACCTCATTAGTCAACATTTCTACCTTTGTAACAAATATTTTAAAAGTAATTCAAAAAAAGGAACCCCACAGTGTTTGAAAATTGAGCATCTAATCTTTAAATTTAAACTCAAAATGACGTTATTGTTATGTGCCCATTAAGCATGATTAGGTGGGGTAACGTCCCTCCATCTGAGCATTGCCGCCCACCTGGCCAGAAGAAGAATAAAAACTAATACATGCAGCTCAGATGGTGTTAACATTATGTCACTCCCTCTAACAATCCCAAATAAAGCAGTTAAGGGATTAGTTTAAAAATTAACTGTAAAAAGTGCACAGGAAGTTTGAAGTACTTTGCTCCAATATTTCTCAAAGCTCTGATGTGTCCAGAACATGTGAATTAATGAAGCTTCTCCATAGTTGCATTTATCACAACGAGGAGATACAGCCACACAAAAACAAGGTAATTTGACTTTGGACATGTGAACCCTATAGACTACTTTAAATTGTAAGAGAGAGTGGGGGGCACATAAAGAAGTATTAACCACATTCCAAGTTTCTTCAGAAATTAAAACTGTAGGTTCTGTTCCCAAGCCTTTTTTTTTGTCAATTTTATCTGAGGGAGCCTCTCTTATTCCCAACAACATATCATAAATATTAGATAGTGAACCATTATAGAAAGGTTGCAAATTTAAAAATTACATCAATAAATTCTTATCAGTGCTCTTAGGAAATGCATGTAATTGAGATCGTAAAAAAAATCTAATCCATAGATAATGAAAACAAATGACCGTACAGTTATATGGTTATATTTAACTGAAAGTTGTTCAAAGGAAGTGAGACTCCCCCTCAACAAGTAAATCTTTAAAACATTTAATGCCCAGTCTATACCATTCTTTAACAGTTACATCAATCATGGAAGGTTTAAATAAATAAATAGGAAAAAAAAACACCAGGACAAGAAAGAGAAAATCTCAGTAAATTAAAATGTTTTCTAAATTGTATCCAGATCCTCAAAATATGTTTAACCTACTGGATGATTATTTAATTTATTTAAAGATATAGGAAATGATGATCCAAGAGAGAGAAGAGAAAATTTTGTAACGGAATTAGTTTCCAAAGAGACCTATTTTGGACAATCTTCATGGTTAATATCGAATAAGCAGAAAGTAAGATTTCATATAATGACCACCCAATAATAAAGCCTAAAGTTTGGTAAAGCTAAACCTCCATTCTTTTTGTAAGCGGACTCTACTTAGGCAAGGATGTTTATTCTTGCATATACAAGATAATATTAAGGGAATAAAAAAAGACCAAAATAAAAACAGGTAAAGCCTGAAAAAGGTATAAAAATTTAGGTAATATATTCATTTTAATAGAGTTGATTCGACCAACCAACGATAAAGAAAGGGTGACCAGTTGGATAATGTCCCTTTCACGTTTTTCATTAGGGTGAGAATATTTTCTCTGCATATGTTTTTATGGGATTTTTTTTAGTGATTGTTACACCCAATTGGTTTCTTACAATTTTAAAAGGAAGGTTAGTAATTATCAGTGCCAAATTATTCAAAGGAAAAGTTCACTCTTATGAAGATTTAACTTATAACCTGAAAATCGACTGAAATGAAAAAGTATCGAAGGAAAATAAATTTAGAAATAAAAAGCAATAAATTGTCAGCATAAAGAGGAACTTTGTGGGCTGTGCCCTTCCTTAAAATGCCAATAATATCATTAGATTCTTGAAAAGCGATAGCTAACAGTTCTAAAGCCAGGTCAAATAGCAACGGATTTAAAAGGGCACCCTTGTCTGGTTCCATGCTGAAGCCTAAATCTGAAAAATTAGTAAGAACACAGGAAAAAAATGTAGTGACTTAATCCAACTTCCAATGAAATAAAATATTCTCTCCATCTCCCCCACCCGAAGATACCTCATCATAAATTCCAAATATTTGCTCCCATCTTCACCAAAGGTTTATGTAAAAAACACAACACTGGAGAAACTCAGCAGGTCAAACAATGCATTAATGTTGCAAAGATAAAGGCACAGAACCAATAGCCCTTCTCACACTGGCCAACCTTAAACTGGCTGTTCAATGAACCGGTTAAAGAAGCCATTGTTGCCATTCACACTGGACCACTGCTAACCGGTTCTCTGTGTCCTTTCACACTGACCACCAGGGAAGAGGGATGCCTATCCCCCACTGGTGACGTTGGAGAGGCGCATCAAGCAATGGTGGACTTGCCCTCCCAGAATTCCATGCAGCAAAGAAACCCCCTCTGTGAGTGCTCTGAGCACACAGCCCTTTCTCTGCTCCACCGAACTCTGGGAGGGCATGTCCGCCATCGTGCGTGCTCTCTCTCTCTCTGACTTTCCCACATTCTTTATAAATTGTGCGCCCAAGTGTTTTATTGCTGCTACCACTTTCCCACGGTCCTTTATAAATTTATACAGGTAGGCACAACAACAGGGGCTGAAGGGCTCATACTATGCTGTACATAAAGCTTAATTATGTTATAATTAGGCACGATTAATTTTGTTTAAATACAAGATCATAATGCATTGAATAAATTGAACACAAAGTTTATATCTTTTTAATCTTTTTGTTTCCTTCACTCATGCAAAAACGTCATCATCACGTCACTACTTTATCCCCGGATAACCCATGTCCCTTTCACACTGGGCTAAATGGCACGTTGGCGGCGCCAGATGACCCCCAGGGATGATACACCCTACCTAGGCAGTCCATCCCTGGGGTGATTGGACACCTGCGTGCCAATTCATGAGTGTTCACACTAACCATTTAGCTGGTATATTGCCCATTAATTACTAGGATAAAGTGCCAGTGTGAAAGGGGCCATTTATTCAGTTGACAATGGGCTTAAGCCTGAAACATTGGTCATGTAATGTTATCCTTGCTACATAAAGTACACTGTTTGACCTGTCGAGTTTTCCCAACATTGTGATTTTACTTTTAGGTTTTACGTCAGGGTTGGTGCCACAACGAATGTTAGAGGATGGGACATTAGCGTGTTAGAGTTCAGCAGCAGGATGGGTGGGGGATGCTAGCCAGGACCTACCCGTCGTTAACACCATCCGTCCCTCTGACGTGGGACACGAGGGCGCTCCTTTCATTGCGTCAAGTGTCACTAGATGCACGCTAGTGGCGTGACCGGGGGAGGGTGGAGAGTCGCTAGCGTGCATCAACCTAGATGCTAGTGACACGGGAGGGGGTGGGGGGAAAGGTCTCACAGCCAGCGATGGCCACAACTGTATGGGGGCCACAGCATCTCATTTGGGAGGCAATGCCCGCAGATGTCACCCTTGGCTGACCCTGTTTTACTTCCAAAGGTTTAGTTGTTACTTCAGAGAACATTCACTTTAAACAGATGTTGTTTTTAAACCTATTATTTGATTCTCTTTTAAAAAAAATTTTCCTTAATTCTTTTGCCGGTTGCTTGAATTCTAGATACCAAGGGTTTTGCTGTGCATTTGTATGTATTATTACATATCAATAAATGGATCCTTGAACCTTTCACTTGTTTTCCACGACTTCTATCACCATGGTGGTTCCAGCTGTGAAAATTGTTAGGGTAGAACAAGGAATGCAACACTGCCAAGCAGCTGAATAAAACTCAGGATGTGATTTTCATCTCTGTAATCTGTTCCTATGTAAACAGAAAAGGCATTAACTTTGAAGAGAAAAAAAAAATCAGTAGGTCCAAACCCTGAACTCAGAACATTCCTTGCTGCATTCCACAGATTCTTAGGTCCGTCTGAGGCATGCCACAGGCGGATGGGGCTTTCTCAGATGCACAGATAAACATCCCAACATCTAAACCTTCGTGACTCTTCAATCCCTGGATTACACCGGCCCATCATTTATGTATTTTTTAAAAACATAGAACTTGCGTGATTATTTCCCGCCCTGTTCTGAAGTGCCTCCCTGCCTTCTGGGAGTGGCTGCTCACACAGGAGCGACCAAAGCTCCAAATAACCATATCACACCGCAAGTTTAGTCAGAATACCTCAACTGCGGTATTTCAGGAGGCTGTTCGTCCTATTCATTAGCCCCTTGTTCACGGATCGCCTGCAATTCAGTTTAGACTGCTGGCGTTCCGGGAAACTTACTAGGAGGCAAACAAATTATGAGAATGGGAATACCATTCCTGTTCCGACCTCTTAACACAGTATGCATTCTGGGAAAATGGCAATAATCTCCTGGAACGCAGCAGCAGTGTTTAAAAAAAAAACCCAATTGGCTCATTGCCTGATGCACAAATTGAACATGCACGTCCCTCTGAACTTGCCCAGCTCTAGCTTTGCAACATCCTCCAAGCTTACAATTACATCCAACCTCCTCCAAGTACTGAAACAGTTTCTTCCACCGATCCTGGTCCTCTTAAACACCCATTTTTCCTTAAACATTCTTGCTGTGTCTTCTCCTTTCTGGACTCTACACCCTGGAATTGTCTCTCCTCTTCCTATCCTTACTCAAGCTTCAATTTAGACATACAGCACAATAACATGCCATTTTGGCCCACGAGCCTGTGCCATCCAATTGACCTATTACCCCTAGTAAGTTTTGGAAGGGTGGGAGGAAACTGGAGCAACCACAGGAAACCCACACAGACAGGAGGAGAACATACAAACTCCTTAGGGACAGCATGGAACAGCGTGGCTCTAACCGCTATGCGGACCATGCTGCCCATCAGTGTTCCTCGCTGATTCATACTTCACCTGTTTCTGTGATATTTCCAGCATTAAAGATGCTACATGAAGATACAAGTTGTTATTGAGAGCAGGCATATTAGAAGGAAGGTAGTAGTGCATTAAGGACATCGCCAATAGACAGTGTCTGAAGAAAGCAGCCTCGAATCTCAAGGATCCCCACCACCCATCCTCTTCACACCGCTACTACCAGGAAGGAGGTACAGGAACCTGAAGACCAACACCCAGCAGCACAAGGACAGCTTCTTCCCCTCCGCCGTCAGATTCCCAATGCAGGTCTGTGTTTGCACTATTCAGTGTTTGCAGCAATTCTTGCACCTGCACAAAACTGTTGCCACAAACAACAAATTTCATGATGTGCTCGTGACAATAAGCCCAATTCTAACATTTTGTGAGTTTATAATTGATCAGTTACATCATCCTAAACACACATCTTTACACATTCTTCTTTCAGAGAGAAAAAAAAAAATCAATCGACACATCTGAACAGTGGATGAAAAGACGAGAGTCAGTTTAGTTGAGGGTGGCGTTTCAATGCAACACACAGATCAGATGATGGCTTTCAGCAACCATTCTCTCCTATTGACCACAATCTTTTTATGATTTCGGACCATGCCCCCCCCCCTTAAATGTGTTGTGATCCCCGGTAAGGTGGGGGGGGGGGAAGAGGGGTGGTAGGGGTTCACAACACATTTAAGGGGGGGGCATGGTCTGAAATCATAAAAAGATTTTTATGTAGTCGGTAGGAGAGAAGTACTAACTAAACTTGACTGCTTCACAGGGAAGGGGACGATAAACTTTTGAGCACTTAGCCAACAAAAAGGTTGAGAATTAGTTTTCCAGTGCTTGAGATGGCTGTCAAGTAAGAACCGATTATCAGAGCGAGTTCCGAGGATTACTCCTGTCAACATTTGTGAAAATGCACAGATGTCTGTCTGTTAAGCATGTGTCAATATCAGGCAGTACGTGACCCGATTAGATTCATCCGACTTGAAGAGAGAGATTCAAACTGCAGCTGTCAGCCAACTGGTTGAAATTCACAAACACAGACCTGCATACATTCCAAAACAATGGAACGTTTCTATAAGAGGAAATAAAAAGTTGTTCCTGCACTGACTTGTGTATTGCACTAAAACAGACTCCCAGGCCCAGTATGGAGTGAAACACAAAACTCTGCAGACACAGGGATTGAAGTAAAAACAATGCCAAAGAAACTCAGCAGGTCACAACAGCACACAGCTCTGGGGAGACCACACTTAGAATATTCTGGTCACCTCATTAGAAGAAAGATGTGGAAGCTACAGAGAGCTGGCAGAGGAGGTTGACCAGGATGTTGACGGGATTGGAAAATAGGTCTTATCAGGCAAGGTTAAAAGAACTTGGTGCTTTTCTCTTTTGGAGTGAAGAAGAAGAGACTTAACAGTGGTCTACAAGATTATGAGAGGCATAGATAAGGTGGACAGCCGGCACCCTTTCCCCGGGGCAGGAGTAGCAAAGTGAAGAGAGAAAGGTTCAGGTGAGACATTAGGGGCAAGTTTTCTTTTTGTTAAAAAACAACAGCAAGCCAAGATTGGTGGTGGTAGAAGCTGGAACAATAGGGGCATTTACAAGACTCTTAGACAGGCACAGGAACAAAAGGAAATGAGAGAGTTGGATTTTTTTGGTAGTTCTATATGGGTTGGCACAACATTGTGGGCCAAAGGGTCTGCACAGTGCTGCAATGTTCTATGTACTTGACACAGCAAAATTTCTGGCTTGAGCCCTTTGTCGAGCAAAATGTCAGCAGGTGTCTGAATGAAGTGGGGGAGGAGGGGAGGGGAGCACAGGCAGGAGGTAAATAGGTGGATAAGGGAGAGAAGGCACAGGGATCTGACTGTGGGGTTAGGCTATTTAGTCTCTTAAGAATTCTCACAACGTGCAATATCTGGTCAAGGGTCATCTCTGGATGTTCTTATAAAGACCTTTACAATGACAGGAGAGACACTGTTTGATCACATTGCTCGTGGGCTAAATCTTTGACCCAAATGTTGATAACCATTAAAAAAAAAATCCAACTTTGGCAACATTTTGCCCCTTCCTGAATTCACTTGTGATGGTTCACATATTATAAAGTGTGCCCAGGGCCAAATACCAGGAAATGGCTCACCGTTCACAAAGTCAAAATGGGAATGGACACAAGGAGAATTCATCTTTCATGTCTGATGGGGAAAAAAAAATACTACATACCATCGGGAGCCTTCTGGTTCTGTGAACGAGGGGGGTGGGGAAAAAAAAGGACCGAAACCCAAAAGCAACATATTTAGAGAAAAGATTTCGAGGTTAAACAACAACTTTCCTCTCTGCTTCCTTCAAATTACAAACTTTTTCTCTGCCAGTTTCCTAAACTGCCCCGTAAGGGAGAGCAAACTGAACTCCTCCAACTAACGTCAACAGGATTTTTTCAAGGCCAAGCCAAGAAAAATAATGCAGCCCTTTTCAGCTACAGACTCCCCTGATCTACATACACGCTGCAGTAGAGCAGTTGCTGGTTCAGTGTTCCAGGCTTGATCCAAATTGCGTTAAGCAATTAGGAACATTAAAAAAAATCAAGAAAATGTAATGTTCTCCGTGAAGGCACGTGTTCAAGAATCTTGAGTCAGCCATCTCACAAGTCCTATGGTTGTTTGTGAGAGCTTCCTGTGTGCAAATTGGCTCCTATGTTCCCAATAGCGCATGAGCCACCACCCCTTTAAACAACGCAAGTGCAAAGAGCTTGGGATGGACTTAGATGGCAACTAATGTGGTGAAACACTGGTCCTTTCTTGGTCCTTTCACATTGGCCAAGACTCAAGATTCTTGCCGAGTTATTTCCTGACTTTTTGTCAGTCTCTCAGACTCTGAGTAACATCATCGCCACTGTTAAATAAATGGTTTTAAGCTCATTTTGGCATGGACGGTATTTTGGCCCTCATCTTTACACAGCTACTGGAAGGGGTAAAAGCAGGACTCAGAGAAATGGACCAGAGCAGGGGGACGACTGTCCTCAGAGTCCAACTCCCAGAAAGAAACCTGAATAAATGAGGAAGAAAACTGGAGGGCCAGTGAGGGGCTCTGAGACCGTTGGCAGCTCGGCGGTCAAGGAACTCGCGCCAGTCAGCAGACGAGGTACCAGGGATCGTAACCGCAATGCAAGAGGGCGCCTCAGCAGTGTTGGAGGTTTGGATCTGGAGCTCAGATTGCGTGAGCACTGGAGGCAAATCCACAGGCACTTCTACGCAGCTGCCAAAGAGCAGAACATTTTCAGGAAATTGTCTGCTCCGGTGGCAGTGTGAAAAATATCAAGATGGAATTTATTATATAAATTCCATAATTTTTCCCTCTGGGACCCCTACACATTTTAAAAAATTGACCGCAGCCTCTCTATAAGGAACAGGCTCGATGAACCTGACGTTCCCCCTCCACCAAACTCCGCAACACAGGAAGGCTGTGCCCCTGTGTAAACGACCACATCGGAGTTAAGTATGCTAAATTTTTTTAAATAATTCCGAAGTTTCTGTGTAAAAGTGACTCCAGAGTTGGGGTAGGATTCTCTATTACTTCTGTTTCTCTGACTGTAAGGGGTGCTGGACAACTTCTGCTATAACACTACCTTATAAAGACTAAAGGAAATTTTGTGTAATATTTCATTTCCTGTTTCATTACAGGAGAATAAAATAATCTTGAAAAAAAAACACCATCTTTGCAGTGCAAGGTGAAACGTATCTGGGACTGATATGGAAATTTTGAATAAGAGCACAGAAGGCATGTTCTTCATGGAAATATTTGTCAGCAAATATTCCGACAGTTTACTTACATCTTAGCAAGTTCTCCTTTTTCTGTGCCCCAGCACTAAAACCTAGGGACCCTGCCAAAATACTTAAAGCAGCAAATAGCGAGCTGGTATTTTGTTTTCCCGCCAAACTTTGCAAAGGCTCATAACCAGACCCACAGAAAGGTCTCAGATTCTAAAAACAAGATGAACGGGAGTGGAAGTTAGCCAACATTCCTCTTGCCGTTTGCTAGCTGACCAATCCCTGCCTGGGATTCAGGCGAAGCTGCAGACTGGGCCTTCTCCACTTGGCTGAACAGGTACTCATGTGTTGTGATAGGCTTCCTCCACTCAAGCTACTTCTCCCTTCCCGCCATTCCTAGACCTGGATCCAGGCCAGCAAGGTTCTTCTGTACCTTAAAGCCTATCGTTCCTGATAGTGCACTACACCATGATTAGTTTCGTACACAAGGGTTGCTTTTTTATAAAGGATGCCAAACAACCAAGAAAGAAAGTCATGACGATGGGAAAGCTCCCAGGTTTTCCTTCCCAAGTTTATAGATTATGCTTGAAGGGCTCAGGCCTCAATGTCAGTTATGTTCCTTTATCATAAAGAACGCTGTGTGACTTGCTGAGTTTCTCCAGTATCTTTGGGTAATAAAGTGGCCATTTCTGCACCCCACTCCCATGCATGTCCATGGCCTCGTATGCTATCCCACCAAGAACTGGAGATTTCCATCTGGGCACTCTCCAACCAGATGCCATCAACATCAATTGCTCCAGTTCCTGCCAATCCACTCTCCATTCTCCCTCCCTTCCCTCCAGCTGTCCACCCCCTTCCCTCTCCATTCACAGAGCCATCACCCCCTACCCCCCTTGCTGCTGTGCCCTCCCTCCTTCTCCACCTATTACCTACTGCCTTTGGGTCTGTGCTTTTCCCCTCCCCCACCATTTTGTTCAGGCACTTTATTCCCCCCATGCCTTGATGAAGGGCTCATCAACCCGAAATGTTGGTTATGTTGGTTATCTTTGCAGTATAAAGTACACGGTTTGACCTGCTGAGTTTCTCCAGCGTTGCATTTTTAATACATTACACCTACTTGGATATAACATTATTACCGTTTAGTTGACCTCAAACAATGTCCCATCAACGACCATGTGGAGAGTGCTCCCTTCACAAGAAGAACAAATGTTCCTATATATGGCGAGCTGTCCTCATAAGAGCAATTGTTGCCATGTGGATAACACAATCTTCATTAGGGCAAGTAACTGTGGAAAACATCTGGGCACCATGACTCGCCTTCCATTAATCAGGACAACTTGTGACACCTATAAATGCAGTCTTACTAGATATGGTGAGGGTTTTATTTTTAAAAATAAATTTTTACACAGTCATCCTCAGTGGACAAAAATATTCAAGCCAGATATCCCATTCCAACAGGCCCAGTTACCATAGCGGTCAGCACGAGGCTATTATTACAGTGCCAGTGACCCAGGTTCGAATCTGATGCTGTCTGCAAGGAGTTTGTACAATTGCCATTGTGTCTGTGTGGGTTTCCCCCAGATGCTCCAGTTTCTTCCCAAAAACATACGGGGGACTGTATGTCAATTGGGCACCATGGTTTTAAAATGGCCAGACTTGGCTTCTACCATGCTGTAAATACAAATTGAATCATGAGCAGGGGTAATACCAAACATCTTCCCAGCAAGTAAATGTACAAATGAGCAGGTTAAAACGATATCTTTACCCAACCTCTACCAGAACACCTATCCAGCTGTGCATGATATTTCTGCCCTAACTGTCTGCACCTCAGTTGAGCTTCCTGAGTTACACACTGGGATACAAATGATTGCAGTGTGGAAATGTCCTGTCTTGGGACTTGGATTCAATCAGATTCTTTCCCCCCCCCCCATTTTTGGGATCAATCCATTGAGCACAATCAAAGAAATTTTGCCACGACACGGGCAGTCTAAAAAGGGAATTTGGAATCAATTCCTGCCCCACGATTTATCCTGCAGGACCCCTGCAACTTTTTCGAGGAAGCCTGCGGTGCAAGTTGTACTGGAAAAATTTACTAACGGTCATCCACTCGACTGTACGTCCAACTGCTGGAGCTGCAGCATTCAGGTACTTGCAGTCTAAACGACCACACGGGCAGTAATTTTTTCCACCCCCCATGATTTTTCCGACATCACAGGCTAAAAACCATAACTGACGTTCTGGGCCTGAGCCCTTCTTCAAGGCGGGTCTGTAATGTCGGTAATATCTCTACATCCCATAGATGCTGAGAGCCCACCTGAGTTCCTCCAGCATTTCTGTGTTTTTGCTGTAGTCACAGCGTCTGCAAATTTTTGTGTTTTGCTCTGATAATCCTCCCCCCCCACCCAATTTTCCCCCAAGTCTCCATTCACAGAGCCACCCCCCCTCCAGTCAATTCTCACCTCTCCTCATATCCAATTAACACCCTTTGTCTGGATGGGTCAGTTCATTTGCGGATGACACGCGCAGGTTGGAGGAGTTGTGGATGGAGCTCAAGGTCAAAGGTCACAACAGGATATAGACAGGATGCAGAGTTGGGCAGATGGAGTTCATTCCAGATCAGTGTGAGGTGATGCATTTTGGAAGGACAAACCAGAAGGCAGAGTCCAGCGTTAATGGCTGGTTACTTAACAGTGTGGATGAAAAGAGGGACCTTGGGGTTCAAATCCATACACCCCTCAAGGTCACTGAACTGGTTGACAGGATAGTTAAGAAGTCCTATGGGACGCTGGGCTTCATTAGTCGGGGGATTGAGTTCAGGAGTAGAGAGATCATGTTACAACTCTACAAATCTTTGGTGAGACCCCACTTGGAGTATAGTGTTCAGTTCTGGTATTATAGGAAGGATGTGGAAGCTGCGGAGAGGGTGCAGAGGTGATTTACCAGGATGACACCTGGATTGGAAAAACAAGCCTTTCGAGGCTATTTCATTTTGGAGTAAAGGAGGAGGAGAGGAGACTTTTAATAGAGGTCGACAAGATTATGAAAGGCAGCCAGCACCTGTCTCCCAGAACAGGATCAGCAAACACCAGGGGTTGTCTGTACAAAGTGAAGTGAGGGAGGTTTAGGGGAGACATCAGGAGCAAGTTTTTAAAAAAAATATAAGCACAGAGATTTATGGTGCCTGGAATGCCTTGCCAGGGATGGAGGTTGAAACACTGGGGGCATTTAAGAGACTTTTAGACAAGACACATGGATGTATTCTGCGCCAACTCTCAGGACAAGAAAAATCTCCAGAGGGTCATTAACCCGGCCTGCGACATCACAGGCACCAGACTTCACTCCGTTGAGGACATCAACAAGAGTGGGGGTCTTCAAAAAAAGCTGCCTATATCCTCAAGACCCCCAGCACTCAGGCCATGCCCTCTTCATTCTCCTACCATAGGTGGGGAGGGGGGGGTGAATAAAAAGGTACAGGAGACAAAAGACGAGCACAAGGGCAGCTTCTTCCCCGCTGCCATCAGATTCCTGAATAATCAATGAACCAAAGACACTGCCTGACTTTTCATGCACTGTTATTTTTAGAATATATATATATATATATATATAGTAATTGTTGTAAGATGGTTATAATATGAATGTTTGCTCTATGATGCTGCCACAAAACCCCACATTTCACAGCAATAAATTTGGATTCTTGAAGGACGAGAGGAAACCCATGCCGACACAGGGCAAACTGACTTAATTTCTTGCAGATGGTGCCAGATTCGAACCTGAGTCACTGTCGCTGACCGCTCTGCTACCCTGGGTGGCACGGATAGTGCAACTTTCTGAGAGCACCATAGACCCAGGTTAAATTCATCCCCTGAAGGTTCTGTCCCCTGTGCAAGTGCATGGATCTCAGCTGCACCCATTGTCTCTGTTGAAATATGGTGGGGTGTGGCCCGCAGCTCAGGTAAATATATTTTCTTCCTGATTTTACACACATTCAACTGCTGACATTAATCAAAACTTAGAACTCTTTGGATTGATTTCCCCCCCTCATTGGTCAGCTGCTCTTTAATAATCTATATTTAAATCTCAACTTTGCAAGCACACGGACTTTCTATTCTGAGCTTCTGGAGCCAGGGTGAATGCAAGAGGCTCGGTCGCGTGCAAATAATTTAATGCCATCTGCTAACCCTCCTCCCCATTCCACCTCGGCTCTTTCCTCTTCTACCCTCCCACCTGCACCCAACTACAGCCACTCACCTGTAAAGACACGAAAGCCAGCAGTCGCTTTTGTGTCAGTGACAGGGATCTCGCAGTGGCCAAACTGTTTCAATTCTGCGCTCCACTCCCACGCCAACACCCATGGCCTCGCGCACTATTCCCACCCCAGACTACCCATAAATTGGAGGAACTCTATTTTCTGGGCACTTGCCAACTGGATGGCATTAACGTCGACCTCCGATTTCTGCGTGCCCACTCTCTGTCCTCCCTCCCTTCCCTCAGTCTTCGTTCCTCCTGCTGTCCACCCCTTCCCTCGCAGAGCCATTCACCCCCCCCCGCTTGCTTATGTGCCCCTCCCTCCCTTATCCACCTACTACCTCTGCCTTTGGAACCATGCTTCCCCCCCCCAACCATTTTGTTTAGGCTCTCAATGATGGGCTCACACCCAAAACGTTAGTTAAATATTTTAATCTTTGCCACGTCAAGTATACTGTTCGACCTGCTGAGTCTCTCCAGCCACCTAATAGCCTGAATATGCACGAGATTGTCAGCTCTCGGAAGCCAAGCAGGCACAGGCCCGGTCAGTACTTGGAGGGGAGACCACCTAGGATCACCAGGGGCTTTAGGTTTCTGTGAGGGGCCCTGGACAAAGTGGTACTTCTCTCTGCCTTACGGTAGACGAAGAATTTCATGTTATATTCTAAATATCATATTACATGACAATAATGGAACCTTTACATTTATGTTTTTAGTTCATCCTTGTGCTCCTCCCCCTTCTCCAGCTCCCTGTTTTCTGCTCGTATCTTGATGAAGGGCTCAGGCCCACGACGCTCAGTGACCCTATACTTGCTATCGACGCTGCGTGAGTTTTCTCGGGAACATTAGTGTACGGCACTTGGGGCCCCCCCCCCCCCCACCGCCTCGGCGCCTGTAGGCTTCCTGGTTTAACTCCATTGCAAGCACCTGCAGATTTTGCTTTCCATTGGTCAGATTTCATCAGACCCTTTCAGAGGTTCCAGGCGGAGGTCCTTGTCCTAGAGAAGATTTGCAGGGGATACGATGCAAAACTAAAATTCTACCACCAGACATTGGACCATTACTGTGCTATTTCTGGCCAAGAAATGAAATGCAACATTAAAAAATAATACTGGAAGGCACAATTGTGTTAAGCCTCGGCTCGCTCAAGGATTCCACATGATACAAATCATTCATTGGAAAATTCGAATCAACTATGAGCTATTCCACAAGTTGCATCAATTTTGCATCCAAGTTGCTTCATTTTGTCTCAGAAAATTATTCCTTTTTAAAAAAAAAAGAAAATTGGTACACAAGCCAACCATGGCAGCCATTTTGTGAACATCAATTCTTCTGCATTTGACGGTGTAGGGCACAAGCAGTGAGCAAGCACAAAACTCAAAAGACTGTACAACAAGCTTTATTCCAGTAAAAGTCTGGAACACCAGTTCGTGCCTTGGGCTGATTGACAAGCCAGCCAGGTGGAGTCGGCCCCTTAGGCTGTCTACCTGCAGGTACAGAGATCGCCCCCAACCCCCTGCAATCGACTGGTGGTTATATCACCACAGATGGCGCTTGTTGAGTGAGGAATACCATTCGAACTCCCCTGCTGCTTTTCAGGAGGGGTCGCAAGACCTAGCAGAATTCAAATGACTCCTTAAGTGCACAGCTTTTTGCTTTACAGGCTCCAGTGTTTTAGAGAAGCCAGCGGTTGTGCGCTCACTTCATCTCAGGAGGAAAGTATTCAAATTGTATAGTACACGTTCAACTTTTTAGGACGTTCAACGCAAAATCCCAAAGGGTTTGTGAGTGATCACTGAACACTTGACATTTTTCCCAACTACTCTTGTAACGTTACCAGATCCCAAACCCTGCCCTCTTAGATGCACCTCCCTTCCCGCTGCTCTCCAGAAAAATACAGATCCTGGTCAGTATGCAGGCCCCTTGGGCACCTCGAGCACCAGCTCTTTGGTGTAATCCTCACGACACTGAACGTAAACAAGCAGCTGGGCCGAAGAGGGCTCTCCTGACCTTGAATCCACTTCCCCACCTGTATGTCTTGCTGGAATCACTAGATTTGTGACAGAGAGCTCTACCGGATTCCAGCTCCCACTTAGCTGATAGGAACTCTGCATAGGCTTGCTGTTGCAGGGCCAGGGAAGAGGGTTTATAGGATCCAACAGGTTTCCTGTCCCGATCGTCATAAAGAGACCGCCAGTGCAAAATGTGGAGATGAACAACCTGGGAATCTGGTGCAATGCATCATGCCACATTAAAGCGGGGCTCAACCAGAGAGCGCCTGAACCCCATCAGAAAATGTGAGGGTGGAGGGCCAGGAGGAAAAGTAGTCAGAAAAACTTTGACAATTGAGTTAGTAGTGGTATTTAACCAATAGAGTCTAAACAGAGGAATCAAACACGAAAACCATTGGGCAGCACAGTTAGCGTGACACTATTAGAACGCTAGTGACCTGGGGTCAAATCTGGTGCTGTCCGCAAGGAGTTTGTATGCTCTCCCCGTGGGGGGCCTCTGGATTCCACCCATCTTTCAAAAGGTATAGGTTGTCAGTTAATTTGGGAGAAATCGGGGCTTAAATGGTCAGAATAGGCTTCTACTGTGCGGTAAATATGGAAAAAATGTCATTAATGGCCAAAACAAAACAAAAAAAATCTCTTCAGACCAGGATGGTGGGTGGGAAGCTAGGAACAACAGGGTGGATCATATTCCATTAGGTGTGTGGGCCTTAAAGGAAGGCAAGATTGGGCTTGTCTGGGGCACATTTCCCTTCAGCCTAGCACATTTACCACCTCAGCTGCCAAAAACGAAGAGCGACCTGATTCACGCAAACCAAACTCTGAATGCTGGGCTCGAGAGTGGGAGAACCAAAAAGGTCAACCAAAACAGGGCCCTCATTTTGAAAGTGGCACCATTTTAATATGGGCCAGTTGTGGCCAGGGCAGAAAGAACCTGCCCCTCCAAACTGGGGCTTATTTCACCTTTGATTTGCTTGTACCTTGCTTTCACTCTGAGTGAACCTACCAAGAGTCAACTTGGATTATTCTCTCTCCATTAAAAAGAATAGCAATGTCAGTGAGATTGAGAAAATCTTTAGGGCAGGCTACTCAAACCTTAGCTCTTGCTCTTTCCCCTTTTCCTTGTGTAAAATTCATAGAAGCATACAAAATTATGAAAGGCACAGATAAGAAAGAGGTAGGTAAATTTGCAGGGAAACCAGAACTAGGGGAAGTAGCCTCAAGATCCAGGGGAATCTGTTCCCTAGATCGGAGATGTGGAGGAGCTGCTTTTCCCAGAGGGTAGGGAATTACCTGCCCGTTGAAGCAATGGGGGCGACTTCAGTAAATATACTCAAGACAAGGTTAGATAGATTTTTTACATAGAGAGGCAGGTCAGTTGAGATGAGCCGATTATCAGATTAACCATCATCACACTGAATGGGGGAAGCAGGCTCAACAGGGCCGGATTGGCCGACTCCTGCTCCTCGTTCGGACCTTTTCAATTTCAGGAAGAGTTGCCGACCAATTTCAAGTGAACTGTAATGTTCAGGGCGAAGCTGATCCCGGGAACAAATGGTTCAAGAAGCAGGGCTTGCAGAATTCAAGTCTCAGGTGGAGTGCGAGGAAAGGCTTCCTTCACTCCGGGAGCAAGGATGGTTCTGAAACTCCACTGCTTACAGTGTCGTGGGAAAAGCAGTGTGTGTGTGTGTGTGTGTGTGTGGTGGGGGGAGGGGGTGGGACATTTACAGCTATGCTGGACGGGCTGACTGGCCCACGCCGCAGTGACTCCACGAATGCCTCCGGGTTCAGCACATCTTTTCACTGGGAACCTGACAGTAAATATTTACAAATTGTTTCCCACAGTCAGAGCTTCAAAATATTCTCAAGCAATGTCCTATTTTTAATTTTTTTTTTAATGAACGATTTCTACGAGTAGTTCGTTGATCTTGACATTCCTGAGAAATTTTAAAATGCTCAGCTAGGGATAGAAGTTTATTTTATTTCCCCGCACATCCCCCACCCAACCCATACTGAGTCACATTTGCAAATCTCTTTGTTAAAGTAGCTTCTCGTCCAAAGCTTTTCTTTATACATAAAAAAAGTCACCTCAAATCCATAACCACACCTTATCCGACATCGCACCTCAACGCACACCCATACCCAGTGTAACATTAAAACAACAGCTGTTTGGCACGTACCAGGCAGAACAACAGTCAACGCTGACCTCAACTTCAGGAACTGTCCCAAGGCACTTTACAAAGGCATAATCAAAGGCTGACACTGAACCAAAAGTCACTGGAAGCTTCCAGCAAGATAAATAACCACTAAAGCTGGTTTTGGTGTTATTGGTTAAAGAATGTGTTGACATAGATACCCAGGAAACAACGCTGCTCTTTTATTAACACAGTCCAATATAATCGGCAGCAATAATTTCAGCTGAAAATTTACCCTCTCCCCTCAAAACTCTCAGTATTGCAGCCTCAATGCACGAAATATTTTCTATGTATAATTTTTTGATAACTTTTAAATTTCGAGGTAACAAAAAATACCCCAATTAAGCTACAATCCCCTGGACGTTTCGAACGGCAGGAAGGGAACCCAAGCCGCCGCGGGAAGAACCTACAAACAACGCCGGATTCGAACCCAGGAAGAGGGAGGGGAGGGGAGTGGTCGCTGGCGCTGCAACGGCGTCGCCCCCACCTCAATCGCCGCGCCCGAAACCGACGCGGTTGCAGTGAGGGGCACGAGAGGTTGGAATCGAACCAGTCTGCACAACTGAGCTGCCCTGATTTTTTTTTAAACCCACGGCCTCCTCCCCCCAAAAAATCCCTTGGCGTTTCAATACAAATCATACACTATTTGGTGATAACTGCATTCTGGTTCCCCCCTTTTTTTTTGGGGGGGGTCCTCAATAATCTCTGCATTGCAGAGATTTTATTTTCTGTCTCAAGGTTAAATTTTTTGGGGGTAACGTACGCTATCAAAGGATCGAGCCAGAATTTAACTTTTCTCAGAATTTCCTGGAACCCATCGTGCAATGCGGCTGCCAATACTCAAAAAAGCTGAGACAGATGAACAAATTAAAACAACGCTATGTGGTAGTTGATCACCCAAGCAAGAAATTCATCGACTCAAAAATGGGATTTCCAGTTCAAGATGGTCTTGTAATAGAGGGAGGGCGCCCAATATTTCTTGTAATAGAGGCAAGGCGCGCAATGTTACACGCATCTGCCCGTCACCCGAAGAGAAACCAGAAGAAAGTCCCCCGAGCCCGTTCACGTTTACAATCTACACTTAACTCTCATTTTCGTCTCGACTTTCTCTCACCACAATTATCACTGATAATGCAGATGGAGGAAATGGACACAGGCTGTTTCAGACTGAATTTCCCGCCACGGATGCTGGCTGGCCTGCTGAATTCCTCCAGCCGTTTGCTTTCATCTCCCGACATCTGCTGTCTCTTGCCATGCAAACATCTTATTATCTGACCTCACAGAGGTGCATTTTTTAGCAAACAAGCAAGGCACCCTCAAATTGAGTCGTGCACGGACTCAAAGGCCGCTCAAAATACCCCGAGGAAACCCGCACGGACACGAGGAGAACGCGCCAGATTCGAACCCGCGGTGGTCGCCGGCGGTGCAGGGAACGTTGCAAGCCGTCCAGTAGGGAGGTTTCCAAAGCCCAAAAAATGTACGACTGATTTTAAACAAAAAGGGAACTGGGTCGTTTTCGTTTCGTCGCAGCTCCTTAACGCACGATATCGTACAGATTGGACATCTCTCAACACTGGAATGAATGCAAGATCAACGCAGTCTTATCTTGGAAACGGATTCTTATCTGGGAGCAGGCTGTTAGTTTGCACATTCAGGAACGGGACGGCGAGAATCCCAGCAGGGAGTGGAGACCGAATCTGCCACGTTATGGAGCTGACTCATGCCAATCAGGGGGGCATGGATTAAAAGCAGAATCCAACAAGACAGGATTGTAGAGCACCCATACATTATATTGACAATTAATTTTATTAACCTTTCAGACTCTCACCCCCCCCCCCCCACAGAAGAGTATCCACAACCCAGCTATTAATTTGCCCCGACAATCAGACCACGCGTGGGCAGAAAGGTCCCTGGAAAGCCAGAGAGAGGCACGATCCTCTCCACCACCCAATCCTTCGCCCCTGACCCTCCTTGGTCCAACACCTTCTGCCCGCCGCCCCCCCCCCCCTCCGTAAAGCATCCAACTTCTAAGACGGTAGTTTTCCCTGTTGCATCTATGTCTGTTCTGTAGCGATCAGCCACTTGCGTCAAGCCCACTGTTGCAATGCTGAGACTCCTTGGACCCCTGTGTACATAATTTGAGATAAGACGGGAGATGTTTCGGAGAAGATTTGCAAGAATGATACCAGGAACGGGAAGGGGGGCTAGCATTTGAGGAACCCTCGTTGGCTTTTGGACTGTATTTGGCGGGGTACAGAAGAACTTCACAGTGGCACGTCGAATGCTGACAGCTCCGGATGGCGCAGCGTCGGAAAGGATGTTTCTCACGGTAGTGGGGTGGTGGGGGGGTAGTCTGGGTCGAGAGGGAACAACTTCAGGACCAAAGGGACTGCGGGGGGGGGGGGGAATAACGCCTCGAGCCAGGAGGTCGTTGGCTGCATTTAAGGCCGAAACCGACGGGCATTTGATTAATCAGAAGGCAGACTCGATGGGCCGACTGGACTGCTCCTCTGCCTTGTGAGCATGGGCCCACTGGCAACATCTCTGCACAGGAAAGTGGGCGCGGGTAGGCGCAACTCTGTGATCCACCAGATTGGCCATTCCTCGGAATCCCACCCACCCAGACAGGCCGGGGTGGTTCACAGTTAAGTCAGCAGACCCTCCCCTCCGGGATAATGACTGTCAGGGCCAAATACCTGCTGATGACCTGCCTTATGGTAGAGTGAATGTCGTGTAATATTACACCTGTTTTATTACATGAAAGAAATCGGGCTGAACATTGGGCGCAAATTTTAAAAAAGATGCATTTTTTAAAAAAAGGGAAAGCCCACATCTTGACTCCGGCGGGTCCTAATCCCCTTGCACAATCGCCCCGATTACTCAAAGCCCATGCAGCGACACGCCCTTACACATCTTTCCCCTTGTTCAACACATCTGCGCCAAAAGTCTTGGCCACCTTGTGCTTTTTAATGATCGCGTTGAAACAGGACACAGCTGCCTTTATATATATATATATATATATATATATATATATATATAAAAATTACACACAGACAGAGCTGTGCATTAACTCGTATTGTGCCGGCGAGTCAACGAGTCCGATCGCCCCTTCCCATGGTCAACACCCGCCAGTAAAACTCTCCGACCGCCCGAAAACTGGCTCGAAACGCTCCGACACACGCCCCATTCTGTGATAATATTCGCGGTAAGCCTTCCCCTGCCCGTTCAGGGATTGGGGCAACGATGCACCGAAATGCCCCGCCCACTTCCAAGGGGTTCATTGCCCCCTCCTGATCCTCGCCCTTGTTCAACGCTGTCTCTCTCTCTCCCCCCCCCCCCCCCCTCACCACCTTCCTTTGCAAGGTGACGGTACCTACGAGAGGTCTTCCCCCCTCCCAACTCCACCAGCTTCTGCTCAAAAGTTCTCCAGTGTTTCCAACCACAGCCGCACGAATTCCAAGCTTCACATCCTGGCTCGTCGCCCAGAGGCTGGGCTAACAGAGAAAAAGGAGAGGCTTCCCCCCCCCCTCTCCCTCTCGCACACCCACATCGAGCCCGATGCAAAGAAACTTTCAAAATTAAAACCTTGCCAACGTTCCACGTTAAAAAAAAACACCAAATTCCAACGCCTGATTATTCTTTCGGGACCCGAAAGCCTGATTTTTGCAACTTTTTAAAAACAAAAAAAAAACTTTCTGACGTACTAAAATTCTTCGGATTGAGATATCTATCTAACGTTCTCTGTTTTGATTTCTTTCCACTGTACACCAAGGGCAAACTTTCCTCTTTAAAATAAAAATGTAGCATGGAAAACTTTCCCCCCCCCAAAAAAACTTTTGCAACACTTAGCCAATCACTGAATGAGCTTCCAAACTTTTACCCGAACTAAAACTTCAAAGCAAAATTGCATTTTTTGACAAAGAAAACCACACCTCGTGGGTTTCGCGTCGTTTTACCTGGTGGGCAGCGATTTTCTAGCCTTACAGCCCCCGACGACTTTGCATTGTGTCGGACACACCAATGCTCGCCCGGTTACTGAATGCAGCACTCAAGTGTAGCCCCAGCCTACAGATCTCAATAATAAAGTTCGCCTGTTGTAGGGCTGGGCTCTTGTACACAACCGGGTGTGTCCTTTTGGGGTGGAGATTCGTGTCGCGTTGAGAGAGGGAGGAGTTGGGGGGGGGGTGGTGTGGAAAGTACAGATTATACATGATGCATTCGTCATGCGCCGTGGCAAAGCTCGACTCGAGCCGACAGCGAGGAGAGGAGAGTGCACAAGGTAGCCTGGACCATTCCGGTTATCCCAGAGCAGAGGGACAAAATGCAGCCTGTTGAAGCAAGACAGGATGACCTCACACTCGCTCTGTAAAACCCAATATGCCCGCAGCAGACGGCACAGGACAACCGCCCCTCCTTCACCATCATCACTACCCCCAGAGCACAGCCAATATTTCCCCTATCTCTGTCAGTGGAGGAGATGCAGTCGAGCATTTAGAGTACGCAGTAGTTGGTTTGGGGGGGTACTCCGATACGTAAAACCCTGCGAAGGGTCATGGACGCGGCTCAGGACCTTCCCTCCCCGCCATCGCGAAGGCCCTGCGGGGGCCTTCTCCGAGGGCAGCAGCGGTCGTCGAGGGCCCACGTCGCCATCAGGAAAGAAGTGTCGGGGCCACAAGACCCGCGCCGCCAGGCTCAGGAGCAGCTCCGCCGCTAGACTCCTCAACGGCAAACTCAGTCAGGGACTCATCACAATATTTAAATCGTTTTCTCGGCATTGCACGGTCAGTCTGTTTGCATTTCTCTATCTGTTTGCATGTGTACAGTTTATTCTTTGGATTACCGATTAGTGGTAATTCTGCCGCGCCCGCAGGAAAAAATAATCTCAGCGTTGTACATGATGTGTATGTACTCTGACAATAAATTGGATTCTGCATTGACGAAACCCAGCAGCAATAGATATTCACCAAGACAAATGGTTACTTAAACAAGAGTTGCTTTTAATTATCTTTAAACATGAAAACAGAATCACACTTTTTTAGCTTATCACTATTCACTTAACTGACCTAACTTAACCCCCTTCTAATTCTAAGTGCAAGTGTATGGAATGCATGTGTAAGTTCAGAAAAGTTCTTTGGTTCACAGTCCAATCTCACTTCTCATTCCTCCAAGTTCACTGGTTGCAGGCAATTCTTACACTGTGCACAGAATTTAACATGTATAAAGTTCACCAGGCTTTGGTGCTCGAGAGGTAAATGGTTACTGCTCAAGGTTCTTGTCGGTTTTCAGAGAGAGATTTGTTGTTCCAGGACACCCACAACTGATTCCTTTTTAATCAGCCACTTCAGTGTCTTGCTGAAGAAACTTGCCCCATCAGGGTTTTCCAGATGATCACCTCTTTCTTTCAGGTCACCACAGAGTTCCTTTTTGTTTCCCTTATTTCAAGTGAAACATTAGACAGCCAGTCTTCTCCTCTTGCATGAACCGCAAGGGCTTTGATCAGGCTGAACTAAGCATGCACAACCCTTTTACCACATGGGGTTTTCCACAAGCTTGTCCTGTTCCAGTCCCAGCTGCTGTTGCTGACTATAACACTGTACAAGTGATCTCTGAGTGTGCATCTCTCTCTCTCTCTCTCTCTCTCTCTCAGAGAGAGAAGTCTGTTTGACTCTCTCTGCTTGAAAAACCACATGACTCTCTTAGAACAGCAAGTTCCCCTCCAGACAGAAGGCGGCTCCGTCAAGCTCTTTTGTCTGCTGCCTTTTTGTAAATAACAATCCATTAGTGAAGTCTCTTGGGCACTCTCCAAAGCTTTTGCAAAGACTCTGAGGCCCCGACATGTCTAGCATTAGCAGAGTTCCAGTATTTTAAATAAGGTTTTAAAGTGTTTGTATGTGACCTACACTAAAAACCAAAAATGTCTCTCTATTCTGTCACACTACCTTCTGGAGACCAAGAAGAAAGACTGCAGATCCTAGAAACTAGAGCAACTGGGTCGAGCAACAGTTAAAAAATAGTCAGCCCGTCTAATTTTTTTTCTACCAAATTATCAGATTCTGCTTTATTGTCAGAGGACATACATACAACCCTGAGATCCTTTTTCCTGTGGGCGAGGCAGAATTACCACTTATTGGTAGCGCACTTTGTAAACTACGTACCCAAAATAAAGAAATGTGAACAAACTGCAATACTGAGAGAAAAAAAATCAATAAAGTGCAAAAGTAAGAGGCCTTAAATAGGGGAAGGGGTAGGCACTGCTACTGAACCTGCTGGTGCGAGTCTTGTGGCCCCAATACCTCTTTTCCGATGGCAGCATTGTGCCGGGTGGCGTGGATCCTCAAGGATTGCTGCTGCCCTCCTCCGATGGCAGCGTTCTCTAGCAGACATTCTCAGTGGTGGGGAGGGGTTTCACCTGCCATGTGCCGGGCTGGGTCTACCACCTTTTGCAGGGTTGTCCACTCAGGGAGAAAGATACAGGGATGAGGACTGCAGCCACCTTATGAGTTACAGTGTGGCAGCTAATGTGCACACAAGAATCCCCCACAAATAACTTTGCAATGAAATCGGAAGCTTTGTTTTGGAGATTAAGGGATAAAATGACCAGAACTGTCGAAGAATTAGAATTTATGTTACTTGAACTTGTCACGAAATTTGCTATAAATTACGTGTTTAAAAATAAATAAATTTGTGCAATGATTAGAGAAAGTGAGGCAGTGTGTTTGTGTGTGTGGTTCGTTGTCTGATGGTGGAGTGGGAAGAAGCTGGTTTCGGTACCGCTGGGCGCTCATCTTCAAGCTCCTGAATCTCCTTCCTGATGGTGGCAGTGAGAAGGGGGCCTGGTCTGGGTGGCGGTAGTGGGGGCGGGGGGGTGTTGGGGGTGGGGGGGGGGAAGTTCCTTCAGGATAGAGGCTGCCTTGTCAATAGAGGCACCATCTCTTGTCGATGTCCTCAATCGAGTGATGGTACTGGCAAGATTCACAATTCTCTGTAAATCTTTTCCTGTCCTCCGTACCAGACAGTGATGTGACCGGTCGGAATGCTCTCCGCGGTCCACCTGGAGAAATTTGCAACATGGCGAATCTCTTCACACTCCTCACGAAGTGTAGGCACTGATGAGCCTTCTTCACAATTGCATTGACACGGAGGCAGATCCTCCGACGTGTTGACACCCAGGAATTGGAAATTCTTTCCCTTCTCCACGGCTGACCCCTCAATGAGGACTGGATGCTCCCTCCTGAAATCCACAATCAGTTTCTTAGTTCCACTGACATTGCATGCGAAAGGTTGTTGTTAGAAACATAGAAAAATAGGTACAGGAGGAGGCCATTTGGCCCTTCAAGCCTACAACATCATTTAACATGGCTGATCAGTACCCGGTTCCTGCCTTCTTCCCATCTCCTTAGCCACAAGGGCCAAATCTAACCTACTCTTAAATATTGACAAGGAACTGGCCTCAACGACTTCCTGTGGCAAAGAATTCCAAAGACATTTTTCCTCATCTCAATCCTAAAAAACTTCCCCCTTATCTTTAAACTGTGACCCCTGGTTCTGGTTTTTCTCAGCATTGGAAACAACCTACCTGCGTCTAATCCGTCTAAACCCTTGAGAATTCTATATGTTTCTATAAGATCCCCCCTCAATCTTCTAAATTCCAGAGAATACAAACCTAGTCGATCCAACCTTTCTTCATATGCAAGTCCTTCCATCCCTGATATCAGTCAAGTGAACCTTTACTGCACCCCCTCCTTGGCAAGGATGCCCTTCCTCAGTTAAGGAGACCAAAACTGCACACAGTACTCCAGGTGTGGGCTCACCAAGGCCCAATACAGCTGCAGTAGGATCTCCCTACTCCTGGACTCAAATCCTCTCGCTATGAATGCCAACATAGCATTCGCCTTCCTTACCACCTGCTTCACCACTCAACTAGCTGATCTATCTCCCTCTTGTACACTCCTGGACATTTCCTCATTGCCAATTCCTCCACTCGTCTTCAAAGTGGAGCCTACAAGATTCTTTGCGTCAAGCAGAAGGAACCTTTGGTTTTGATGTCTCACCCTGAATGGCATCGCCGTATGCCAAGTTTGGATTTGAACTCAGTACCTTCTGGTTGAAATGTAAGCCAAGCATCTGCTGGTGCTGCCCCGTGCCCAGTTCTCCAGCAAGGTTGCAAATGCACCAAACAGATAGTGAAGAATTTTCTCGCAACACACTAGTGGTCCATTCCAGGCATAGCTGTGGCAAGTGGTGCTGACGATCTATCCTGGGGGCCACCCCTGACGATTCACTGATGAAGAAGGCGCGCCCTTTAGGAGTTTGATGAGATTCGGCATGTCCCCAAAGACCTCTACAGGTGTAGCGTGGAGAGCATTCTCACTGGTTGCGTCACTGCCTGGTCCAGAGGTATCAATGCACAGGGCAGGAAAAGACCACAGAGAGTTGTGAACTTGGCCTCAGTCACTATCGTGGACATTAAGAAAGCAGCCTCTATCCCCAAGGACCTCCCGCCACCTAGGCCAGGCCCTCTTCTCACTGCTACCATCAGGAAGGAGGTACAGGAGCCTGAAGACGAGCGCCCAAAGGTCCAAAAACAGCTTCTTCCCACCGCCGTCAGATTTCTGAATGGACAATGACCCACAGACACTGCCTCACTTTCTCTTATTTTTTAATGTGAATTTTTCCCTGTGACCCTGCCACAAAATGAACTTTGTGACATGTTCATGACAATAAATTCTTATTCTGATCAGAAAGAGCCTTTGGTTTGATTTCTCACCACCAATGACTCTAAAGCATCCTTCACACTTACAGGTGGTCCCAGGAATTAATGGCCAATCAGCCTAAAAAGGGTCTATAGTGTGAAAGGAAAATCTTCTCAACGCCGGCGTGAGATGACGGCCACTCACACTGGGGACTGACGGCCTCGACCCCTAGTACAATCCCCGGAGTCTGCAGTCGCTGGAGTCGCAATCAGGCAAGTGTAGAATGGGCAATTGCTTTCTGGGATAGAAATGACCCATGTTTTTGTGTGAGTGCAGGAACATGAAGGAGGAAAAGATTAAAATAAAGGTATAAACTTTGCCATGGGACAGTCACAGCAGGAGAGAGCGAGTGAGGCGAATAAATAGCAATAGTGGACAATTTTTGAACAGCGTGCGAAAGTTGGTTGCGCTATCGCGCACACGTCTGCCATCGCTTTTTCCCATGGTATTTCCATATTGTGTGTGATAGCGCTACCAATTTTCCCACGCTGTATAAATTGTACACGATAGTGTTACCAATATTTCCACGCTGTTTAAATTGTACGCGATCGGGCTACCAACTTTCCCACACTGTATAAATTGTACGCGATAGCTCTACCAACTTTCACACGCTGTTTAAATTGTACAAGTTAGCGCTACTGACTGTCCCACACTGTATAAATTGTATGCTATAGCGCTACTAACTTTCCCATGCTGTATAAATTGTACGTGATAATGCTACCAACTTTCCTACGCTGTTTAAATTGTATTGGATAATGCTACCAACATTTCCACGCTGTTTAAATTGTACGTAATAGCTCTACCAACTTTCCCATGCTGTATACATTGTACAAGTTAGTGCTACCGACTGTCCCACACTGTATAAATTGTACGTGATAATGCTACCAACTTTCCCACGTTGTATAAATTGTATGTGATAACGCTACCAACTTTCCCACGCTGTATAAATTGTACAGGATAGTGCTACTGACTGTTCCACGCTGTATAATCTGTATGCGATAGAGCGACCTACTTTCCCACCCTGTTTAAAATTGTCCACTATTGCTATTTATTGCTAGCACTTTCCCACGGTCCCTTGTAAATGTTTATATAGGTCAGCACACCAACAACAGGGGCTGAAGGGCTCACACTGTGCTGTACATAAAGCTTAATTATGTTATAATTGGGCATAATTAATTTTGTTCAAATATAAAATCATAATACATCAATCAAGATCTACGGCAGGACCACCACCACTCGATGTGCCATGACATCACCAATAGAATGTAGAACAATCCTAGCCTGGGGATGGCTCCTTGCAAGTGTTCAGTATCCCATTTAGGAATGGTCAAGTGTGAAAAGCCAAACCCCCATTTCTATCCTGGGGCACCGAACAGCCGATTTAGTGTGAAAGGGGCCTAAAGATAGGATTTGAACTGGGTACCCTCTGATTGAGAAATTTATATCAAACATCTGTTGGAGGGGCCGTGCTGCCAGTTCTCCAGCAATGTTGCAGATACACGATGGAGAGGGCTCAGAAGGAAGATTTTTCTCACAATACCTAGTCCATTCCAGGCACAGCGGTGAGAATTGGTGGTCAGGAGGGTGCCAGAGATGGGTGGGGGTGGGGAGAACTGTAAAGTACCCTAAGATCATGAATTTGAAATTCCTTCTGTGAACAAAATTCTAAAGAGGGAATGAATCCTCGGAAGCATTTCAAGGAACATAGAACGTAGATCAGGGAAGCACAGTACAGGCCCTTCAGCCCATGATGTTGTGCTGACCTACATAAACCTCATCGATCTAACCCGTCCCAGCCTCACACCCATAATCCTCTATTTTTCTTACATTCATGTGCCAAACTGAGAGTCGATGGCCCCAGCCTCCAACACAACCCACCACCCACCACTCAATGTGTAAAAAAAAACTTGCGCCTCCCTTCAACTTTCCTCCCCTCACCTTGTATGGGTGTCCTCTGGTGTTTGCTACTCTCACCCCAGGCTGTCCATGCCTCTTGTAGGCCTCTATTCAGTCACCTCTCATCTTTCTCCGCTCCAATAATAAAAAGTCCTGCCTCTGTTAGCCTTTCCTCTGAAGAAACATTCTTCAATCCAGGCAGTGTCCTGGTAAATCTCCTTTGCGCCTCCTCTCTCTAGTTCCCACACCCTTCCTGTAATGAGGTGACCAGAACTGAACGCAACACTCCGTGTGGTCCAGCCAGAGTTTGATCGAGCGGCCACATTACCTCTTGAATTCAATCCTCCGACTGATGAAGGCCACCAGGCCAAAAGCCTCCTTAACTACCCTATCAAGTTGCACAGCCGCCTATGAGAGATCAGTGGGTTTGGACCCCAAGGGCCCTCTGTTTTTCCACACCGTTGAGAATCCTGTACTCAACCCCTTTGGTTCGATCTTCCAAAATGCATTACCCCACACTTATCAAGATTTAACTCCAACTCCCGCTACTCTGCATCTTTCCTACAACAACCTCCATCACCATCCACTACTCCTCCAACATTTGTATCGTGTCTCTTATACTTGCTATCATCTCCCTGGGATAAAAGATCCTGGCACTCCGTCCTGTCTATGCCTCTTTCCATTTTATATATACTATATATTTCCTTTCTTGATTTACATGGAGTCACTTATAAAAAAGCACACAAAAAAAAACAGGCCCCTTTGAGCCTCGTCTGCCATTCAATCTGATGATGGGCTCATCTCCACCCACCTGCCTCTTCCCCAAGTCCCTTAATTCACCTACTATGTAAAAATCTATCCAACCTTATTGTAAATCTATTTACTGAGGTTGCCTCCACTGGTTCAATGGGCAGCAAATTCCACAGAATTTCCTCTGGGAAAAGCAGTTCCTCTTCATCTCCGTCCTAAATCTATGACCCTGAATCTTGAGGCTCTGTCCCTGAGTTCTGGTCTCCCCCACCAATGGAAACAACTTACCGACCTCTATCTTATCGATGCCTTTCATAATTTTATACATTTCTATAAGATCCCCTCTCATTCTTCCAAATTGCAGCAAGTACAGTCCTGGACGACTCAATCTCTCCTCATAGGCCAACCCCCTCAACTCTGGAATCCACCTGGTGAATCCCCTTTGCACCACCACCAAAACCAAGTACGTCCTTCCTCGAGTAAGGAGTAACCGCACGTGGCTTCACTGTGACCTTGTACAGTTTACGCTCTGAAATTCGATCCCTCTGGCAATGATGGCCAATATTCTGTTTGCCTTCTTGCCAGACTGCGGCACCTGCAAACCAACCTTCGTGCCCAGGCCCTCCCAAGTCCTTCTTCATGGCAGCTGGCTGCAATTGCTTGGTATTTAAATAATAATCTGATCTTCCGTTTTTTCCTTCCATTGACCAACAAGGTACTCAATCTGCCAGACCCTTGTCCACTCACTCAACCTATCGATATCTCCCTGCAGACTCTCCATATCCTCTGCACAATTTGCTTTCTCACTGTGTCCCTTAATGGCTTTCTGGTCTCCATGTGGTTAAATTATTATTCCAGGAATATTTATTTTGTTCAATTTAATTTCCCAGCCACTGTGAAGGTTAACTCAGTAGCTTATACTGGTGAGGCCACACTTGGAGGACGGGGTACATTTTTGGGCTCCTCATTTATGAAAGGATGTGCTGGTGTTGGAGAGAGAAGATTCACAAGAATGAATCCTGGATTGAAAGGGTTAACCTATGAGGAATGATTAATGACCTGGGGGAACTTCATAGAAGGATTTCAAATGTTGAAAGGGCTAGCAAAGTTGCTCTCCAAAATAGGGGAGTCAAGGGTAAGAGGGCATGACCACAGGATTGAAGGGCACCCATTTAAAACAGGAATCTCTTCAGCCAGAGGGTGGTGGACCTCTGGAATTTGCTACTACAGGGTGGGTGTGGAAGCCAGAGATCGATAGGCACTTGAATAGTCAGGTTCTCAAAGGTTATGGGGAGTGGGATTAAGTGGGAGAATAGATCAGCTCATGATGGAAAGGCGAAGCGGTCTCGATGGGCCAATGGCCAGCTTCCCCATCCACATCTTATGATCTTACATGAAAGGCTGCTGAAATCTGGAGAATGAACCTCATTGCCACCTTGGTCATTAAATTAGTGGATTAAGAAAGGGATATGGGACTCAAGGTATCTGCAGTGGGTCTCTACCTTTCTCTTCTCACTCACATCCCGCTTTAAGTAATCCCTCTGCCATCGGGGCTCTGTGATTATTAAGGGGTTGCTTGAGGTGGGATGTGAGTGGGAAGGTTGAGAATCACTACTCTAGACCCGATTGTTACTGAAATATTTGGCTTGAGAAAAATTGTCGTTGGCCCATTTCCTTTGGAGCTCTGAAATACTGCACATAACGAGTCCATGAGGGATGATTCAAACAGTGGGTTTCAAACTTTTTCTTCCCAATTTAAGCGATCCCTTCCTAATCACAGAGCACTGATGGTCTAGGGGATACTTAACGTGGGATGTAAGTTGAAAACCACTGATTGACGGGAGCCTGCAGAAGTTTACAATCCAAGATCAGTAGGGAGGTGCTTTCACACTGCACCCCCCCCCCCCGAAAGCCGGTATTCAATCAAGTTTTTACCGTTTCACTGACTGTGTGAACAGGACTGACGTTGGCTCCAGTGTGAAAAAAGCTTGCCCGCCTTTCCCGGGACGCTGTTGCGCTGCAGGCTCCCGCCTCCTCCTGCACCGGGATACCGGGTCCCTACCTAAAAGGCCGCGCTGAAACTGCGGCATATGCGGCGCCATTCCTCCAACGTGTGGGCTGGAGTTGAGCCCCCTCAGGGGAAACATTGGGAGATGCAGCAATTTCTTTGAATATTTAAATATTTAAATCTTCTTCGTGATTTATGGCCAGGGCCTGAGGTCCAACTGAGATCAAGTAATAGATTAATTAGGCTTCTTTCACATCCTGAAAGGCTCCCTTAAAAACGTTACACCCATTTAAAAAAATATTTTATTTACAATTTTTAAATCACATTAATTACAGTATCTTTATATTAACATAATATTAATAATATATAAACCCCCCCCCCAACCTCCCCGACCATCCCACTAAGACCCTCCCTCACCCACCCTACAAAAGGAAAAAAAGAAGATTAACAAATATGGTCACATTCAAACAGTTCAGCTGCGATGGCGATGGGACTCACCGGAGTGGACTGAGAGGTCAAATTTTAACACCAATAAATATGGGCTCCAAACCTTAATAATGAAAAAAAAATTTATCTCTCAAAGTATACGTAATCTTTTCTAAAGGAATACAAGATTCCATTTCAGTCCACCATCTTTTCATACCTAAAACCAAATCGCATAATAGCTGAACGTTTTTTTAGAAACAGCCGAAGCCCAACGCAAAAATTCAATTTGATAGATAGTCAATGTCAGTCCTAAACTGATCACTTAATATCCCCTGATAAGAATAATAATGGATCAAAAGGTAAATTCACTTTTAATACCTGTTCTAAAAACAATTTAATTTGTCGCCAAAAACTTTTAACCTTAGGGCAAGTCCAAGGCGAGTGAAAAAAAAGTACCTAAAACACAAATCTGAAGAACTAAGTTGAATTTTTTTAAATTTTTGTGGAGTTGAATTTAATTGATGTAAAACAAATTATACTATATCAACCTATAACATACATTTATAACCTTGGTCACATCTTTACACAAATTTCTCCAAACATGTTGCACCCATTGAAAGGTGTTTTAGCATGGAACCTCCCACAGGGAGCTGTGTCCTAATGGTCAATTAATGATGTTAGTTTATGGATCAATATTACAAGACTTAGGCCGTGCATTCCGACTCTTGCCCAAGTATTGTCCAATGGAGCAAGGAGATGCAGGCTTATGTTCCCCTGGAGAAAATGGCCTATAACTTGAGGGCAACTTCCAAAAAAATTGGCAGCCGTACCCAAACCAGATAGGAGCACGGGCTGCAAAAGAAGATTATTTTTGTTTCAGGGCTTGGCCTGCTTCAACCCTTCCCCAATTTTTTTTTGGGGGGTTGCGAGGGGTCACTGGGAAATGTCAGGGGACAATTGGCCCGATTCCTTTATATAAATACATCCTGACATTGGGGCGGGGGTGTGGGACAGGGAAACCCGAGGGATCCTCTTGGCCATGCTTGTGGATTGACCGCTGATCCAATGCTCGCCCAGCAACCATTTTCCATGCCGTGATGCAGCCAGTCAGGAGGCTCCTGTAGGAGGTTGTCAGGTTGGTTGCTGACGGCCTTGCCCACCTCACCTTCCTGACAAGAGAAGAGATGCTGTGTCCAGGATAGGGCTCCAGTGGACTCCAGGTAACTCAGTGCTCTCCACTCTCTGCCTTTGGAGAGTGGTCATCCCTAGTCCTCCTGAAGTCCACCATCAACTAGGAGTCACGTGATGGAGTAGTGGCCGGACGGTGAACTCCAGCCCTCTCCAGGAAAGTCAGAAAAAACAAAGCAAAACACAAAGGCACAAAAATAAAAATCAAAGTAAAGTGAATATAAAGGTGGAAAGAAGATGGCAACGAAAAAAGAAAAGTCGAAATCAACGGTAAGAAGAGAGGAAGAGAAGACAACGGAAGATGAAGGAAAAGGCCTTACTTGTTCGAAGAGGCCCGCGGTGGAGAGAGAAACCCGCTCCCTCAGGTCGGTAGAATGTGGACTACAAAAATGGCTCGCTGAGCCGAGTAAAAGTGCGCAACCGTGCATGCGCATGAAAAAAAACACACCGACGGGAGGGGTGACCAGCTGGGGAGTCGATCTCCACAGCCGGCAATGACAGCTGCAGAACACCTGCAGCAAGAGGAGAACATAGAAGACAACGAAAACAAGAAAGAAGAGAAGTAAAGGGCAACAAAGAAACAACAGATGGCCAACCCAGAGGAAGAAGAAGAGGAAGAGTACAGTGAAATAGAAGAAGAAGGGAAAGGCAAGATAAAGGATATACTTTCTCTTATTAAAGAATACATGGAGTCATTTAAAGAATGGCAAGCGCAAGAATTTAATGATTTAAGAAGAAGAATAAACAATACAGAAGAGAAAATGAATAAAATAGATATGACCTTATCAGAAATGGGAAAAAGAATGGACAAGGTGCAAGAACGAGAAGCAGCAGTAGAAATGGAGGTAGAGGACTTAAAAAAGAAATTAGAGGAATCTAATAAAAAAGTTATAGAGACACAAGAACTGTTAGCTCAAAAAATAGATATAATGGAAAATTATAACAGAAGAAATAACATAAAGATAGTGGGCCTTAAGGAAGATGAAGAAGGCAAGAATATGAGAGAGTTTATAAAAGATTGGATCCCTAGGATCCTAGGATGTCCAGAACTACAGCAAGAAATGGAAATAGAAAGGGCACATAGAGCATTGGCCTTTAAACCACAATCACAACAAAAGCCAAGATCTGTTTTAGTAAAATTCCTAAGATATACTACAAGAGAAAAGGTACTGGAGAAAACAATGGAAAAAGTAAGAGAGGACAATAAGCCACTGGAGTACAAAGGGCAAAAAATCTTCATTTATCCAGATATAAGTTTTGAACTCCTGAAGAAGAGAAAGGAGTTCAATACAGCAAAGGCGATTTTATGGAAGAAAGGGTATAAATTTATACTAAAGCATCCAGCGGTATTGAAAATATTTATTCCAGGACAGCAAAACAGACTATTCTCGGATCCAGAGGAAGCACGAAAATTTGCAGAACAATTACAAAATAGACTGAGAGATGAAGACGTGTAACGAGAGAACAAAAGACTGCGAACTAAAAAGACATAAGTTTTGAACTCCTGAAGAAGAGGAAAGAGTTCAAAACATCGAAAACGATCTTATGGGAAAAAAACTATTCTCGGATCCAGAGGAAGCAAGGAAATTTGCAGAACAACTACAAAACAAACAGAGAGATGAAGACATGTAATAAGAGTAAAAATGACCACGATTTATATGTATGTGGGTAAAGAGGTATATGTGTGTATATGTATAATGTGCATACATGAATGTATCCGTATTTAGAGGAAAATATAGATAGTATAGACAAGAATTAATAAGGGAAGGAAAAAGAATAGAGGGAATAAGGAGGGAATTAAAAGAGTGACCTTTGTTACAAATGAAAAGTGAAATCTTTTCTGGGGGGGGCTGGGTGGGGGGGAGTTACGGTCACTGCAAAATCAGCTGACGCTTGCGAGTGAATTCGCAAATCCAAATGGAGAGGGGAGATGTGGTTGTCCGACAAGGGATAAAGGACAACTCAGGAGGGGAAGGGGGGATCGGGGCTAAAGAAGTTTTAAATAGGAGAATAAGGAAAATGTTTGACATTCTCCCGACAGCCTTCCACTTTCCTGTTGTAGAAGGCAACAGCCTTCTACCTCCCAACTGCCTTCTATTCCCCAACACCCTTCTATCCCAAACAGCCTTTTATTCCCCACACAGCCTTCAATTCCCCCAACAGCCCTCTATCCACAACAGCTTTCCATTCTCCAAACACCTTTCTATTCCCCCAGCAGACTTCTATATCCCAACAGACTTCTAATCGCCAAAAGACTTCTATTCCCCAATAATCTTCTATTCCCACAACATCCTTCTATTCCACCAACAGCCATCTATTTCCCCAACGGCATTTCATTCCCAAACATCTTTCTATCCAACCAATATCCTTCTATGCCCCCATCATCCTTCTATTCCAGAAACAACCTTCCATTCCCCCAATAGCCTTATATCCCCCAACAGCCTTCTATTCCCCAACATCCTTGAATTCCCCAATAGCCTTCTATTCCCCAACATCCTTCTAATTCCCCCAACATCCTTCTATTCCCACACATCCTTCTATTCCCATAACAGGATTCTATACGCTGACATCCTTTTCACCCCAAAATCCTTCTATTCAACCAACATCCTTCTATTCCCGCAACAGCCTTCTACCTCCCAACTGCCTTCTATTCCCCAACACTCTTCTAACCCAAACAGCTTTTTATTCCCCACACAGCATTCAATTCCCCCAACAGCCCTCTATCCCCAACAGCCTTCCATTCTCCAGACACCCTTCTATTCCCTCAGCAGACTTCTATATCCCAACAGCCTTATACCACCCAACATCCTTCTATCACCCAACAGCCTTCTAATCGCCAATACCCTTCCATTCCCCAATAGCCTTCCATTCCTTAGACAGACTTCTATCCCCCAACATCCATGTATTCCTTCAACAGCCTTATTTACCCCAACAGACTTCTATTCCCCCAAAAGTCTTCTATTCCCACAACATCCTTCCATTCCCCCAACACCCTTCTATTCCCCAAAAGCCTTCTCTTCCCCACAGAGCCTTCAATTTCCCCAACAGCCTCTATCCCCAACAGCCTTCCATTCTCCAAACACCCTTCTATTCTTCTAGCAGACTTCTATACCCCCAACAGCCTTATATCGACCAACATCCTTCTATCACCCAACAGACTTCCATTCCCCCAACATCCTTCTATCCCCAAACAGCCTTCTATTACCCCAACAGCCTTCTATTCCCCCAAAAGTCTTCTATTCCCACAACATCCTTCCATTCCCCCAACACCCTTCTATTTTCCAAAAGGCTATTCCCTAACAGCCTTCTATACCCCCTAAATCCTTCTACCCCCAACATTCTTGTATTTACCCAACAGCCTTCTATTTCCCCAACAGCCTTCTATTTCCCCAACAGCCTTCTATCCCCAACAGCCTTCTATCACCCAATAGCCTATCATCCCCCCGACAACATTCTATCCCACAACACCCTTCTATTCCCCCAAAAGCCTTCTCTTCCCTGCAGAGCTTTCAATTTCTCCAACAGCTATCCCCAACAGCCTTCCATTCTCCAAACACCCTTCTGTTCTCCCAGCAGACTTCTATAGCCCCCAACAGCCTTATATCGACCAACATCCTTCTATCATCCAACAGACTTCCATTCCCCCAACATCCTTCTATCCCCAAAAGCCTTCTATTCCCTAATGCCCTTCCATTCCCCCAACAGCCTTCTATCCCCAATAGTCTTCCATTTCCCAGACAGACATCTATCCCCCAACATCCTTCTATTCCCCCAACAGCCTTCTATCCCCAAACAGCCTTCTATTCACCCAACAGCCATCTATTTCCCCAACAGCATTTTATTCCCAAACATCCTTCTATTCAACCAATATAATTCTATGCCCACAACATTCTTCTCTTCCCGAAACATCCTTCCATTCCCCAAATAGCCTTCTATTCCCCATCAGTCTTCTATTCCCCAACATACTTCTATTCTCCAACATTCTTCTATTCAACAGCCTTTTATTCTCCCACCACCTTCTATTCCCTCTACAGCATTCTATTCCCCAACATACTTGAATTCCCCCAATACCCTGCTATTCCCGAACAGCCTTCATTCCCCCAATATCTTTCTATTCCCCCAAAATGCTTCTATTCCCCCAACATCCTTCCATTCCCCCAACATCCTTCTATTCCCCAAAAGGCTTCTATTCCCCAACAGCCTACTATACCCCCTAAATCCTTCTTTCCCCAACATTCTTCCATTTACCCAACAGCCTTCTATTTCCCAACAGCCTTCTATCCCCCACAGACTTCTGTCCCCCCACTGACTTCCATTGCTCTAACTGCCTTCTATCCTCCAATAGCCTATTATTCCCACGACATTCTTCTATCCCACAACATCCTTCTATTTCCCCAAAAGCCTTGTTGTCCCCGCAGTGCCTTCAATTCCCCAAAAAGCCTCTATCTCAACTGATTTCCATTCTCCAAACACCCTTCTCCCATCTGACATCTATACCTCAAACAGTCTTATATTGACCAACATCCTTCTATCACCCAACAGGCTTCCATTCCCCCAACATCCTTCTATCCCCAAAAGCCTTCTAATCCTTAATGCCCTTCCATTCCCCCAACATCCTTCTATCCCCAAAAGCCTTCTAATCCCCAATGCCCTTCCATTCCCCAACAGCCTTCTATCCCCCAATAGCCTTCCATTCCCCAGACATACTTCTATCCGCCAACCCATCTATTCCCCCAACAACCTTCTATCCCCAAACAGCCTTCTATTCATCCAACCACCATCTATTTTCCCAACAGCATTTTATTTCCAAACATCCTTCTATTCAACAAATATCCTTCTATGCCCTCAACAACCTTCTATTCCAGAAACAACCTTCCATTCCCCCAACTGCATTCTATTCCCCAACAGCCTTCTATTCCCCCCACCGCATTCTATTCCATCTACAGCCTTCTATTCCCCAACATACTTCAATTCCCCAACATCTTTCTATTCCGACCACATCCTTCCATTCCCCCAACACCCTATTATTCCCCAAAAGCCTTCTATTCCCCAACGGCCTTCTATACCCCCTAAATCCTTCTAAACCACATTCTTCTATTTACCCAACAGCCTTCTATTTCCCCAACAGCCTTCTATCCCCCACAGCCTTCTATCCACCCCATTGACTTCCATTGCTCCAACTGTCTTCTATCCCCCAACAACCATCTATCCCCAATAGCCTATCATTCGCCCGACAAACCTCTATCCCACAAAACCCTTCTATTCCCCCAACAGCCTCTATCCTCAACAGCCTTCCATTTTCCAAACACCCTTCTATTCCCCCAGCAGACTTCTATACCCCCAACAGCCTTATATCGACAAACATCCTTCTATACCGCAACAGGCTTCCATTCCCCCACAGCAATCCATTCCCCAACAGCCTTCTATCTCCCAAAAACATTCTAATCCCTAATGCCCTTCCATTCCCCCAACAGCCTTCTATTCCCAAACAGTCTTCTATTCCCACAATAGCCTTATATTCACCCAACAGTGATAATTTTCCCAACAGCATTTTATTCCCAAACATCCTTCTATTCAACCAACATCTTTCTATGCCCCCAACATTGTTCTATTCTAGGAACAACATTCCATTCCCCCAAAAATCTTCTAATCTCCAACAGACTTCTATTCCCCAACATCCTTCTAATCCCCAAAATTTTCTATTCCCCAACAGCCTTCTATTCCCCCCACTGTTTTCTATTCCATCTACAGCCTTCTATTCCCCAACATACTTCAAATCTCCCAATAGCCTTCTATTCCTCAACAGCCTTCTATTCCCCAGACATCCTTCTATTCCCCCAACATCCTTCTATTCCCCCAACATCCTCCTATTACCCCAACAGCCTTCTATTCCCCAACAGCCTTCTATTCCCCAACAGCCTTCTATAACCCTACATCCTTCTATCCTAACATCTTTCTACTTCCCCAAAAGCCTCTATTTCACCCATTTCCTTCTATATCCCACAGCCTTCTAATCTTCCATTGCCTCAAATGCCTTCTATCCCCCAACAGCCTTCTATTCTCACAATACCCTTCCATTTTCCAACAGCCTTCTATCCCCAATAGCCTACCATTCCATGACAGCCTTCTATCCCCAACAGCCTTCTATTCCTCCAACATCCTTCTATTCCACCAAATCCTTCTATTACCCCAACATCCTCCTATTCCCACAACAGCCTTCTATTCCAAACAGCCTTCTATTCCCCAAAATCCTTCTATTCCCCAGCATCCATATATTCCCCCAAATCCTTCTATACCAGCAACATCCTCCTATTCCAAAAACAGCCTTTTATTCCCCAACATCCTTCTATTCCCCCAATCACTTCTATTCCCCCAACATTTCTCTATTCCCCCCAAACCCTTCTATTCCCCTAACAGTGCTCTACACCACAACAGGCTTCCATTCCCTCAATAGACTTCTATCCCCAAAAACCTTCTATTCCCCCAACAGACTTCTATTCCCCAACAGCCTTCAATTCCCCAAACTCCATCTGTTCCCTAGCTGCCTTCCATTCCCCAACATCCTTCTATTCCTCCAACATCCTTCTATTCCCCCCAATCCTTCTATTCCCTCAATATCCTCCTATTCCCACAACAGCCTTCTATTCGCCAACAGCCTTCTATACCACCTCAATCCTTCTATCTAACAACATCCTGCTATTCCCCGCACAGACTTCCATTGCACCAACTGCCGACTATCACCAACAGCATTATTTCCCCCAATAGCCTATAATTCCCCCATCAGCCTTTTATACCACAACTCCCTTCTATTCCCCCAACAGCCTTCTATCTCCCACAGCCTTCTATTCCCCCAACAGACTTCCATTGCCCCAACTGCCTTCTATCCCCAATAGCCTATCATTCCCCCGACAGCCTTCTATCTCACAACACCCATCTATTCCCCCAGAAGGCATCTTTCCACAACAGCCTTCTATCCCCCAAAGCCTTCTATTCTCCACACAACCTTCAATTCCCCCAACAGCCCTCTATCCCCCAACAGCCTTCCATTCTCCAAACACCCTTCTATGCCCCCAGCAGTCTTCCATACCCACAACAACCTTATATCGCCCAACATCCTTCTATCATCCAACAGCCTTCCATTCCCTCCACAGCCATCCGTTCCCCCAACAGCCATCTATCCATTAAAAACCTTCTATTCCCCAATATTCATCCATTCCCCCAACAGCCTTCTAATCACCAATATAATTCCATTCTCCAGACAACCTTTTATCTCCATACATCCTTCTATTCCCAAAAAACCTTTTATTCCCTCAACAGCCTTCTATTCCCCCAACAGACATCTATTCCCCAACAGACTTCTATTCCCACAACATCCTTCTATTCCCCAACAACCATCTATTTCCCCAAAAGCCTTTTATTCCAAGACATCCTTCTATTCCCCAAATATCCTTCTATTCACCCAATGGACTTATATTACCCAATAGCCTAAAATTCGCCAGCATCCTTCTATACCACCAACAGCCTTCTATTCCCCAATATCCAACTATTCGCTCAACATCCTTCTATTCCCCAACAGGCTTCTATTCCTCAATTTCCTTCTATACAGGGAAGGTGGTGATGAGGAAACGGAAAGGAAAGATAAACAAAGTATGATATGACTATGTTGAACTATATGACTTTAAATATTAATGGAATACATAACCAAATCAAAAGGAAGAAACTGTTAGATTTACTGAAAAAAGAAAAAAAATGATATAGCATTCGTACAAGAAACACATCTAACTGAAATGGAACACAAGAAATTAAAGAGAGATTGGATAGGACATGTAATAGCAGCATTATATAATTCAAAAGCCAGAGGAGTAGCATATTAATCAATAAAAATGTACCAATCAAAATAGAAGAGGAAATAATAGATCCAGCAGGGAGATATGTAATGATAAAATGTCAGATATATTCAGAATTTTGGAATTTACTCAATGTATACTCACCTAATGAAGAAGATCAAAAATTTATGCAAGATATCTTTTTGAAGATAGCAGATACGCAAGGGAACATACTAATAGGAGGGGATTTTAACCTTAATTTGGACTCAAACATGGATAAAACTTGAAAAAAAACTAACAGAAAGAACAAAGTAACCAAATTTATAATTAAATCGATGCAAGAAATGCAACTTTTGGATATATGGAGGAAACAACACCCAAAGGAAAAGGAATATTCATATTATTCGGGTTGACACAAAACATACTCAAGGATAGACCTATTCCTGTTATCAGCCCACATTCAAGGGAGAGTTAGGAAAACGGAATATAAAGCTAAACTATTATCGGATCACTCACCCCTGTTATTGGCAATAGAGCTAGAGGACATCCCACCAAGAATGTATAGATGGAGATTAAACTCCATGCTACTTAAAAGACAGGATTTTAGAGAATTCATTGAACGACAAATTAAAATGTACTTTGAAATAAATATGGAATCAGTGAAAGATAACTTTATACTATGGGACGCAATGAAAGCGTTCATCAGAGGGCAAATAATAAGTTATGTAACTAAGATGAAGAAGGACTACAATCGGGAAACAGAACAGTTGGAAAGGGAAATAACAAATACAGAAAAAAAATTAGCAATAAAGGAAGATACAACTAAAAGAAGAGAATTGGCAGACAAAAAAATAAAATATGAAACACTACATATAAGGTGGAGAAGAAACCCGGGGCCATGGTTTGAGGATAATAGGCAAACCATTTAGGACCGAGATGAGGAGGAATTTCTTTACCCAGAGGGTGGTGAATCTGTGGAATTCATTGCCACAGAGGGCAGTAGAGGCAGGTTCATTAAATATATTTAAGAGGGAATTAGATATATTTCTTCAGTATAAGGGTATTAAAGGTTACAGAGAGAAGGCGGGGACAGGGTACTGAACTTTAAGATCAGCCATGATCTCATTGAATGGCAGAGCAGGCTCGAAGGGTCGAATGACCTACTCCTGCTCCTATCTTCTATGTTTCTATGTTTCTAACATAATGAAGACAAAACAGAAATATTATGAGCTAGGAGAAAAAAATGCACAAAATTCTAGCATGGCAGCTTAAGACAGAACAAGCTAAAAGAATGGTATTGGCATTCAGGAAAAAGGACAAACAAATTACATATAATCCAACGGAGATCAATGAAAACTTCAGGGAATTCTACGAACAACTATAAACTGAAAACGAAGGGAAAGAAGACAAAATAGATGAATTTCTAACTAAAATTGAACTACTGAAATTACAAACAGAGGAGCAAAAGAAATTAATAAAACCGTTTGAAATAGAAGAATTACAGGAGATATTAAAAAAACTATCGAACAATAAAACACCAGGAGAGGATGGATTCCCAATAGAATTCTATAAAACATTTAAAGACTTATTAATTCCTCCCCTCCTGGAAGTAATCAACCAGATTGATAAAACACAAAACATACCAGATTCATGCAAAACAGCAATAATTACAGTAATACCAAAGACAGGGAAAGATCCACTCGCACCAGCATCATATAGACCAATATCTCTACTTAACACAGATTATAAGATAATAGCTAAACTATTAGCAAACAGATTAGCCGACTATGTACCAAAAATAGTAAATCTATACCAAACTGGATTTATTAAAAAAAGACAAACAACGGACAATATCTGTAAATTTATTAACTTAATTCATGCAGTAGAAGGAAATAAAACTCCAACAGTAGTGGTTGCTTTAGACGCAGAGAAGGCCTTTAACAGAGTAGAATGGAATTATTTATTCAAAGTACTACAAAAATTCAGCCTACCAGAGAAATATATTAATTGGATTAAAGCATTATACAAGGGGCCATTGGTGAAGGTGACAGTAAATGGATATATATCAAAACAATTTAACTTAAGTAGATCAACAAGGCAGGGATGTCCACTATCTCCCTCACTGTTCACGTTAGCTATAGAACCACTAGCAGAACTGATAAGAACAGAAAATAAAATAAGAGGGAATTCACCGGAATTGCATCATCTGCTCAACATTTGGAAGAAGATTCACGTAGAAAGGAATAAAACAAATTACCAACTACCAAAACTAATATTGACGCAAAATCAACTAATCCCTTTCACAATAGATAACCTTTCCTTCAGAGAATGGGAGAGAAAAGGGATCAAAAGAATAGAAAATTGTTTTTTAGGAAATAGATTATTATCCTTTGAACAAATGAAGGATAAATATAATATAACTCATGATACAATGTTTGCATACCACCAACTGAAAACCTACTTGAAGGACAAATTGGGAAACAGTCTGAGGTTACCAGAAGGAAGCAATTTTGAATATGTGATTACAGACACAATGATAATTAAAAAATTTGTAACAAACATGTACATCAAACTGCAAGAAAAGGAGAATGAGGAAACAAATGGTAAACCTAAACAAAAATGGGAACAAGATCTAAACATAAAGATAAAGAATGAAACATGGGAAAAACTATGCTCCGGAACTATGAGAAATACAATAAACACGAGGTTTATGCATGATACAATATAACTGGATACAGTTAAATAAATGGGACCCAACAGTATCAGACAGATGTTTTCACTGTAAAAAGGAAATGGGAACAACAATTCAAGCAATTTGGACATGTGAGAAAGTGGAAAAATTTTGGGAAGATCTAAACCAGACATTAAATAAAATCACAAAAAGCAATATACCAAAAAACCCAGAGATCTTCCGCCTAAGTAACATAAAAAACAAAGAATTTGGACTCGATTTGGATGGAGCACAAAAAAGATTTGTTATGATAGCCCTAGCTGTAGCAAAAAAATGTATTATGTCAACCTGGAAATTAGAAGACAACTTGAGAATACGACAATGGTACATGGAAATGAATAAATGTATTCCATTAGAAAAATTAACATATAATTTAAGAAATAACATTACAACATTCGAACAAATATGGGAGCCATACATGAAACACAATAGAGAAATCCTACCGTGGACTTCCATCACCTAAAATGTCAGAAGGAGAAGACAACGAAAAGAACTGACTCAGTAAAATTTCTTGTTTATTTTTATTAAGTGACAACATTGTTTAACGGGTTTAATGTATCTTATAGATTGAACTTCAAATAAATGGGAAAGGGGGTGAGGGAAGGAGGGAAGGGAGGGGGAAAAGGGGGGAGAAAATGACACTATATATTCAAGAGAAAAAAATGTCTGTATATATCTTGGTCAATATGGTTTATAGTGTGAAAAATAAAAAATTAAATAAATAAAAATTTCCTTCTATACCCCAAAATCCTATTCCCCCAATATCCTTCTAATCCCCCAAACAGGTTTCTATTCCCCAACAGCCTTCAATTCTGCAAGATCATTCTATTCCCCAACAGCCTTCTATTCCCCAACATTCTTCTATTCCTCAATATCATGCTATTCCCCAAAATCCTTCTATCCCCAAACAGCCATCTATTCCCCCAACAGCCTTCTATTCCCTCAAAAGACCTTTCCCCAATGTCCTTCTCTTCCCCATCAGCCATCTATTTCCCCAACAGCCTTTTATTCCCCAGCATCCTTCTATTCCCCAAATATCCTTCTATTCCCTCCACAGCCTTCTATTCCCCCTACATCTATGAATACCCACAATAGTATTCTATTCCCCAACTGCCTTCCATTCCCAAACTTCCTTCTATATCCCAACATCATTCTATCCCCAAAATTTTTCAATACTCCCAACATCCATCTATTCCCAAATCAAACCTATACCCTGGCATCTTTCTATTACTCCAACATCCATCTATTGCCAAATCAAACCTATACCCCAACATCCTTCTATTTCCCCCAAACCTTTCTATTCCCCCAAGAGCCTTCTATCCCCCAAAAGCCTTCTATTCCCGAACAGCCTTCTATTCTGCCAACATTCTTCAATCCCTCCAACAGCCATCTATTTCCCCAACAGCCTTTTATTCCGCAGCATCCTTCTATTCCCCAATACCCATCCATTTCCCACAACAGAATTCTATCCACCAATAGAATTCCATTCTCCAGACAGCCTTCTATCCCTGAACATCCTTCTATTCCCCAAACATCCTTCTATTCCCCAATTATCCTTCTATTCACCCAACATACATATTCCCCAATATCCTACTATTCACCCAACATCCATCTATTCCCCCAAAATCCTTTTATTCCCCAAAATCCTTTTATTCCCCCAACATCCATCTATACCCACAACAGCCTTCTAATCCCCAGTAGCCTTCCATTGCCCCAACTGCCTTCTATCTCCAATAGCCTATCATTCCCCCGACAACCTTCTATCCCACAACACTCATCTATTCCCCCAGAAGACATCTTTCCACAACAGCCTTCTATACCCATGACATCCTTCTATTCCCTAACATCCATCTATTCCACAACAGCCTTTTATTCCCTGACATTCTTCTATTCCCCCAGTATCTTTCTATACCCCCAAAAGCCTTCAATTCACCAACATCCTTTTATTTCCCCCAACAGCCTTATATTCCCCAGCATCCTTCTATTCCCCAACATCCTTCTATTCCCCAAAATCCTTCTATTCCCCCAACATCTTTCTATTCCCCCAATGGCCTTCTTTCTCCCACAGCCTTCTATTCCCCCAACAGACTTCCATTGCCCCAACTGCCTTCTATCTCCAATTGCCTATCATTCCCCCGACAATCTTCTATCCCACAACACTCATCTATTCCCCCAGAAGACATCTTTCCACAACAGCATTCTATCACCCTAAAGCCTACTATTCTCCACACACCCTTCAATTCCCCCAACAGCCCTCTATCCCCCAACAGCCTTCCATTCTCCAAACACCCTTCTATGCCCCCAGCAGACTTTTATACCCACAATAACCTTATATCGCCCAACATCCTACTATCATCCAACAGCCTTCCATTCCCTCCACAGCCATCCATCTATCCACTCAAGGCCTTCTATTCCCCAATGCCCATCCATTCCCCCAAAAGCATTCTATCCACCAATAGAATTCCATTTTCCAGACAGCCTTCTATCCACAACATCCTTCTATTCCCCCAACATCCTTCTATTCCCCAAATATCCTTCTATTCACCCAACAGACTTATATTCCCCAATATCCTACTATTCGCCCAATATCCATCTATTCCCCCAAAATCCTTTTATTCCCCAAAATCCTTTTATTCCCCCAACATCCTTCTATTCCCCAAATATCCTTCTATTCACCCAACAGACTTATATTCCCCAATATCCTACTATTCGCCCAACATCCATCTATCCCCCAAAATCCTTTTATTCCCCAAAATCCTTTTATTCCCCAAAATCCTTTTATTCCCCCAACATCCATCTATACCCACAACAGCTTTCTATTCCCCAGTACCCTTCTATTCCACAACAGCCTTCTATACCCACAACATCTTTCTATTCCCTAACATCCATCTATTCCCCAACAGCCTTTTATTCCCTGACATTTTTCTATTCCCCCAATATCCTTCTATTCCCCCAACTGCTTTCTATTCTCCAACATGTTTCTATTCCTCAATATTCTTCTATTACCCAAAATCCTTCTATTCCTCCAACATCCTTTTATTCCCACAACAACCTTCTATTCCCAAACAGCTTTCTATTCCCCAAAAGCCTTCTTTATGCCCTAAATCCTTCTATCCACCAATATCCTTCTATTCCACCCACGGACATCCTTTGCCCCAACTGCCTTCTATCCCCAACCGCCTTCTTTCCCCCAATAGCCTACCATTCCCCCGAGAGCCGTCTATCCAACAACACCCTTCTAATCCCTCAACAACCTTCTAACTCCCACAGCATTCTATTCCCCCACAGGCTTCCATTGTCCCAACAGCCTTCTATCCCCCAACACACTTCTATCCCCCAATAGCCTATCATTCCCCAACAGCCTTCCATTCCATCCACAGCCATCCATTCCCCCAACAGCCTTCTATCCCCTAAAATCCTAATATTCCCCAATACACTTCCATTTCCCCAACAGCCTTCTATCCCCAACTATTCCCCCAACATTAGTCTATCGCCAAACATCCTTCTATTCCACCAACAGCCTTCTATTCCCCCAGCAGACACATATTCCCCAACAGCCTTCTATTCCCTAACAGCCTTCAATTCCCCCAACATCCTTCCATTCTCTAAACACCCTTCTATGCTCACCAATCTTCTTTACCCCAAAAGCCTTATATCGCCCAACATCCTTCCATCACCCAACAGCCTTCCATTCCCTCCAGAGCCATCCAGTTCCCCAACAGCCTTCTATCCACCAATAGACTTCCATTCCCCAGACAGCCTTCTATCCCCAACATCCTTCTATTCCCCCAATATCCTTCTATTCCCCAACAGACTTTTATTCTCACAATAGCCTTCTATTCCCAAACAGTCTTCTATACCTCCTAAATCCTTCTATTCCCCAACATCTTTCTATTCCCCCCACAGGCTTCCATTGACCCAACTGCCTACTATCAGCAACAGCCTTCTTTCACCCAATAGCCTCTCATTCCGCTATCCCACATCACACTTCTATGCCCCAACAGCCTTCTATTTCCCACAGCCTTCTATTCCCCCCACAGACTTCCATTGCCCCAACTGCCTTCTAACCCCAAATAGCCTTCTATCCCCCAATAGACTATCATTTCTTCGACGGCTTTCTATCCAACAGCACCCTTCTAATCCCCCAACAGACTTCTTTCCCCAACAGCCATATATGCCCCAAAAGCCTTCTATTCTCTGCACAGCCTTCAATTCCCTCAACAGCCTTCCATTCTCCAAACATACTTCTATTCCCCAGCAGACTTCTATACACCCAACACCCTTATATTGCCCAACATCCTTCTATCACCCAACAGCCTTCCATTCTCTCCACAGCCATTCATTCCCCCAACAGCCTTCTATCTCCCAAAATTCTAATATTCCCCAATATGCTTCCATTTCCCCAACAGCCTTCTATTCCCACAGCATCTTTCTATTTCCCAACAGCCATCTATTTCCCCAAATGCCTTTTATTTCCCATCCTTCTATTCCCCAAATATCTTTCTATTCCACCAACAGAATTCTATTCCCCAATAGCCTTCAATTCCCCAACATTCTTCTATACTACCAACAGCCTTCTATTCCCCAATATCCTCCTATTCCCCCAAATTTCATCTATTCTCCAACAGGCTTCTTCCCCCCCTCCACCTTCTATTCCCTACCCAGCCTTCTATTCCCCAACATCTTTGAATACCCCAATGCCCTTCTATACCCCCAACAGCCTTCTACCCCAACAGCCTTCTACCCCCAACAGTCTTATATTTCCCTTACATCCTTCAATTCCCCAACATCCTTCTATTACCCCCAACATCCTTCTATTTCCACCAAACACTTCTATTCCCCCAAAGTCCTTCTACTTCCCCAACAGTCTTCTATTCCACAACAGTCTTACATTCACCAACAGCCTTCTATACCCACGACATCCTTCTATCCCCCAAAATCCTTCTATTCCCCCAACATCCATCTATACCCACAACAGCCTTCTATTCACCAACAGCCTTCTATCCCCAGTCATCTATTCCTCCAACAGCCTTCTATTCCCTCAACAGACTTCTTTCTCCAACATCCTTCTATTCCCCAACAGCCATCTATTTCCCCAACAGCCTTTTATTCCCCAGCATCCTTCTATTCCCCAAATATCCTTCTATTCCCTCCACAGCCTTCTATTCCTCTACATCTTTGAATACCCACAATAGTATTCTATTTCCCAACATCCTTCTATCCCCAAAATTCTTCAATACCCCCAACATTCATCTATTCCCAAATCAGACCTATACCCCGACATCCTTCTATTACCCCAACATCCTTCTATTCCCCCAAACACTTCTATTCACCCAAGAGTCTTCTATCACCCAAAAGCCTTCTATTCCCCAACAGCCTTCTATTCTGCCAACATTCTTCAATCCCTCCAAAATCCTTCTATTTCCCCAACAGCCTTTTATTCACCAGCATCCTTCTATTCCCCAAATATCCTTCTATTCCCTCTGCAGCCTTCTATTCCCCTACATCTTTGAATACCCACAATAGTATTCTATTTCCCAACATCCTTCTATCCCCAAACAGTCATCTATTCCCCCAACAGCCTTCTATCCCCTCAACAGACTCTTTCCCCAACATCCTTCTCTTCTGCCAACATTCTTCAATCCCTCCAAAAGCCATCTATTTCCCCAACATCGTTTTATTCCCCGACATTCTTCTATTCCCCCAATATCTTTCTATACCCCCAAAAGCCTTAAATTCCCCAACATCCTTCTATTCCCCCAACAGCCTTTTATTCCCCAGCATTCTTCTATTCCCCAACATCCTTCTATTCCCCAAAATCCTATTCCCCATCTTTCTATTCCCACTACAGCCTTCTATTCCCAAACAGCCTTCTATTCCCCAACAGCCTTCTATACCCCCTAAATCCTTCTATGCAACAACATCCTTCTATTCCCCCCACAGACTTCCATTGCCCCAACTGCCTACTATCATCAACAGCCTTCTTTCCCCAATAGCCCATCATTCCCCCAAGAGCCTTCTATCCCACAACACACTTCTATTCCCCCAACAGCCTTCTTTCTCCCATAGCCTTCTATTCCCCCAACAGACTTCCATTGCCCCAATGCCTTCTATCCCCAATAGCCTATCATTCCCCTGACAGCCTTCTATCCCACAACACCCATCTATTCCTCAAAAAGACATCTTTCCACAACAGCCTTCCATTCTCCAAACACCCTTCTATGCCCCCAGCAGTCTTTTATACCCACAACAACCTTATATCACCCAACAGCCTTCTATCACCCAACAGCCTTCCATTCCCTCCACAGTCATCCTTTCCCCCAACAGCCATCTATCCACTAAAAGCCTTCTATTCCCCAATACCCATCCATTCCCCCAACAGCATTCTATCCACAAATAGAATTCCATTCTCCAGACAGCCTTCTATCCCCGAACATCCTTCTATTCCCCCAACCTTCTTCTATTCCCCAACAGACTTCTATTCCCCAAGATCCTTCTATTCCCCAAATATCCTTCTATTCCCCAAACATCTTTCTATTCCCACAACAGTCTTCTATTCCCAAACAGCCTTCTATTCCCCAACAGTCTTCAATACCCCCAAAATCCTATTCCCCAACATCCTTCTATTCCCCCCACAGGCTTCCATTGACCCAACTGCCTACTATCAGCAACAGCCTTCTTTCACCCAATAGCCTCTCATTCCCCTATTCCACATCACACTTCTATGCCCCAACAGCCTTTTATTTCCCACAGCCTTCTATTCCTCCCCACAGACTTCCATATTGCCCCAGCTGCCTTCTAACCCCAAATAGCCTTCTATCCCCCAATAGCCTATCATTTCCATGACAGCTTTCTATCCCACAGGACCCTTCTATTCCCCTAACAGACTTCTTTCCCCAACAGCCATCTTTGCCCCAAAAGCCTTATATCGCCCTCTTGGATTTCTTAGCTTTCTTCGGAGATTTATCTAATAAAGGTTCCAAAACACAATTAAAATCACCACCAACTAAAATATTATCATTAGCCTAACCCAAACATAAAAATGCATCTGAAAAATAAATATTTCATCATCTGCATTTGGGGCATAAATATTAAGTAAAGTCCAAAATTCACTAAAAATATTCCAATTCAATTTAAGAATACATCCTGCCTTTTCCTCCATTGATTGTAATTCAAAAGATAAATTTTTATGTATCAAAATTGCTACACCTTTTATCTCTAGAATTAAATGAAGAATATACATGCCAAACCCAGTCCCTCTTTAATTTCATGCTTTCCTTCACATTTAAATGTGTTTCTTGTAAAAAAGCAATATCAATTTTCATTTTCTTAATATACGCCAAGACTCGCTTCCGTTTAATCAGACTATTTAATCCTCGAACATTAAAAGTAGCAAACCTCAACTTTGACATACTTACTATTATTACTAAATACCAATAATATCTTTATATAAAAACTCAAATGAACATATCTAGGCCCTTAGAGAAAATCTCTCCCTCCCCTGCCAAACAATCAATAACATCAAAATATTATAATAACAAAAAATGAATAAGAAAAAAGAAATTCTTCTTTTCATTCAGAAGATTCCAATCTCGAAGATCCTATTTCAGAAGAGGTTGGACTCTTTCCATTCCTGTTTTTCCCATTTCTGCCATTTCTTCCATTTCCAGAACAAACAGATTTTTCTTTAGGAGATAATGGTGGACTACATCTTTGTCCTCTTATATCTGGCAATGAATCTGCAAAAATCATTGCTTCACGATCATTTACAAAAAACCAAAATTGATAGTCTCCATAAAACACCTTCAACACTGCAGGGTAGCAAAAAATAGACTTATAATCTTTACGCCACAAAACTTCTTTAACTGGATTAAATTGACATTGATGTTGAATAACCTCTTGACTCAAATCAGGATTAAAAAAAACTCTGCTATTCTGAATCAATAACGGAGTTTGTCATTGTCTTGCATTTTGCACTGCTAGTCGAAGTATTGCTTCTCTGTCCAAATAGCTCAAACATCAAGTTATTACCGGTATCGGTGGTTGACCAGCTAAGGGTGTTATTTTTTTTTAAATTTTTTATTTTTCACACCATAAACCACATTAACCATGATACATACTTTTTCCTTTTCAAATATATACAGAGCCATTTTCTCCCCCCCACATCCCTCCTCCCATCCCACCCTCCCTACCTCCCCCCCACCCCGTCCATTTAAAGTACAAAATCTAGGATACATTAAACCAGTCAAACAATGTTGTCATTCAATAAAAATAAACAAGAAATTCCATTGAGTCAATCCTTTTCATTTCCTTCTCCTTTCGTTAATTTAGGTAGTGAATGTACCCGGTAGGTTTTCTCTATTGTGTTTCATGTAAGGCTCCCATATTTGGTCAAATATTTCAATATTATTTCTTAAACTATATGTTATTTTTTCTAATGGAATACATTTATTCATTTCTATATACCATTGTTGTATTTTCAAATTATCTTCCGATTTCCAGGTTGACATAATACATTTTTTTGCTACGGCTAGAGTTATCTTAACAAATCTTTTTTGTGCATCATCCAAATCAATTCCAAATTCTTTGTTTTTTATGTTACTTAGGAGGAAGATCTCTGGATCCTTTGGTATATTGTTTTCTGTAATTTTATTTAATATTTGGTATAGATCTTCCCAAAATTTTTCTGCTTTCTCACATGTCCAGATTGCATGAATTGTTGTTCCCATTTCTTTTTGACATCGAAAACATCTATAAGATACTGTTGGGTCCCATTTATTTAACTTTTGAGGTGTAATGTATAGCCTGTATATCCAGTTATATTGTATCATACGTAACCTCGTATTTATTGTATTTCTCATCGTTCCAGAACATAACTTCTCCCATGTTTCCTTTTTTATCTTTATATTTAAATCTTGTTCCCATTTTTGATTAGTTTTACCATTTGTTTCCTCATTCTCCTTTTCTTGCAGTTTAATATACATATTTGTTATAAATCTTTTGATTATCATTGTATCTGTAATCACATATTCAAAGTTACTTCCCTCTGGTAACCTCAGACTGCTTCCTAATTTGTCCTTCAAGTAGGATCTCAATTGGTAATATGCCAGCACTGTATCTTGAGCAAACAGAGGAACCACTGACATGGTCTTTGCCCTCAGACAGCTCCAAGAAAAGTGCAGAGAACAAAACAAAGGACTCTACATCACCTTTGTTGACCTCACCAAAGCCTTCGACACCGTGAGCAGGAAAGGGCTTTGGCAAATACTAGAGCGCATCGGATGTCCCCCAAAGTTCCTCAACATGATTATCCAACTGCACGAAAACCAACAAGGTCGGGTCAGATACAGCAATGAGCTCTCTGAACCCTTCTCCATTAACAATGGCGTGAAGCAAGGCTGTGTTCTCGCACCAACCCTCTTTTCAATCTTCTTCAGCATGATGCTGAACCAAGCCATGAAAGACCCCAACAATGAAGACGCTGTTTACATCCGGTACCGCACGGATGGCAGTCTCTTCAATCTGAGGCGCCTGCAAGCTCACACCAAGACACAAGAGAAACTTGTCCGTGAACTACTCTTTGCAGATGATGCCGCTTTAGTTGCCCATTCAGAGCCAGCTCTTCAGCGCTTGACGTCCTGCTTTGCGGAAACTGCCAAAATGTTTGGCCTGGAAGTCAGCCTGAAGAAAACTGAGGTCCTCCATCAGCCAGCTCCCCACCATGACTACCAGCCCCCCCACATCTCCATCGGGCACACAAAACTCAAAACGGTCAACCAGTTTACCTATCTCGGCTGCACCATTTCATCAGATGCAAGGATCGACAATGAGATAGACAACAGACTCGCCAAGGCAAATAGCGCCTTTGGAAGACTACACAAAAGAGTCTGGAAAAACAACCAACTGAAAAACCTCACAAAGATAAGCGTATACAGAGCCGTTGTCATACCCACACTCCTGTCCGGCTCCGAATCATGGGTCCTCTACCGGCACCACCTACGGCTCCTAGAACGCTTCCACCAGCGTTGTCTCCGCTCCATCCTCAACATCCATTGGAGCGCTCACACCCCTAACGTCGAGGTACTCAAGATGGCAGAGGTTGACAGCATCGAGTCCACGCTGCTGAAGATCCAGCTGCGCTGGATGGGTCACGTCTTCAGAATGGAGGACCATCGCCTTCCCAAGATCGTATTATATGGCGAGCTCTCCACTGGCCACCGTGACAGAGGTGCACCAAAGAAAAGGTACAAGGACTGCCTAAAGAAATCTCTTGGTGCCTGCCACATTGACCACCGCCAGTGGGCTGATAACGCCTCAAACCGTGCATCTTGGCGCCTCACAGTTTGGCGGGCAGCAGCCTCCTTTGAAGAAGACCGCAGAGCCCACCTCACTGACAAAAGGCAAAGGAGGAAAAACCCAACACCCAACCCCAACCAACCAATTTTCCCTTGCAACCGCTGCAATCGTGTCTGCCTGTCCCGCATCGGACTGGTCAGCCACAAACGAGCCTGCAGCTGACGTGGACTTTTTACCCCCTCCATAAATCTTCGTCCGCGAAGCCAAGCCAAAGTAAAGTAATCTTGAGTTATATTGTATTTATCTTTCATTTGTTCAAAGGATAATAATCTATTTCCTGAAAAACAATTTTCTATTCTTTTGATCCCTTTTTTCTCCCATTCTCTAAAGGAAAGGTTATCTATTGTAAAAGGGAGTAACTTATTTTGCGTCAATATTAGTTTTGGTAATTGATAATTTGTTTTATTTCTTTCAACATGAATCTTCTTCCAAATATTGAGTAGATGATGTAATACTGGAGAACTTCTATGTTGTACCAATTTTTCATCCCATTTATATAATATGTGTTCAGGTATCTTTTCCCCTATTTTATCTAATTCTAATCTAGTCCAATCTGGCTTTTCCCTTGTTTGATAAAAATCTGATAGGTATCTTAATTGTGCGGCTCTATAATAATTTTTAAAGTTTGGCAGTTGTAAGCCTCCTTGTTTATACCATTCTGTTAATTTATCTAGTGCTATCCTTGGTTTCCCCCCTTTCCATAAAAATTTCCTTATTATTTTCTTTAACTCCTTGAAGAATTTCTCTGTCAAGTGTATTGGCAATGCCTGAAATAGGTATAATATCCTTGGAAAAATGTTCATTTTAATACAGTTTATCCTTCCTATTAGTGTTAGTGGTAAATCTTTCCAATGGTCTAAATCGTCCTGTAATTTTTTCATTAGTGGATAATAATTGAGTTTATATAGTTGGCTGAGATTTTTATTTATTTGTATACCTAGGTATCTTATTGCTTGCATTTGCCATCTGAATGGTGATTCCTTCTTAAACTTTGAGAAATCCGCATTATTCATAGGCATTGCTTCACTTTTATTTACGTTAATCTTGTAACCCTACACTTCTCCATATTCCTTCAATTTCTTATATAATTCTTTTATTGATAGTTCTGGTTGTGTTAAGAATACTATAACATCATCCGCAAATAAACTGATTTTATATTCCTTGTCTTTTATTTTTATCCCTTTTATATTATTTTCTGTTCTTATCAATTCTGCCAGTGGTTCTTTAGCTAACGCGAACAATAAGGGTGATAGTGGGCATCCCTGCCGTGTTGACCTGCTTAAGTTAAATTGCTTTGATATATATCCATTTACTGTCACTTTCGCCAATGGTCCCTTATATAATCCAACCCCAACCAACCAATTTTCCCCTGCAACCGCTGCAACCGTGTCTGCCTGTCCCGCATCGGACTTGTCAGCCACAAACGAGCCTGCAGCTGACGTGGACATTTACCCCCACCATAAATCTTCGTCCGCGAAGCCAAGCCAAAGAATCCAATTAATATACTTCTCCGGTAAACTGAATTTTTGCAATACTTTGAATAAATAATTCCATTCTACTCTGTCAAAGTCCTTCTCTGCGTCTAAAGCAACTGCTACTGTTGGCGCTTTACTCCCTTCTACTGCATGAATTAAGTTAATAAATTTACAAATATTGTCTGTTGTGCGTCTTTTTTTAATAAATCCAGTTTGGTCTAGATTTACCATTTTCGGTACATACTCTGCTAATCTGTTTGCTAATAGTTTAGCTATTATCTTATAATCTGTGTTAAGTCATGATATTGGTCTATATGATGCTGGTGCGAGTGGATCTTTCCCTTGCTTTAGTATTATTGTAATTATTGCTGTTTTACATGAATCTGGTAAGCTTTGTGTTTTATCAATCTGGTTGATTACTTCCAGGAGGGGAGGAATTAATAAATCTTTAAATGTTTTATAGAATTCTATTGGGAATCCATCCTCTCCCGGTGTTTTATTATTTGGTAATTTTTTTATTATCTCTTGTATTTCTACTATTTCAAATGGTTCTGTTAATTTATTTTGTTCCTCTATTTGTAGTTTTGGTAGTTCAATTTTAGTTAGAAATTCATCTATTTTCCCTTCTTTCCCTTCATTTTCAGTTTGGTATCATTGTTCATAGAATTCTCTAAAGTTTTCCTTGATCTCCTTTGGATTATATGTGATTTGTTTGTCTTTTTTCCTTGATGCAAATACTATTTTCTTAGCTTGTTCTGTCTTAAGCTGCCATGCTAGAATTTTGTTCGTTTTTTCCCCTAGTTCATAATATTTCTGTTTGTTCTTCATTATATTCTTCTCCACCTTATATGTTTGTAGTGTTTCATATTTTATTTTTTTATCTGCCAATTCTCTTCTTTTAGTTGTATCTTCCTTCATTGCTAATTCTTTTTCTATATTTACTATTTCCCTTTCCAACTGCTCTGTTTCCTGATTATAGTCCTTCTTCATCTTGGTTACATAACTTATTATTTGCCCTCTAATGAACGCTTTCATTGTATCCCATAGTATAAACTTATCTTTCACTGATTCCGTATTTATTTCAAAATACATTTTAATTTGTCTTTCAATGAATTCTCTAAAATCCTGCCTTTTGAGTAACATGGAGTTTAATCTCCATTTATACATTCTTCGAGGGATGTCCTCTAACTTTATTGTCAATATTAAGGGTGAATGGTCCGATAATATTCTAGCTTTATATTCTGTTTTTCTTACTCTATCTTGCATACGAGCTGATAACAAAAATAGGTCTATTCTTGAGTATGTTTTATGTCTAGCCGAGTAATATGAATATTCCTTTTCCTTTGGGTGTTGTTTCCTCCATATATCCAAAAGTTGCATTTCTTCCATCGATTTAATTATAAATTTGGTTACTTTGTTTTTTCTGTTAATTTTTTTCCCAGTTTTGTCCATATTTGAATCCAAATTCAGGTTGAAATCCCCTCCTATTAATATGTTCCCTTGCGTATCTGCTATCTTCAAAAAAATATCTTGCATAAACTTTTGATCTTCTTCGTTAGGTGAATATACATTGAGTAGATTCCAAAACTCCGAATATATCTGACATTTTATCATTACATATCTCCCTGCTGGATCTATTATTTCCTCTTCTATTTTAATTGGCACATTTTTACTAATTAATATAGCCACTCCTCTTGCTTTTGAATTATACGACACTGCTGTTACGTGTCCTACCCAATCTCTCTTTAATTTCTTGTGCTCCAATTCAGTTAAATGTGTTTTTTGCACAAATGCTATATCAATTTTTTCTTTTTTCAGTAAATTTAGCAGTTTCTTCCTTTTAATTTGGTTATGTATTCCGTTAATATTTAAAGTCATATAGTTCAGCGTAGCCTTTTTATACTTTGTTTATCTTCCCTTTCCGTTTCTCCATCATTACCTTTCCTTCTTATCCATTTCTGCTTTCTTGTTTTGAACACTTTATAAGACAACATTTCTAAAACATCAAACATTTTCCTTATTCTCCTATTTAAAACTTCTTTAACCCCATTCTCCCCTCCCCCTCCTGAGTTGTCCTTTAACCCTCGGACAACCACATCTCCCCTCTCCATTTGGATTTGCGAATTCACTCGCAAACGCCAGCTGATTTTGCAGTGACCATAACTCCTCCCCACCCAGCCCCCCCCCCCAGAAAAGATTTCAATTTTCATATGTAACAAAGGTCACTCTTTTAATTCCCTCCTTATTCCTTCTATTCCATTTCCCTCCCTTATTAATTCTTGTCTATACTCTATATATTTTCCTCTAAATTCATGTATGCACACTATATATATACACACATATACCCCTTTACACACATACATATAGATCGTGGTCATTTTTACTCTTATTACATGTCTTCATCTCTCTGCTTGTTTTGTAGTTGTTCTGCAAATTTCCTTGCTTCCTCTGGATCCGAGAATAGTCTGTTTTGTTGCCCTGGAATAATTATTTTAAGTACCGCTGGGTACCTTAACATAAACTTATATCCTTTTTTCCATAAGATCGTTTTCGCTGTATTGAACTCCTTCCTCTTCTTCAGGAGTTCAAAACTTATGTCTGGATAGAAAAAAAATTTTTGACCTTTATATTCCAGTGGCTTTTTGTCCTCTCTTACTTTCTTCATTGTTTTCTCCAATATATTTTCTCTTGTTGTATATCTTAAGAATTTTACTAAAATGGATCTTGGTTTTTGCTGCGGTTGTGGTTTTGGGGCTAAAGTTCTATGTGTCCTCTCTATTTCCATTTCTTCCTGTAATTCTGGTCTTCCCAGGACCCTGGGGATCCAATCTTTTATAAATTCTCTCATATTCTTGCCTTCTTCATCTTCCTTAAGGCCCACTATCTTTATATTATTTCTTCTATTATAGTTTTCTATTATATCTATCTTTTGAGCTAACAGCTCCTGTGCCTCTTTAGCTTTTTTATTAGATTCTTCTAATTTCTCTTTTAAGTCTTTTACTTCCATATCTACAAATGTTTCTCGTTTTTCCATATTTTCCACTCTCTTTGCCAATTCTGATATGGCCACTTCCATTTTATTCATTTTTTCTTCTGCATTCTTAATTCTTTTTATCTCATCAAATTCTTGTAATTGCCATTCTTTCACTGATTCCATATATTCTTTAAAAAAAGATACATCCATTGTCTTGCCTTTCTCTTCTTCTTCCACTTCTTTCTGTTCTTCTTCTTCTTCCTCTGGATTGACCATCTGTTGTTTCCTTGTTTTCTTTTTACCCTCTTCTTTATTGTTGTCGTTATTGTCTGTGTTCTGCACCTGCTGCTGTGCTGCAGGTGTCTGTCTCAGCTGTGGAGATCGACTCCGCAGCTGTTCCCCCCTCCCGTCAGTGTGTTCTTTTGCATGCGCGGTTGCGCACTTTTACTCGGCTCTGCGAGCCATTTTTGTAGTCCCGAGCCCGGAACTTCCACTGACCTGCGGGAGCGGGCTTCTCTCTCCGCGGCGGGCCTCTTCGGACAGGTAAGGCCTTCACCTTCTTCTTCTGACATTCTTTCTTCCTCTTTTCTTCCCGTTGTTTTTGGTTTTTCTTTCTTCGCTGCCATTTTCTTCACACTTTTACTTTCACTTTGTTTTGGTTTTTAAGTTTGTGCCTTTGCTTTTTCTCTCTCTTTTTTTAACTTCTCTGGAGAGGGCTGGAGTTCCCCTACTGGCCACTACTCCATCACGTGACTCCTCTAGGGTGTTCTTCTTAAAGCTCTATGGGCTCTTTCCAGTACCAATCCCCCAGAAAAAAATTCTTGCCCTAATACTTGTGGGATCCAGTCTTTAAAGAAACAAAGAAGATCTTGTCCTTCTATATCTTCTGGAAAACCAACAATTTTCACATTATTCCTTCTGCTTTGATTTTACAAATAATTTATTTTTCTTTCCAACTCCTTCTCACGATCTCCTAATTAAAAAATTTTTTTTTGAAAGAAAATTCTAATTCTGTTCAAAGTAAGTTTGTATTATGGGATGCTATTTGAGAGGACAAATAATTAGTTATACTTCGAAAATAAAAAAATAATCGATTAAAATAATCTTGAATTAGAGAAACAGGTTGATGAGTTAGAAAAGGAATTTCAAAAAGATGCTACGGAAGATCAGAAAATAGAATTATCTAGGTTGAAATTGGAATATAATACTTTGCAATCTTATCAATTTGAATGTGTGATTAATAGGACTAAACAACAGTATTATGAATGGGGAGAGAAAGCACATAAGGTATTGGCTTGGCAATTAAAGAAAGAACAGATTTCGAGGACTATTAATGCTGTTAGATGGAATTCTCTTATTACTAATTAACCTTGTGAGATTAATGATGAATTTTATTCATTTTATAAAAAGTTATGTACATCTGAAGGAAAACAAGAAACTGGATCGATTGATCTTTTTTATCACAGTTGAATTTACCGATATTAGAGGATGCAGATATACAGGAGTTAGAAGAACCATTTACTGATTCGGAAATTAAAATGGCTATACTGGAAATGCCGAACGGTAAATCGCCTGGTGATGATGGATTTTCGGTTGAATTTTATAAAATTTTTAATGATGATTTATCTACAGTGTTTGGGGATGTATTACGTCAAGTTGGAGAATATTATGAATTACTTTAGTCTTGTTCTAGTGCTTTAATTACAGTAATTCCAAAAAAGGATAAGAGATCCTTTGAAAGTATCTTCATATACACCAATTTCATTGTTAAATGTAGATTATAAAATAATAGTCAGAATCTCCCGCTCCGCAGGGCCTCGGACCACCACCACCTGCATTCTTGCCCTTTCCTGCAGACTCGGATCCAGCTCCACTCCCATTGCCTGTCGCTTGCATGTGGCAAGCTTCCTCCTGCCCGCTTCACGTTGCCTTTTCCTCTCTTTGAGCATCTTGTGGGCCAACAATAACACCTATTTTAACTCATCTCCTGAAAGAAACAGCGGCGGTTTACTTCCGACCCGTGTGCAACTCGAGCAGCCTCTTTTTGGATTGCGTTAATTGTTCCCTGCGTGGTATAGCCAGGCGTGGAATTAATCGAGTCGCCTGGCCGGGGGGCTCCAGGACCCAGCAGGAGGGGCAGAAGAAAGCTCGCCCGCACCGCAAGCACTCGACTGCGGCAGGAGTAAACACATGCAGGCCGATTCCAGGGCACACCACTCCATAACTGTAGACAGTGGTCGAAGATCTCCAGATATGGTTCGACCTAAAAGGGGAGGCAGGCCTCTTCAGCCCAGTTAAGCATCCTGCATAGGAGAAGGACACTCCGATATAAAACCTATGACCCAAGGACCTCGCTGCCATGTTCTAGCTTGCTTGGCCATGGCACACGAACCATGGGTGCAAAGGGTGGGGCCAGTACTGCACACACTGCACTCCACCTAAAAGCTCCTTTGCACAGGCCCGAGGACATGTCCACATCCTCCCCCTCAAAAGATGCACACAAACTCAAGCTAGCATGCTGGAACATCAGAACCATGCTAGACAAGGCTGACAGCCACTGACCTAAACGTCAGTCTGTCCTCATCGCACATGAACTCCTCAGATTCGACATCAACATAGCCGCTCTCAGCGAAGTCTGCCTTGCAGATGTAGGCAGCCTCCAAGAACACGGCGTGGGCTACACACTCTACTGGTCTGGCAAGCCTCAGGCTGAATGACGCCTATCTGGTGTTGGGTTCATGGTCAAGAACTCCATTGCCTCCAAACTCGAAAACCTCCCGACAGGCCACTCTGACCGGATCATGTCCATGCGACTCCCCCTTCAAAACAAGCAATGCACCACTCTCATCAGTGTCTATGCTCCAACCCTTCAGGCGGAACCAGGAGAAAAGGACAAGTTCTACACTAATCTGTGCAACTTCATCCAACGCACCCTTACAGCCGACAAGGTTGTCATCCTTGGTGACTTCAACGCTCACGTCGGCAAAGATTCAGAAACCTGGCCAGGAATCCTTGGCAAGCATAGTGTCGGCAAGTGCAATGACAACGGGTGCCTCCTGTTGGAGCTCTGCGCAGAACAGGGGCTTGTCATTACCAACACCCTTTTCCAGCAGAAAGACAGCCTGAAGACTACCTGGATGCATCCCCGATCCAAACACTGGCACCTCCTGGTCTACGTTCTGGTGAGAGGAAGAGACAAACGAGATGTGCTCCACACCAGGGTCATGCCCAGTGCGGAATGCCACACTGACCACCGGCTTTGTTCGCTGCAAGCTCAACCTTCACTTCAAGCAAAAGTTCAAGAACAATGGAGCTCCCAGAAAGAGGTTCAATGTTGAAAACTTGTAGTCAGATGAAGTGAGAGGAAACTTCCAGGCAAACCTCCGAGCAAAGCTCAAGGATGCAAACTGCCTCACGGACACGTCTCCTGAAACCCTCTGGGATCAGCTGAAAATGCCCATACTGTAATCCACTGAAGAGGTACTGGGCTTCTCCTCCAGGAAAAACAAGGACTGGTTTGATGAAAACAACCAGGAAATCCAGGAGCTGCTGGCAAAGAAGCGATCTGCCCACCAGGCTCACCTTGCAAAGCCTTCCTGGCCAGAGAAAAAACGAGCCTTCCATCTCGCATGCAGCCATCTTCAGTGCAAACTCCAGGAGATCCAAAATGAGTGGTGGACTAGCTTCGCCAAAGGAACCCAGCTTAGCGCCGACATTGGCGACTTCAGGGGTTTTTACGAGGCTCTAAAGGCTGTGTACGGGCCCCTCACCCCAAGTCCAAAGCCCTCTGCGCAGCTCAGACGGCGAAGTCCTCCTCAGCGACAAGATCTCAATCCTTAATCAATGGTCAGAACACTTTCAATCTCTTTTCAGTGCCAACTGCTCAGTCCAAGAATCCGCCCTGCTCCAGCTCCCTCAACAGCCCTTGAGTCTAGAGCTGGATGAGGTCCTTACCCGGGAAGAGACATATAAGGCAATTGAACAACTGAAAAGTGGCAAAGCAGCAGGTGTGGATGGAATCCCCCCAGAGGTCTGGAAGGCTGGTGGCAAAACACTGCATACCAAACTGCATGAGTTTTTCATGCTCTGTTGGGACCAAGGAAAGCTGCCTCAGGACCTTCGTGATGCCATCATCATCGCCCTGTACAAAAACAAAGGCGAGAAATCAGACTGCTCAAACTACAGGGGAATCACGCTGCTCTCCATTGGAGGCAAAATCTTTGCTAGGATTCTCCTTAATAGACTAATACCTAGTGTCGCCAAAAATGTCCTCCCAGAATCACAGTGTGGCTTTCGCGCAAACAGAGGAACTACTGATATGATCTTTGCCCTCAGATAGCTCCAAGAAAAGTGCAGAGAACAAAACAAAGAACTCTACATCACCTTTGTTGACCTCACCAAAGCCTTCGACACCGTGAGCAGGAAAGGGCTTTGGCAAATACTAGAGCGCCTCGAATGCCCCCCAAAGTTCCTCAACATGATTATCCAACTGCACAAAAACCAACAAGGTCAGGTCAGATGCAGCAATGAGCTCTCCGAACCCTTCTCCATTGACAACGGCGTGAAGCAAGGCTGAGTCCTCGCACCAACACTCTTTACTATCTTCTTCAGCATGATGCTGAAACAAGCCATGAAAGACCTCAACAATGAAGATGCTGTTTACATCCGGTACTACACGGATGGCAGTCTCTTCAATCTGAGGCGCCTGCAAGCTCACACCAAGACACAAGAGCAAATTGTCCGTGAACTACTCTTCGCAGACGATGCCACTTTAGTTGCCCATTCAGAGCCAGCTCTTCAGCGCTTGACGTCCTGTTTTGCAGAAACTGCCAAAATGTTTGGCCTGGAAGTCAGTCTGAAGAAAACTGAGGTCCTCCATCAGCCAGCTCCCCAACATGATTACCAGCGCCCCCAAATCTCCATCGGGCACTCAAAACTCAAAACGGTCAACCAATTTACCTATCTCGGCTGCACCATTTCATCGGATGCAAGGATCGACAATGAGATAGACAACAGACTCGCCAAGGCAAATAGCGCCTTTGGAAGACTACACGAAAGAGTCTGGAAAAACAACCAACTGAAAAACCTTACAAAGATAAGCGTATACAGAGCCGTTGTCATACCCACACTCCTGTTCGGCTCCGAATCATGGGTCCTCTACCGGCATCACCTACGGCTCCTAGAACGCTTCCACCAGCGTTGTCTTCGCTCCATCCTCAACGTTCATTGGAGCGACTTCATCCCTAACATCGAAGTACTCAAGATGGCAGAGGCCAACAGCATCGAATCCACGCTGCTGAAGATCCAACTGCGTTGGGTAGGTCACGTCTCCAGAATGGAGGACCATTGCCTTCCCAAGATTGTGTTATATGGCGAGCTCTCCACTGGCCACCGTGACAGAGGTGCACCAAAGAAGAGGTACAAGGACTGCCTAAAGAAATCTCTTGGTGCCTGCCACATTGACCACCGCCAGTGGGCTGATATCGCCTCAAACCGTGCATCTTGGCGCCTCACAGTTTGCAGGCAGCAACCTCCTTTGAAGAAGACCGCAGAGCCCACCTCACTGACAAAAGACAAAGGAGGAAAAACCCAACACCCAACCCCAACCAACTAATTTTCCCCTGTAACCGCTGCAACCGTGTCTGCCTGTCCCGCATTGGACTTGTCAGCCACAAACGAGCCTGCAGCTGACGTGGACATTTACCCCTCCATAAATCCTTTTCTGCGAAGCCAAGCCAAAGAAGGAAATCCAATATTACAGGATGGTATGGATAAAAAGGGTTGGGGATAGATCTAAAAGTAAATGGGAAGCGGATACTGGTTTTATTTTTACTAAAGATGATTGGTTAGATATCTGTTATGATAGTGTAACTAGATTGATAAATGCACGTTATGCAATGATTAATTACAATTTTTTACATCAATTATATTTAACACCTGAAAAATTTAAAAAGTATGGTTTTCATGAATCAGATTTAAGTTTTAGATGTGGTGATACGGTTGGAACTTTTTTCATGCTGTTTGGTTATGTATACATATACAATCTTTTTGGAAGAAAACTTAATCTTTTTTAGAATACCTGTATAAGATTGAAATAGCTTTAGATCCAACAATATTTTTATTGTGTAGTTTCCAACCTCTGAAAGGTTTGGGATTAGATAAGTTTCAGCTTGCTTTTGTATATTTCGCTTTATCTGTAGTGAAAAAATGTATTGCTAGTACGTGGAAAGATACAAATATGATTGATATTAATAGATGGCATAAAGAGATGAAATATTGTTTAATAATGGAAAATGTTATGTAAGTTTCACGTGATAATTATAATTTTTTATTAATAAGTGGTTGTTATATTCAGAATATTTACATTTCAATTTATATTGATTAGATCTTAATATGTATATTTAATTTTTCTTTAATATTCTTTCTTTATGGCTCTCCGTAGGAGAGTTGGCTGAAGGGGGGTTTCTTTTCTTTTTTTTTCTATATATAAAAAAAATGTTCATGTTTATGGTTAATTGTTGTTATTAAAGATGAGGGAAAACAGGGATTAAAAATTGGGAAATCTCTGAAATTCATATATTTTAATGCCAGGAGTATTGTAAAAAAGGTGGATGAGCTGAAGGTGTGGATTGATACTTGGAAGTATGATGTGGTAGCGATTAGTGAGACATGGTTGCTGGAGGGATGTGATTGGCAACTGAATATCCCTGGGTTTCGTTGTTTTAGGTGTGATAGAGTCAGAGGGGCAAGAGGAGGTGGGGTTGCATTGCTTGTCAGGGAAAATATTACAGCGGTGCCTAGGAAGGATAGATTAGAGGGCACATCCAAGGAGGCTATTTGGGTGGAACTGAGGAGTAGGAAAGGAGAGGTTACACTTGTAGGGGTGTATTATAGACCACCCGGAGGGGACCGAGACCTAGAGGAGCAAATCTGTAGGGAGATAGTAGATATTTGTGATAAGCACAGGGTTGTAATTATGGGAGATTTTAATTTTCCACATATAGATTGGGAAACACATTCTGTGAAAGGACTGGATGGGTTAGAGTTTGTGAAATGTGTGCAAGATAGTTTTTTACAACAATATGTAGAGGTGCCGACCAGAGAAGGAGCAGTGTTAGATCTACTGTTGGCAAATGGGATGGGTCAAGTGACGGAGGTTAGTGTTGGCGAGCATTCGGGTCGAGTGATCATAATGCCATCAGCTTCAATGTCATTATGGAAAGAGAGAAGTCAGGGCCAAGGATTGAGGTTTTTAATTGGGGAAAAGCTAGATTTGAGGAGATGCGAAAGGACCTGCAGGTTTTTCATTGGGACAATTTGTTTTATGGGCAGGATGTAGTAGAGAGATGGAAGTCTTTTAAAGATCAGATTTTGAGAGTGCAAAAGCTTTATGTTCCTGTTAGGTTAAAAGGAGGGGCAAAAGGTTTGAGAGAGCCGTGGTTTTCAAGGAATATTGGAAACTTGGTTCGAAGAAAAAGGGAGGCGTACATTAGATATAAGAAGCATGGAGTTAAGGAGATGTTTGAAAGATACATTGAATGTAAGAGGAATCTTAAGAGAGGAATTAGGAAAGCTAAAAGAAGGTACGAGGAAACTATGGCAAGCAGGGTGAAAACTAATCCAAAAGAGTTCTACAAATATGTTAATGGTAAGAGGAAAGCTAGAGACAAAATTGGTCCCTTAGAAAATCAGAGCGGAAAACTGTGTGTGGAGCCTAGAGAAATGGGGGAGATATTGAACAGTTTCTTTTCTTCGGTATTCACTAAGGAGAAGGATATTGGGAGATGTGAGATAAAAAAAGCAAATTGGGTAAATATGGGGAATATAGAGATTACAAAAGGTGTAGTTTTAAGGCTTTTGAAGAATATAAAGGAGGATAAGTCTCCAGGACCAGACGGGATCTTCCCCAGGACATTGAGAGAAGTGAAGGAGGAAATAGCAGAGGCTCTGGCGGTAATTTTCCAAATGTCATTAGATATGGGGATAGTGCCGGAGGATTGGCGCATTGCGCATGTGGTTCCGTTATTTAAAAAGGGTTCAAGGAGGAAGCCTGGCAACTATCGGCCTGTAAATTTGACGTCTGTGGTAGGTAAATTAATGGAGAAAATTCTTAGAGATAGTACTTATAAACATCTGGATAGACAGGGTCTGATCAGGAGCACTCAACATGGATTTGTGGGAGGAAGGTCATGTTTGACCAATCTGATTGAATTTTTTGAAGAGGTGACTAGGAATGTGGATGAGGGTAGCGTAGTGGATGTTGTCTATATGGACTTCAGTAAGGCCTTCGATAAGGTACCACATGGAAGGTTAGTTAGGAAGGTGCAGTCTTTAGGTATAAATTTTGAGATAGTCAAATGGATTGAACATTGGCTGAAAGGGAAAGGCCAGAGAGTGGTAGTGGATAATTGTCTGTCAGATTGGAGGCCGGTGACCAGTGGTGTTCCTCAAGGATCTGTATTGGGCCCATTGTTGTTCGTTATCATTATACATTAATGATCTAGATGATGGGGTGGTGAGTTGGATTAGTAAATATGCAGACGATACTAAGATAGGTGGAATAGTGGATAATGAAGAAGGTTTTCAAGGATTGCAGAGGGATTTGGGCTGCTTAGAAAAGTGGGCTGAAAAATGGCAGATGGAATTTAATGCTGATAAGTGTGAGGTGCTTCATTTTGGTAAGAAGAATCAGAATAGGCCATATGTGGTAAATGGGAGAGCATTGATGAATGCAGAAGAGCAGAAAGATTTAGGAGTAACGATACATCGTTCCCTGAAGGTAGAAACTCACGTGAATAGGGTGGTGAAGAAGGCTTTTAGTATGCTGGCATTTATCAATCATTGCATGGAATATAGGAGTTGGGAGGTGATGTTGAGATTGTATAAGACGTTGGTGCGGCCTAATTTGGAGTTCTGTGTGCAGTTCTGGTCGCCTAATTATAGGAAGGATATAAACAGAGTGGAGAGAGTGCAGAGAAGGTTTGCCAGAATGTTACCTGGGTTTAAGCAACTAGAGTATAGGGAGAGATTGGACAGATTAGGTCTTTATTCTTTGGAGCGTAGAAGGTTGAGAGGGGATTTGATAGAAGTATTTAAGATTATGAAAGGGATAGACAGAGTGGATGTGGATAGACTATTTCCGTTAAGAGGAGGAAAGATTAAAACAAGAGGACATGAGTTAAGAATTAAGGGGCAAAGGTTTAGAGGTAACATGAGGGGGAACTTCTTTACTCAGAGAGTGGTAGCCGTGTGGAATGAGCTTCCGGGAGAAATAGTGGTGGCGGAGTCAATTGTATTATTTAAGAAAAGGTTGGACAGGTATATGGATAATAAGAAGATGGAGGGTTATGGGCATTGTGCAGGGAGGTGGGACTAGAAAGGGGTGTTTGGTTCGGTGCGGACTAGAAGGGCCTAATGGCCTGTTTCCGTGCTGTAATTGTTATATATTATTTGTTTTTTGACCGAATAAATAAAGTTTTATAAAAAGCCTTATATCGCCCAACATCCTTCCATCACCCAACAGCCTTCCATTCACTCCACAGCCATCCATCTTCCCAACAGACTTCTATTCCCCAATGGCCTTCTATCCTCCAAAAGCTTTCTATTCTCCACACAGCCTACAATTCCCCCAACAGCCTTCCATTCTCTAAACACCCTTCTATGCCCCCAGCAGTCTTCTATACCCCCAACAGCCTTATATCACCCAACAACCTTCTATCACCAACAACCTTCCATTCCCTCCACAGCCATCAATTCCCCAGACAGCCTTCTATCCCCAACATCCTTCTATTCCCCCAACATCTTTCTATTCCCCCAACATCCTTCTATTCCCCAACAGACTTTTATTCCCACAACATCCTTCTATTCCCAAACAGCCTTCTATTCCCCAACAGCCTTCTATACCCCCTAAATCCTTCTATCCCCAACATCCTTCTATTCCCAAGCTGCCTTCTATTCCCCAACAGCCATCTATTTCCCCAACAGCCTTCAATTCTGCAACATCATTCTATTCCCCTAACAGCCTTCTATCCCCCAACATCCTTCTATTCCCCCCCAAAGACTTCCATTGCCCCAACTGCCTTCTAACCCCAAATAGCCTTCTATCCCCAATAGCCTATCAATTCCGCTTCGGCTTTCTATCCCACAACACCCTTCTATTCCCTCAACAGACTTCTTTCCCGAACAGCCATCTATGCCCTAAAAGCCTTCTATTCTCCACACAGCTTTCAATACCCTCAACAGTCTTCCATACTCCAAACATCCTGCTATGCCCCCAGCAGACTTCTATACCCCCAACACCCTTATATGCCCAACATCCTTCTATCACCCAACAGCCTTCCATTCCCTCCACAGCCATTCATTCCCCCAACAGCCTTCTATCCCCCAAAATCCTAATATTCCCCAATACGCTTCCATTTCCCCAACAGCCTTCTATCCCCCAACAGCCTTCTATCCCCCAACATCCTACTATCCCCCAACATCCTTCTTTTCCCACAACATTCTTCTATTCCAACAGCCTTCTGTTCCCCAACAGCCTTCTATTCCCCATTATCCCACTATTCACCCAACATCCTTCTATTCCCCCAAAATCCTTCTATTCCCCCAACATCCATCTATTCCCACAACAGCCTTCTATTCTCAAACAACCTTCTATTCCCCAACAGCCTTCTATTCCCCATTATCCTACTATTTGCCCAACATCCATCTATTCCCCCAAAATCCTTCTATTCCCTAACATCCATCAGTTCCCCAACAGCCTTCTATTCCCCATTATCCTACTATTTGCCCAACATCCTTCTATTCCCCCAAAATCCTTCTATTCCCTAACATCCATCGGTTCCCTAACAGCCTTCTATTCCCCAACAGCCTTCAATTCTGCAACATCATTCTATTCCCCCAACAACCTTCTATTCCCCAACATGTTTCTATTCCTCAATATCCTTCTATTCCCCAAAATCCTTCTATGACCCCAACATCCTTCTATTCCCAAACAACCTTCTATTCCCCAACAGCCTTCTATACCCCCTAAATCCTTCTATCCACCAACATCCTTCTATTCCACCCACAGACGTCCTTTGCCCCAACTGCCTTCCAACCCCAACAGGCTTCTTTACTCCAGTAGCCTATCATTCCGCCGAGAGACTTCTATCTAACAACACCTTTCTATTCCTTCAACAGCCTTCTATCTCCCACAGCCTTCTATACACCCAACAGGCTTCTATTCCCCAATAGCATTCATGTCCCCACATCTTTCTAAACCCCCAACAGCCTTCTATTCCCCAACATTCTTCTATTACCCAACATCCTTCTATTCCCTTAAAATCCTTTTATTCCACCAATATCCTTCTATTCCCACAACAACCTTCTACTCCCAAACTGCCTTCTATTCCCCAACAGTCTTCTATACCCCTTAAATCCTTCTATCACCCAACAGCCATCTATTCAACCCACATAGATCCATTGACCCAAATGCCTTCTATCCCAATAGGCCTATCATTAACCCAATAGCCTAACATTCTGGGGAGAGCCTTCTATCCCACAACACCCTCCTATTCCTCCAACAGCCTTCTATCCCCCAACAGCCTTCTATTCCCCGCACAGCCTTCAATGCCCACAGCAGCCCTTTATAGCCCAAATGCCTTCCATTTTTCCAAACACCCTTCTATGACCCCAGCAGACTTCTATACTTCCAAGAGCCTTATATCGCCCAACATCATTCTATTCCCACAAGACCATTCTATTCCTCAGCAGTCTTCTATTCCCCATCAGCCTTCTATACCCACTACATCCTACTATTCCCCAATATCCTTCTATTCCCCAGTATCTTTCTAATCCCCCAACAGATTTCTATTCCCCAATAGCCTTCAATTACACAACATCCTTCTATTTCCCCAAAACCCTTCTATTCCCAAACAGCCATCTATTCCCCAACATTCTTCTATTCTCCTAAAGCCTACTTTTCCCCCTCCACCTTCTATTCCCTCCACTGCCTTCTATTCCCCAACATCTTTGAATACCCCAATAGCCTTCAATTCCCAAACAGCCTTCTATTCCCCAACAGCCTTCTATACCTCTAAATTCTTATATCCTCCAACATCCTTCTGTTCCACCCACAGACTTCTATTGCCCCAACTGCCTTCTATAGCCTATTATTCCCCCAAAAGCCTTCTATCCCACAGCACCCTTTTTCCCCCAAAAGCCTCTATCCCCTACAGCCATCTATTCCCCGCACAGCCTTCAATTCCCACAACAGCCCTCTATCTCCCAATAGCCTTCCATTCTCCAAACACTCTTCTGTCCCCAGAAAACTTCTATACCCCCAACAGCCTTATATCACCCAACATTCTTCTATCACCCAACAGCCTTCCATTTTCCCCACAGCCATCCATTCGCCCAACAGCCTTCAATCCCCTAAAAGCCTTCTATACTAGAATATCATTCCATTCCTGCAACAGCCTTCTATCCCGAAATAGACTTCCATTCCCCAGACAGCCTTCTATCCCCCAACATCTTTCTATTCCCCCAACAGCCTTCTATTTCCCAACAGACTTCCATTCTCCCAACATCCTTCTCTCCCTAAACAGCCATCTATTCCCCCAACAACCTTCTATTCCCCCAACATCCATCTATTTCCCCAACAACCTTCTATTCCCCAACATTCTTCTATTCCCACAATATCCTTGTATTACCCAACAGCCTTCCATTCCCCCCCACAGCCATCAATTCCCCCAAAAGGCTTCTATTCCACAATACCCTTCTATTCCTCCAACAGCCTTCTATCCCCAATAGACCCATTCCCCAGACAGCCTTCTATCCCTCAACATCTTTCTATTACCGCTACAGCCCTCTTTTCCCCAACAGACTTCTATTCCCCCAACATGCTTCTATCCCTGAACAGCCTTCTATTCCCCCAAGAGCATTCTATTTCCCCAGCAGACTTCTATTCCCCAACAGCCTTCTATCCCCACAACATGCGTCTTTTCTCCCAATAGCCATCTAATTCCCCCACAGCATTTTATTCCACATCCTTCTATTCCCCCAATACCCTTCTATTCCCCCAACAGACTTCTATTCCCCAATAGCCTTCAATTCCCCCACATCTTTCTGTATCCCCATCAGCCTTCTATTCCCCAACATCCTTTTATTCCCCCAAAACCCTTCTATTCCCTGAACAACCTTCTATCCCACAACAGCCTTCTATTCCCCAGCAGCCTTTTATTCCCCAACATCCTTCTATTCCCTCAATATACTTCTATTTCCCCAACAGACTTCTATTCCCCAATAGCCTTCAATTCCCATTCTATACCCCCAACAGGCTTCTATTCCCACAATTGCCTTCTATTCCCCTGAACATCCTTCTATTCTCACAACTGCTTTCTATTCCCCTGTAGCCTTCTATTCCCCCAAATCCTTCTATTCACCCAACATCCTTCTATTCTCCCAACAGCTTTCTATTCCCCAACATCCTTCTATTCCACCCACAGACCTCTATTGCCCCAACTCCTTCTGTATCCCAACAGCATTCTTTCCCCCAATAGCCTATCATTCCCCTGAAAGCCTTCTATCCTACAACAGTCTTCTATTCCCCAGCAGCCTTTTATTCCCCAACATCCTTCCATTCCCTCAATATCCTTCTATTCTCCCAAAATCCTTCTATTTCCCCAACATTCTTCTATTCCCGCAAAATCATTCTATTCCCCCAACAGCCTTCTATTCCCCAGCAGACTTCTATTCCCCAACAGTCTTCTATACGCACTACATCCTTCTATTCTCTAAAATCCATCTATTCCCAAACAGCCTTCTATTCGGCAACAGCCTTCTATACCCCCTTAATCCTTCTATCCCTTAACATCCTTCTATTCCATCCACAGACTTCTATCCCCCAACTGCTTTCTGTACCCAATTGCATTCTTTCCACTTATAGCCTATAATTCCCCTGACAGCCTTCTATCCCACAGCACCCTTCTATTCCCCCAATAGCCTTCTATACCCCAGTAGCTTTCTATTCCCCACACAGCCTTCAATTCCTATAACAGCCCTCTATCCCCAACAGCTTTCCATTCTCCAAACACCCTTCTATGTCCCCAGCAAACAACTATACCCCAACAGCCTTAGATCACCCAACATCCTTCTATCACCCAGCAGCCTTCCATTCCCCACAGTCATCCATTCTGCCAACAACCTTCTATCCTCGAAAGCTTTCTGTTGCCCAATATGCTTCCATTCCATCACAAGCCTTCTATCCCAAAATAGACTTCCATTCCCCAGACAGCCTTCTATCCCCAACATCTTTCTATTCCCCCAACAGCCTTCTATTTCCCAACAGACTTCCATTCTCCCAACATCCTTCTCTCCCTAAACAGCCATCTATTCCCCCAACAACCTTCTATTCCCCAACATTCTTCTATTCCCACAATATCCTTGTATTACCCAACAGCCTTCCATTCCCCCCACAGCCATCAATTCCCCCAAATGCCTTCTATCCCCAAAAGGCTTCTATTCCACAATACCCTTCCATTCCTCCAACAGCCTTCTATCCCCAATAGACCCATTCCCCAAACAGCTTTCTATCCCCCAACATCCCTCTATTCCCCCAACAGCCCTCTTTTCCCCAACAGACTTCTATTCCCACAACATGCTTCTATCCCAAACAGCCTTCTATTCCCCAAATGGACTTCTATTCCCCAACAGCCTTCTATTCCCTCAATATCCTTCTATTCACCCAACAGACTTCTATTCCCCAATATCCTTCAATTTCCCCACATCTTTCTATAACCCCAACTGCCTTCTATTCCCCAACATCCTTCTTTTCCCCCAACATCCTTCTATTCCCCGAAAATCCTTCCATTCCCACCACAGCCTTCTATTCCCGAGCAGCCTTTTAGTCCCCAACATCCTTCTATTCCCACAAAATTCTTCTATTCCCCCAACATCCTACTATTCCTCCAAAATCCTTCTATTCTCCCAACAGCCATCTATTCCCCAACATCCTTCTATTCCCCAATATCCTTCTATTCCACCAAAATTCTTATATACTGACAACATCCATCTATTCCCCACAGCCCTTCCATTTCCCACCAGCCTTCTATCCCGAAATTGACTTCCATTCCCCAACATCCTACTATTCCTTCAACTTCCTTCTATTCCCACAACAGCCTTCTATTCCCCAACAGACTTCTATACCCACTAAATCCTTCTATCCCTGAACACCCTTCTATTCCACCCACAGACTTCCATTGCCCCAACTGCCTTCTTTCCCCATAGGCCTATAATTCCCCCAATAGCCTATCATTCACCAGAGAGCCTTCTATCCCACAACACCCTTCTATTCCCCCAAAAGCCTTCCATCTGCAACAGCCTTTAATTTCCCGCAGTCTTCAATTCCCACCACAGCCTTTCATTCCCAACATCCTTTTATTCCCGCAAAATCCTTCTATTCCCCCAAAATCCTTCTATTCCCACAACAGCCTTCTATTCCCAAACATACTACTATTCCCACAACATCCTTCTATCCCCAAACAGTCTTCTCTTCCCCCAACAGCCTTTTATTCCCCAACATCCTTCCATTTCCTCAACATCCTTCTATTGCCCCAACAGCCCTCTTTTCTCCAACAGACTTCTATTGCCCTAACATGCTTCTATACCCAAACAGCTTTCTATTCCCCAACAGCATTCTATTCCCCCAGCAGACTTCTATTCCCCAATAACCTTCAATCACCCCACATATTTCTATAGCCCCAACAGCCTTCTATTTTCCAATATCCTTCTTTTCCCCCAACATCCTTCTATTACCACAACATCCTTCTATTCCCCAATAGCCTTCAATTCCCCCACATCTTTCTATACCCACAAAAGCCTTCTATTCCCCCAAATATTTCTATCACCTGAACATCCTTCTATTCCCCCAACAGACTTTTATTCCCCAATAGCCTTCAATTCCCCACATCTTTCTATACCCACAACAGCTTTCTATTCCTCAACATCCTTCTATTCCCCAACATCCTTCTATTCCCCCAAAAGCCTTCTGTTGCCCAACATCCTTCTATACCCCTACCATCCTTCTATTCCCATAACAGCATTATATCACACAACATCCTTCTATTCCACAACACACTTCTATTCCCCCAACAGCCTTATGTTTCCCACAGCCTTCTGTTCAACCACAGACTTCCATTGCACCAACTGCCTTCTATCCCCCAATAGCCTTCAATACCCCATAGGCCTATCATTCCCATGAAAACCTTCTATCCATCAACATCGTTCTATTCCCTCAATATCCTTCTATCCCCAACAGACTTCTATCCCCCAACAGCCTTCTATTACCTGCACAGCCTTCAATTCCCCCAACAGCCCTCTATCCCCCAACAGCCTTCCATTCTCCAAACACCCTTCTATGTCCCCAGCAGACTTCTATACCCCCAGCAGCCTTAGATCATCCAACATCATTCTATCACCCAACAGGCTTCCATTCCCCCACAGCCATCCATTCCCCCAACAGCCTTCTATCCCCAAAGCCTTCTGTTGCCCAATACCTTTCCATTTCCTACCAGGCTTCTATCCCAAAGTTGACTTCCATTCCACAGAAAGAATTCTACCCCCAACATCTTTCTATTCTCCCAAAATCCTTCTCTCCCTAAACAGCCTTCTATTCCTCGACATCCTTCTATTCCCCCAAAATCCTTCCATCCCCTGAACATCCTTCTATTTCCCCAACAACCTTCTATTCCCCAACATCCTTCTATTCCCTCAATATCCTTGTATTACCATGCCTATCATTCCCACGAAAGCCTTCTATCCATGAACACCATTCTATTCCCTCAATATCCTTCTATCCCCAATAGCCTTCTATTCCCCAACATCCTTCTTTTCCCCCAACATCCTTCTATTCCCCAAAAATCCTTCTATTCCCCCAATAGACTTCTATTCCCCAACATCCTTCTTTTCCCCCAACATCCTTCTATTCTCCGAAAATCCTTCTATTCCCCCAGTATCCTTCTATTCCCCAACAGACTTCTATTCCTCAAAAGCCTTCAAATCCCCCACATCTTTCTAAACACCAAGCCTTCTATTCTCCAATATCCTTCTATTCCTCCATCATCCTTCTATTCCCCGAAAATCATTCTATTCGCTGAACATCCTTCCATTCCCACCACAGCCTTCTATTCCCCAGCAGCCTTTTAGTCCCCAACATCCTTCTATTCCCCCAAAATTCTTCTATTCCCCCAGCATTCTTTTATTCCCACAACAGCCTTCTATTTCCCAGCAATCTTCTATTCTCCAACAGCCTTCTATACCCACTACATCCTACTATTCCCTAACATCCATCTATTCCCCAACAGCCTTCTATTCCCCAACATCCTTCTATTCCCTCAATATCCTTCTATACCCCCAACAGCCATCTATTTCCCAACATCCTTCTATTGCACCAACATCCTTCTATTACCCCAAAATCCTTCTATTGCCCCAACATTCTTCTATTCCCACAAAATCATTCTATTCCCCAAAAGACTTCTATTCCCCTGCATTCTTCTATTCCCAAACAGCTTTCTATACCCCCTAACTCCTTCTATCCCTCAACATCCTTCTATTCCACCCACAGACTTCTATTGCCCCAAATGCCTTCTGTACCCAACTGCATTCTTTCCAACAATAGCCTATAATTACCCCAAAAGTCTTCTATCCCCAAACAGCTTTGTAATCCCCGCACAGCCTTCAATTCCCACAACAGCCCTCTATCCCCCAACAGCCTTCCATTCCCCAAACACCCTTCTATGTCCTCAGCAGATCTCTATACACCCAACACCCTTAGATCACCCAACATCCTTCTTTCACCCAACAACATTCTATTCCCCCAAGAGACTTCTATTCCCCAAAAGCCCACTATTCCCACAACATCCTTCTATTCCCCAACATCCTTCTATTCCCTCAATATCTTTCTATTACCCAACAGCCTTCCATTCCCCCACAGCCATCCATTCCTTCAACAACCTTCTAACCACCAAAATAATTCTATTCCACAATAAACTTCCATTCCCCCAACAGCCTTCTATCCCCAATAGACTTCCATTCCCCAGACAGCCTTCTATCCCCCAACATCCTTCTATTCCCCCAACAGCCCTCTTTTCTCCAACAGACTTCTATTTCCCCAACATGCTTCTATACCCAAACAGCTTTCTATTCCCCCAACAGCATTCTATTCCCCCAACAGCCTTCTATTCCCCAATATCCTTCTTTTCCCCCAACATCCTTCTATTACCACAACATCCTTCTATTCCCCAATAGCCTTCAATTCCCCCACATCTTTCTATACCCCCAAGCCTTCTATTCTCCTATATACTTCCCCCCAACATCCTTCTATTCCCCCAAAATAATTTTATTTGCTGAAAATCGTTCTATTCCCACCACAGCCTTCTATTCCCCAGCACCGTTTTATTCCCCAACATCCTTCTATTCCCCAAAATCCTTCTATTCCCCCAACATTCTTCTATTTCCACAACAGCCTTCTATTCCCCAGCAGTCTTCTATTCCGACAACATCCTTCTATTCCCCCAACATCCTTCTATTCCTCCAAAATCCTTCTATTCTCCAAACTGCCGTCTACTCCTCAACATCCTTCTATTCTCCCAAAATTCTTCTATTCCCCAATCATTCTTATATACCGACAACATCCATCTATTCCCCAACAGCCTTCTATACCCACAACATCCTTCTATTCCCTAACCCATCTATTCCCCTACAGCCTTATATTCACCCAACAGCCTTCTATTCTCCAAAAATCCTTCTATTCCCCAACAGACTTCTCTATCCCCTAAATCCTTCTATCCCCGAACATCCTACTATTCCACCCACAGACTTCCATTGCCCCAACTGCCTTCTTTCCCACATAGGCCTATAATTCCCCCAATAGCCTATCATTCACCAGAGAGCCTTCTATCCCACAACACCCTTCTATTCCCCCAAAAGACTTCCATCCGCAACAGCCTTAAATTTCCCGCAGTCTTCAATTCCCACCACAGCCTTTCATTCCCAACATCCTTTTATTCCCGCAAGATCCTTCTATTCCCCCAAAATCCTTCTATTCCCACAACAGCCTTCTATCCCCAAACAGTCTTCTCTTCCCCCAACAGCCTTTTATTCCCCAACATCCTTCCATTTCCTCAATATCCTTCTATTCCTCTAGACTTCTATTCCCCAATAGCCTTCAATTCCCCCACATCTTTCTATACCCCCAACAGCCTTCTATTCCCCAACATCCTTCTATTCCCCCAACATCCTTCTATTCCCCCAACATCCTTCTATTCCCCCAAAATCCTTCTATTCTCCCAACATCCTTCTATTCCCCCAAAATCCTTCTATTCTCCCAACATCCTTCTATTCCACCAAAATCCTTCTATTCCCCCAACAGCCTTCAATTCCCCAATATCCTTCTATTGCCCCAACAGACTTCTGTTCCCCAACATCCTTCAATTCCCCAAAATACTTTGATACCCCCAACATCCTTCTATTCCCACAACAGACTTATATCTCCTACAGCCTTCTATTCCCCCATAGACTTCCATTGCCCCAACTGCCTTCATTCCCTCGACAGCCTTCTATCCCACAACATCCTTCTATACGCTCAACATCCTTCTATCCCCAACAGCCTTCTAGCCCCCAATAGCCTATTCCCTGCACAGCCTTCAATTCCCCAACAGCCTTCTATCTCCATTACCCTTCCATTCCCCCAACAGCTTTCTATCCCCATTACCCTTCCATTCCCCCAACAGTCTTCTATACCCCAATAGACTTCTAACCACCAACATACATCTATTCCCCCAACAGACTTCTATTCCCCAACAGACTTCTATTCCACCAACATCCTTCTATCCAAACAGCCTTCTATTCCCCAAAGTGCATTCTATTCCCCAAATATCCTTCTATTTCCCCAACAGAATTCTATTCCCCAAAAGCCTTCAATTCCTCCACATCTTTCTATACCCCCAACAGCCTTCTATTCCTCAACATCCTTCTATTCCCCCAACAGCCTTCTATTCCTCAACATCCTTCTATTCCCCCAACAGCCTTCTATTCCCCCAAAATCCTTCTATCCCCTGAGCATCCTTCTATTCCCCCAACAGACTTCTATTCCCCAATAGCCTTCAATTCCCCCACATCTTTCTATACCCCCAACAGCCTTCTATTCCTCAACATCCTTCTATTCCCCAAAATCCTTCTATCTCCTGAACATCCTTCTATTCACCAACATCCTTCAATTCCCCAAAATTCTTATATAACTCCACCATCCTTCTATTCCCACAACAGCATTATATCACACAACATCCTTCTATCCCACAACACCCTTCTATTCCTCCAACATCCTTCTATCTCCCACAGCCTTCTATTCAAACACAGACTTCCATTGCCCTAACTGCCTTCTATCCCCCAACAGCCTTATATACCCAATAGGCCTATCATTCCCACAACAGCCTTCTATCCCTTAACACCCTTCTATTCCCTCAACATTCTTCTATCCCCAACAGCCTTCTATTCCCTGCACAGCCTTCAATTCCCCCAGCCCTCTATCCCCCAACAGCCTTCCATTCTCCAAACATCCTTCTATGTCCCCAGTAGACTTCTATACCCCCAACAGCCTTCCATTCCCCTCACAGCCATCCATTCCCCCAACAGCCTTCTATTCCCCAACAGTCTTCTAGTCCTTGCAGTCTTTTATTCTCCTATCATCCTTCATTTCTCCAACTGCCCAATCAAAGGACGCTGATTTTGTCTGGCATTCTGAACTGCCAGCTTCAAAATCCTCTCCCAATCATGGTAATGTAGACACCGAATATGGATGGACCACTGATCTTGACCCGGCTATGGTTTCCTTCTATTTGCCTGTTGCGCTCTATGAATTTCCAACCCATCCAGAAAGAAATTCTCTCCCAGAACCTCAGGAATCTATTTTGATACAAAAACTTAACTGGATCTTAACCTTCAAGATCTTCCGGTATTCCCACAATTTTAACATTATTTGTCTGACTTTGATTCTCCAAAACAGGCACTTTCTTTGGCGAATCTGTCTTCTGAATCTCCTTGAGCAGTCCCCCGAGGCACTTGAATGCAGTTGGCTGAAATCGACTGTTAGGGGGCAGGCTGATAGTAATCAGCTCGCGACCCAATTCCCTGCGCCTGACAGCCACCACCCCTCCCGCTGCCTTACAGCCCCCCTTCCCCGCACCTGACAGTGCCCCCTCCTCGCTGCCTGACAGCCCCCCTTCCCTGCTGCCTCTGCCCCCATGTCCCACGCCAGCCATCCCTGCTCTGATGTCTCATGCCAACAGGAGTTGGAGTGTGCTCTGAGTCACCTTTTCTGCAGCTGTCCCTTTCAGCGCTTTGAAGGCTGCCACCTGAACGACCATTCCACAGGGCTGCATCTGCTTCTGCAGGCGCATTCTTGGTGGAGAATACACCTGTAAGCGGCTTTAGTTTTGCACAAATCTATTTATTTTGGCATGCAATTTTACCGTGATGTTTCTGCAAAGCAATGGATTTCACGACATGTTCATGACGATGTGACCAAGTATTTAGAGGTGGCTTGGGAGGAATTGTTAGAGCAGCTTGCACACACACACACACACACACACACACACACACACACACACACACACACACACACACACACACACACACACACACACACACACACACACACATACATTTTAAAACAGAATATTTGCAGGACTTTTGCAGCATGCGTTTTGCAGGAGTCAACAAAGTATTGATATCAGCTTGCCTGGGAGAGCATGTGATCTTTGCAGGCAGGGGAGAAGAATTTTGATCTCAGAGAGGGAGGGTGTGAAACAGAGAGAGAGGAGACAGAAATCCGTTCCAGAGGGACAAGCTGGCAAACTTTGGAAGACTGCCTAGTCAAAGGAGAAGACTAGCGGTGTGAAAGGTGACCTGAAAGAAAGAGGATCATCTGGAGAACCCTGAAGGGGCAAGCTTCGTCAGCAAGACTGATTGAAAAAGAATCAGTTGCGGATGTCCTGGAAAAGGAATCTCTCTCTGAAAACCAGCAAGAACCCTCCTGAGTTGTAATCATTTGCCTGTTGAGCAGCAAAGACTGGTGAACTTTGTTAATGCTAACTTCTGTGCACAGTACAAGGATTGCCTACAATCAGTGAGATTGAACTGTGATCGAAATAACTTTTCTAATCTTAAATATACATTACACACTCCTGCGCTTAGTATTAGAGGGGGGATTAAGTAGGTTAAGTAATAAGTTAAAGTTTAATTCTGTTTTCTTGTTCAAATATAATTAAAAACAACTTTTGTTTTAGTACCCCTGTGTTGTGGTGCATATCCACTGATGCTGGTTTTTGGGGGTCCCTGGAACCCATAACAACGATAAGTTCTCATTCTGATTCTAAATATAGTTGGCTAGATTTCAGATTTATTATCCCTGAGATTCATTTTCCCTGCGGGCGCAGCAGGGAGTGCAAACAAATCTCCGAACATGTAAATAAATAAAGAAAGAAAAGCAATACAAAGAGGAAAAAAAGTAACAAACAATGAAGAGCGAGAGTCCTTAAATGATTCTCTGGTCCACCACTGCTACACGGTGATTGGCTGCTGCCGACCGGACACACCTCCTGAGACCCATAGCCCCTTGGAGGCCACCCTTTTACTTTTGCTCAAGGAGGTGGATGGTTGATAGTGTTCCAGCTTTTAGCGATTAAAAGCCTAATCACTTCACCACCCAGCCCTTTGGGAATTACTGATGGTATATCGGAGTCCCTGACGTTGAGGAGTCTGATGGCAGAGGGGGGTGCGGCCGCCCCTGAGCCTGCTGGTGTGAGCCTTGCGGTACCGCTACCTCTTTCCTGGGGGTGAGCGCAGAGCCTGTGCTGTGTGGTGAGGGTGCTGCTGCTGCCCTCCCACGGCAGGGTTCCCTGTAGATGCTCTCGCCTGTGACGTCCCGGACTGGATCCACTACCTTTTGGAGGGCTTTACGCTCAGGGGTATCAGTGTCCCCTGTACCCGACCGTGATGCAGCTAGTCAGCACACATCTGTAGGAATGTGCGTATAGAAAATTGATAGATTTTTAGTTTAGTTTATTTATATACCATATTTAAAACAGCAGTGTGCTGTTCAGAAATTACATCTCAACGTCAGCAGCTATTTACACTGCAGATTAAAATGGGTCCCTAAGGTTTAGAATTGTATGTACAACCATCACCTGAATGTTCAAGGAAGGGGCCGATTTGATGGAGGGGGTGGGGAAATACGGTTCCACAGTTTTGGGGCCGCAACGGCAAGGGCGCCATCTTTCCCCCCCCACCGAGTTTGCGACTTGAGTGCGGGACAACCAGGCCGCCCTGAATTGGCCGATCTGAGGGGGACTGGAAGATGTAGGAGGGGGCTCACCCATTAATGGGTTTGTAAACAAACTAGAGAACTTTAAAATCTGTCCTGAGGCCGTCGGAGGGAGGCCAGAATATAGGTGAGGGGGTCCCTCTGCTTGGATCCTGTCGGGAGCCGGCTGCAGCGTTCAGCCCTGGTTGCAGACAGGATAGTGATGACTGACTCATTCCCGAATATAGAGAGTCAGAGTAGTCTAAATTACCATTTGCATGTAGTAGGGGAAGTGGGGTAAAGGCAGGTGGGTGGAGATGAGCCTGTCAGCCACGATCTCATTGAATGGAGGGGCAGGCTTGACCCTGCTCCTATTTCTGGGGAGAAAAAGAGCTAACATTTCAGGTGGATCTCCTAACACGAGCCGTGAGCAGGAGAGGAGGGTAGGCAAATTAAAAAGGAGCTTGGATCAGGAAGGGAAACGGGCCTATCATTCGGATGCCCTGGGATTTTGTGCCCTGCCTTTATAAACCGCAGGCTGTGAACATGAAGGAACAAAAGCTGCTTCAATCAAACTCAGAAAATAAACCAAATGATCCACTGGCATAATTAATCCCTTTTCAGTAGAGGTGCCTGCAGACCCCTTCTCTAAATCTTTCCCCTGCACCATCTTTACAAAATGTGTGGCAATTGTATCGGGGTATTTGGGCTCATTAGAGAGGGTTGAGAGAAGATTTACTAGACTGATAGAGGTCTACCAAATTCTGAGGGGCGTAGATAGAGTGGATGGTCGCCACCTGTTTCCCCAGGGCAGGATCAGCCAACAACAGAGGACATGCGTACAAAGTTAAGGTTGGTGGTGTTGGGGGAGGTTTAGGGGAGACATCAGGGGCGTTTCTTTAAACAGAATGCCTTGCCGAGGTTGATGGTGGACGCTGAAACCATTGGGGGAGGATTTAAGATATGCATGGATGAAAGAAGCATAGAGGGTTATGGGGCAGGGTACTTTTTTTTAAGGAAGAAATATATGGTCCGGCACAGCATCGAGGGCAAAAGGGCCTATTGAGTGCTGTGGCATCCTATGGTAGCAGGGATGAAAGGGATAATGATTGGAGAGTTGCGGGTGCCTGGAATGCCTTGCCAGGGATGGTGATGGGAGCTGAAACACTGGGGGCATTTAAGAGACTCTTCAGCCCCTTTCACACTTGCCAGTGATCCCAGGAATCGGATTTTGAAGTGGTAAGCGCGAAAGCAAAATCCGCTGAACGCTGGCGTCAGATGATGTCATCTCGTGCCGGGGATTGATGGCCTCAATCCACCCCCCCCCCCCCCCAACATCAGGAAAGCTCTTTTGCGTTCCACGCCATACAGGCACTTCCGATTTAAAGGTAGATCAGGCCCAATGCCGGGGATAGACCCTGGCGAGCACGAAAGTGTTCAGTGTCCCGGTTAGGAGTGGCCTAGGGTGAAAGGCCAAAACCCACACCCCCATTCCTATCCCGGGGCACCGAACAGCCGATTTAGTGTGAAAGGGGCTTCTGACAGACACGTCTGGATAAAAGAAGAATAGAGGGTTATGGGGTAGGGAGGGTTTCGTTTTTATTTTTGCCTGCTGTTTATAAGTCAGCACAACATCAAGGGCTGAAGGGCCTGTTCTATGTCCTATTTTACAGTCTCATTTAAACTCTGAAGCTGTTCTCTCTGCAGAAATGCTTTTCATTTTGCCAATGGCTTCAGGCAATGTTCTGTTTTTCTTACTTTCAGGTAACCAGCATCTCCCACATTGTAATTGTTTTGCAACATTGGAGCCCCGTGGGCATTTCTCATGGATATTAGACACGGCATGCCAAAGGATGAGCTCATGAACAGCCGTAATGCTGGCAACTATAAGAAGACTTTGGTTGTACCCCAATGGTGTGCGGTTCGGGCTGCCTGACCACAGGAAGGATGTGCAAGCGATAGAGAGGGTGCAGAGGAGATTCACATCGGATTGGAGAGCATGCCTCTTCTTGAAGGAAGGATGAGCTGGGCATTGGAGAGGGTAGATGTGGCAAAGTTGTTCCCCACGGTTGGGAACAAGAGGATTGAAGGCCACCCATTTAAAGCAGAGGTGCAGAGGGGTTCCTTTACCCAGAGAGTGGTGAACCTCTGGTGGCTGCAGAGGCCAGGCCGATCAGCCAGGGTAATGGGGAAAAGGCAGGGGATGGGGCTGAGCAGGAGAATGGATCAGAGCAGACTTGATGGGCCGAATGGGGAGAGGTTAAGTGAGCTTGGGTCTCTTCTCCCTGGATGATGAGGAGGTGACCTGAAGCAAGGTGATGAGAGGCATCGATTGAGGGGATGGCCGGAGGCTTTTACCCCGATGGCTGAAATGGCCAACACAAGGGGGGATATTTTAAGGTGCTGGGGAGTAAGTATGGGGGGGGGGGACGTCAGAGGCAAATTCTTCACACACAGAGAGTGGTGGGTGCACGGACTGTGCTGCCTGCAACGGTGGGGGGAGGGGGGGGGCAGGGACAATAGGATCATTGAAGAGACTGTTAGATTGGTGTGTGGAGCTGAGAGAAATGGTGGGGGAAATTCGAGCCAGCAGTCAGAGTAGGTGGTTGGGTTGGCAAAATACTGCAGGCTGAAGGGCCTGTACTGAGACGTAGATTTCCATGTTCTAGTTGGAGAGAACCTTGACATGATGATAGACAATAGGTGCCGGGGTAGGCAATTCAGCCTACTGAGCCAGGACTGCCGTTCGTTTAGATCATCCACGATCAGTACCCTGTCCCTGCCTTCTCCCCATGACCCTTCATTCCCCCGTCCGCAAGAACTCCCTCTCGAACTCATCCAGAAAACCCTCTCTGCAGCAAAGCATTCCATGGACCAACAACTCCCCGGGTAAATAAAAATTCTTTCTCACCTCTGTCCTAAAGGGCCTTCCCTGTATTCTAGTCCTAGTCTTCCCAACATCGGGAACACGTAATCAGGTTCTATTGTGTTCAATCCCTTAATAATGTTGTAGACCTCAATCGTACCTCCCCCCGCCCACCGTCCTTCTAAATTCCAATGTTTGCAACCCCAGTTGATCCAACCTATCGGCATACATTGATCTCGCCATCTGGGAACTGACCTTGTGAATCGACGCTGCCCTCCCTCAATAGCGAAAATGTCCTTCCTCAAATTAGAAGACCAGAACTGGTCAGACCAGCAGGCAAGAGAGCAGAACTGGAGATGGGTGCATGCAAATTTCTGCAGGTGCACCGGGGAGAGCACTCTGCCTGGTTGCAACGCTGTCTGGTACGGAGGCACCAACTCTCAGAACAGGACATTGTGGGCACTGGACTTCACTCCATTGAGGACATTGCCAAGAGGCGGTGCCTTAAGAGAGCAGCCTCTACCATCAAGGGCTCTCGCCACCCCAGGCCAGGCCCCCTTTACACTGCTACCCATCAGGAAGGAGGTCTAAAAGCCTGAAGACGAGCGCCCAGCGGCATGAGGGACAGTGACTTCCTCTCTGCCCTCAGACTCCTGAATCACAGTCACAACCTCAAGACTGGCTTGCTTTCACCTGCGCCGGATTCTGCACCTTTCGACTGCTCCGGATTCTGCCACGACCAGGTGGAGTGGGTGGTGGAAGGGGGGGGGGGGCGGTGGGAGGTGGCGCATTTGCTTCACTGCAACGCTGCGCTCCCAACGTCGAGACTCAGGATTTGCAGTGGCATCGAACTCAATCAGCGGCCGGGCCATCGAGAACGTAATCTCTTTAAGGAGGCTTTGAGAGTGTCCCTGAATGAAGTCGAGGTAATATTCTCTTACCAGTGTCATTCTGGTCAGCCTATTGCAACCACGTCAAAGCAATAGCGAATGCATTGTCAGACCATCAGTCAAACTATTCAGCCTATCAAGTCTGCCCCACCAGACTAATCCATTCCCCCACTCTCTGTAACCTGTGATCCCCTGGCTAATCAAGAGCCTATCAGTCTCTGCCATGAACACACCCAACGACCCGACTTCAACAACTGCCTGCGGCCGAGCCTGGCTGAAGGAATTGCTCCGCATAGTGACGCCCCTTCCATCCTTTTGTCCTGGACTCCCCCACAGTGGGAAACAACTCTGCCCATGCCTTTCGAAGGTTTCAATGAGATCGTTACCCTCGCCTCATTCTCCTAAATTTCAACGAGTGCAGACCAGGAGCACTCCAGGTACGAGAACCCTTTCAACACCCAGAAATGCTCATTGCTGTTTACTTGATGAATTGGCAACGCCGCTTAATAATTTCATGCCTGCAATGTTCTCACACAGTTGTTAAACCCGTTATGCAGTGACGCTGGGTGCCTGTTGATACATTAATCCAGAATATTGGAATGACTTCAGTTTGAATAGTGACCCCGGATGTGGCTTGAACGAGTTTCCTGCTGCCACGCATGATTTTAAACTTAAATTTAGACATACAGTGTGGTATCAGGCCCTTCCAGCCCACGGGCCCCTGCCACCTTACCACCTGACATTTTTTTGAAGGGTGAAAGGAAAGTCACACAGACGCGTGAAAAACGTTCAGGAACCCAACCCCCTCCAGCCATCCAGCCCAAACGTCCGAGCCCTGGCCCATGGTGCCTGGGGCCTGTAGGCCGTTCTGTCCTTTGCCTTATTGAATTGGGGGGAGGATTGTCGGCAGAAGTACGCGGTGGGGGGGGTGTTGGGGGGAGCTTGTCACGGGCTGAAAGGCCCAGACAGAGTAGATGTGGCGAGGACATTTCCCATGGGGGGGGAGGGGTGTCTAAGACAAGAGGGAGCAACTTCAGGATAAAAGGGCGTCAACTTGAAACAGAGTCGTGGAAAAAATTCTTCAGCCAGAGGGCCACGAGTCTGTGGAACTTGATGCCACAGGTGGTCGCAGAAGTGAGGTTGTTGGGGGGTGTTTAAGTCAGAGGTTAGTCTGGGCATCGGGTTTGCGGTGAGAAAGCTGGGGTGAGGGACGGGTGGAGCTGAGTGGGAGGATGGATCCACGTCGATGCAGGTAGAAAGAAGACTCGCCAGCGGCTACACTTTGAGAGGTGTTTGAGGGGATTCGGGATGTCACGGAAGACTCTTGTAAACTTCTACTGGTGGGGAGCATTCTGGCCAGTTGCATCACGGCCTGGGACAGAGGCACCAACTCTCAGGGCAAGAATAAACTCCAGAGGGTCGTTAACTCGGCCTGCGACGTCAAAGGGTGCCAGACTCCACTCCGTGGTGGGGTCTTAAAAAAAAGCAGCCTCTATCCTCAAAGACCCCCATCACCACCCAGGCCAGGTCCTCTTCACTCTGCTCCCATCGGGGTAAATGGTCCAGGAGCCTGAAGATGAGCTCAAGGGCAGCTTCTTTGCCACTGCCATCAGATTCCTGAATGATCAATGAACCAAAGGCACTGCCTGACTCTTTGTGCACTATTATTTTTATAGTAATGTCGTAACATTCATTTTATAGTAATGAATGTTTGCTCTGCCGCAAAACCCCGAATTTCATGACTTGTTCACCATGACAATAAAGTCTGATTCTGGATCATCTTGTGACCGGAATGGCAGAGCAGATTCGATGGGCCGATGGGCCTACTTCTGCTCCTATATCTTGCGATCTTGTGGCCTTGTAGTATTGTCAAGGTCTGCTGCAACGGGCTGCCCAGATCATGAAGGGCCCAATGGAAAATGGGAATGTCTGACAGGGGAAGAACAAGGAGTCGGCTGCCTGGATCGTCAAGTCTGTTCAGCTGTCCACTAAGATCTTTGTTGATCTCAAGATTCAAGGATCTTTTATTGTCATGCAATAAAACAGGTAATGTATTATTATACAACATTTGCTTCAGGCTTCCGTAAGGTTTGCCATCGGCAGAAATTGCACCTTACAATCAGAGAAGGAGAAGCAAACAAGATGTTTCCCCAACCCCCCCCTCCCCCCACCCCCCCGGATGGTCCGTGCATTCATCTCCGGCGCTCCCGCAGCGCCTGCAGCCACACAGACTCCGATCCAAACCATCGGCTGGATCTCGACCTCTGACCTGATCAGTGCCCTCGGCACACCCTCTCGCACCCTGGTTCCAATAGCCGGCCGCCAGCAGCCCGCATGGTTTCTTCGGTCGCAGGAGCCCCCTCTTCCAAAACCAAGAGGGTCCCCGCACTGGCTGTCTGCTTCCCGGGAGTCCACAACCCCTCGTTGCCGATCATAGGCGCCTCTATCCTGGGCCCAAGCTCCACAGTCTCAGGATTTTAAAAAGTGCACCGCTGTCGGCTCCTTTAACAGGCCATTTAAAGCCTGTCCGGCGCTGTCAGTAGTTGGACAGGGAGGTAGAGCCCTTGGGAGCAGCACCATGTCTCCTCTCCTTGGTCTCTGCAAGTCCATAATGGAAACAGTGCTGCCATTACAACGGCTTAATTGACCTGCCTTTTCTCCATAAACCTTGATTCTCTTATACAAATATCTATCTTATTCTGTCTTGAGTATATTTAATGGAGTGGCCTCTATTGGATCCTTGTGCAGAGAAATCCACGCTGACTGCATCACAGTGCGGGCACCGTGGCTGCGGAGAAACGGATTGGAGGTCCATCCACAGGGCCAGAAGAGCAGCAGAGGGGATCACTGGAGTCTCCCTCTCCGCCCCCCACCCCCACCATCGACTGGGATCATCGTCTGAAGAGGGCATGCATAATCATTGAGGACCCCCTTCCACACCCGCACACATTGGGGGAAGAGATACAGGAGGGTCAGAGCCAGCACCAACTGGCCAGGCCGAGGAACAGCTCCTTCCCCGCGGGGCAGTGAGAGCACAGAACGCCCAAAGGAACCACTCGCATTGAATGCTGTGGGACTCCCTGGTAGGGTGATGTGCTGACGGCCGGTCCCCGCCCCCATCTGCTCACATATAACCCGCCTAAACCCAGAAGATCACTGCAAGACCCTACCCATGGTGATGTGATAATAAAAGTGTATGTTCTCCCTCCAGTCATGAGAGCTTTAATTCATGCTACACTAACCATCCAAAGCTCTTGCAAAATATATTTATTCATTTCTTCTTTTCTTTGGCTTGGCTTCGCGGACGAAGATTTATGGAGGGGGTAAAAGTCCACGTCAGCTGCAGGCTCGTTTGTGGCTGACAAGTCCGATGCGGGACAGGCAGACACGGTTGCAGCGGCTGCAGGGGAAAATTGGTTGGTTGGGTTTGGGTGTTGGGTTTTTCCTCCTTTGCCTTTTGTCAGTGAGGTGGGCTCTGCGGTCTTCTTCAAAGGAGGTTGCTGCCCGCCAAACTGTGAGGCAGCAGGATGCACGGTTTGAGGCGATATCAGCCCACTGGCGGTGGTCAATGTGGCAGGCACCAAGAGATTTCTTTAGGCAGTCCTTGTACCTTTTCTTTGGTGCACCTCTGTCACGGTGGCCAGTGGAGAGCTCGCCATATAACACGATCTTGGGAAGGCGATGGTCCTCCATTCTGGAGACGTGACCCACCCAGCGCAGCTGGATCTTCAGCAGCGTGGACTCGATGCTGTCGACCTCTGCCATCTCGAGTACTTCGACGTTAGGGATGAAAGCGCTCCAATGGATGTTGAGGATGGAGCGGAGACAACGCTGGTGGAAGCGTTCTAGGAGCCGTAGGTGATGCCGGTAGAGGACCCATGATTCGGAGCCGAACAGGAGTGTGGGTATGATAACGGCTCTGTATACGCTTATCTTTGTGAGGTTTTTCAGTTGGTTGTTTTTCCAGACTCTTTTGTGTAGTCTTCCAAAGGCGCTATTTGCCTTGGCGAGTCTGTTGTTTATCTCATTGTCGATCCTTGCATCTGATGAGCTGGTGCAGCCGAGATAGGTAAACTGGTTGACCGTTTTGAGTTTTGTGTACCCGATGGAGATGTGGGGGGGCTGGTAGTCATGGTGGGGAGCTGGCTGATGGAGGACCTCAGTTTTCTTCAGGCTGACTTCCAGGCCAAACGTTTTGGCAGTTTCCACAAAGCAAGACGTCAAGCGCTGAAGAGCTGGCAGTTGGATAATCATATTGAGGAACTTTGGGGGACATCCGATGCGCTCTAGTATTTGCCAAAGCCCTTTCCTGCTCACGGTGTCGAAGGCTTTGGTGAGGTCAACAAAGGTGATGTAGAGTCCTTTGTTTTGTTCTCTGCACTTTTCTTGGAGCTGTCTGAGGTCAAAGACCATGTCAGTAGTTCCTCTGTTTGCGCGAAAGCCGCACTGTGATTCTGGGAGAATATTCTCGGCGACACTAGGTATTATTCTATTTAGTAGAATCCTAGCGAAGATTTTGCCTGCAATGGAGAGGAGCGTGATTCCCCTGTAGTTTGAGCAGTCTGATTTCTCGCCTTTGTCCTGAGGCAGTTTTCCTTGGTCCCAACAAAGCTTGAAAAACACATGCAGTTTGGCATGCAGAGTTTTGCCGCCAGCCTTCCAGACCTCTGGGGGGATTCCATCCATACCTGCTGCTTTGCCACTTTTCAGTTGTTCGATTGCCTTATATGTCTCATCACGGGTGAGGACCTCATCCAGCTCTAGCCTTAGGGGCTGTTGAGGGAGCTGGAGCAGGGCGGAATCTTGGACTGAGCGGTTGGCACTGAAAAGAGATTGAAAGTGTTCTGACCATCGGTTGAGGATGGAGATCTTGTCGCTGAGGAGGACTTTGCCATCTGAGCTGCGCAGCGGGCTTTGGACTTGGGGTGAGGGGCCGTACACAGCCTTTAGAGCCTCGTAGAAACCCCTGAAGTCGCCAATGTCCGCGCTGAGCTGGGTTCGTTTGGCGAGGCTAGTCCACCACTCATTTTGGATCTTCCGGAGTTTGCGCTGAAGATGGCTGCATGCGCGACGGAAGGCTTGTTTCTTCTCTGGACAGGACGGCTTTGTAAGGTGAGCCTGGTGGGCAGCTCGCTTCTTTGCCAGCAGCTCCTGGATTTCCTGGCTGTTTTCGTCAAACCAGTCCTTGTTTTTTCCTTAATGGCACAGTTGGCCTAGCAGTCAGCACAGCACTGTTACAGCACCAGTGATCAAGACCAGGGCTCAAATCCCGCGTCAGGCTGTAAGGTGTTGGCATGCTCCCCTCCACCCCCACCCCCCCACTTCGTCTGCGTGGGTTTTCCCTGGGATCGTCAATCAAGTGGCAATTGAAAGGGCCTGTTACATCCAAATTTAAAATTAAAGAAAAAAATTAACATGAGCACCATCCCGTCTATGTATCGTTCTTCTGGGTGTTTTGCACCGAGGACCAGAGAACGCTATTTCGTTTGGTTGGGCTTGTCCGACGGGATGAAAATAAACCTGACTACACTCTGGGAAAAGCAGCCCCTCCCATCTCTGTCTGAAATCTCCTGAATCTACAGGCTGTGTTCACGATTTCTATTTTCACCTATCAATGGAAACAACTTTCCTGCCTCTGTCTTATCTATCCCGTTCAAAATTTTACATGTTTAGACAAGGTCCCCTCATCAGAAGATGAAGAGCTTCTTCAAGTGCTGTCAGTGTGGTAATGTGAGAAATTTGGCAGACAGTTGACAGTCTCTTGTAAACAATAGTATAATAAATGACCATATTTCTTAAGAGGGGCACTAATGAGGGATAAACAATGAGAATTCTCCCAGCTCAACTTGGAGATGGTGTGTGCGATATTATTTATTTTGAATTTAGAAGCCGATTTAGAGCATCGCCCAAAAGCCCCCTGGGTTTTGGAGGGTGGTGGGCGCAAATGTTGAAAGGCCTGGGTGGAGCAGATGACGGTGGGACAAGAAGGGCTGAAGGGCATCCGCTTGAAGTGGAGGCACGGAGGAATTCCTTCAGCAGGAGGGTGGTCAATCTGTGGAATTTTGGGGCCACGGGGCTGGCTGGGTCTGTGGACGCGTTTCAGGCAGAGATTGATAGATGAGCCAGGGCATCAAGGGTCATGGGGAGAAGGCTGGGCAGTGGGGCTGAGAGGGAGAATGGAGCAGTTCGTGATGAAATGGCAGGGCAACCTCTTCGGGCTAAATGGCCCACTCCTGTTCTTATGGTCTTTGTCCCAACAAGGGGCTGGATCCATGACCTCAGATCCTCTGCCTGTTCTCGAACCAGCTGGGGACAGGAAGGCCAACTGGATATTATGGAAGGCCGAGTGGCAGAGAGGATCATTGGGATCTCCCGACTCCCTCCCCCCACCTTCAATCATCATGATCGGCTGGGATCATGGTCTGAAGAGAGCCGCGCAAATTCATCGAGGACTCCCTTCCATCCTCCCGGCACATGGTCTCTTCTGGCTACTCCCGTCGGGGGAAGAGCCAGCACCTCCAGGCCAAGGGCCAGAAGGGCCTGTTACCGTGTCGCACACCTAAATTTTTAACAATTTATAAAGGATTAAAACAGCCAATTCGGACCTGACCCCTTCTGCAAGGTGCCTGTATCGTACTCGTGTGCGAAACTGACCAAAAACCCATCGGGTTTCAGACACCAGAAACTTTATCCAATATTTCTGAAAATCTCTCCACACAGAGCCTTGTCCTCTGGTCTATTCCGATTTACTGTCAGAGGTCATACATGACATCACATATAAATAACCCTGAGATTCCTTTTCCCTCTGGGCGAGACTTATTGGGAGTGCAAAAAAACAGTCCTCACGCAAACTGTAAAACAACGTAAACAAACTGACTCTTCGATACAGAGAGAAAGAAAATCAGTAAAGTGCACGAGTGCGTACTTAAACAAGCCCCTGATTGAGTTTGTCGTTGAGGAGTCTGATGGTGGAGAGGGAGTGGCTGTTCCTGAACCTGGTGGGTGCGGGTCTTGTGGCCCCGAGACCTCTTTCCTGGCAGCAGAGGCAAGAAAAGAGCGTGGATCCCCAATGATCACTGCTGCCCTCTGATGGTAGATGTTCTCGACGGTGGGGGAGTGATTTTAACCTGTGATGCCCTGGGCCATGCCCATGACCTTATGGAGGGCTTTACATTCAGGGGGTATTCGTGTTCCCCCATCCCAGACGCAGCCGGTCAGCACACTTTCCACCGCACCTCTGTAGAAGTTTGCCGTGGTTTCCGGCATCGTACAGAATCTCCACCAACTCCTGAGGAAATTGCGGCGCTGACGGGCTTTCTTCACGATGCCACTGGTGCGTTGGGTTCAGGAAAGATCCTCCGAGATAGTGACTCCCAAGAACTTAAATGTGCTCACCCTCTCCACCTCTCATTCCCACAATGATCATTGGATCATCCACCTCTGGCTTTCCCTTCCTGGAGTCAACAATCAGCTCCTTAGTTTTGGTGACATTGAGTGCGAGGTTTGTTGGCCAAGTCTTCCCTCTTGTACTCTGACTTTTCGGCCCCTTTTTATACAGCCCACTACCATCAGCAAATATGTAGCTGTCGCTGCTGTCACATTGAGCCACACAGTTGTAGGTGCACAGTGAGTGGAATGGGGATGGGGGCTAAGCGTTACCAAAGACGCTTGCAGATTTCCCCAGGTGCAGGTGATTCGAAGTTGGGTAGTGGGGTTGGCTGTGTTGAGAGCGGAGAATGATTTGGACAAGTTCAGCAAGTGGGCAGATGTAGTTTAATGTGGATAAACACGAGGTTATCCATTTTGGAGGTAAGAACAGGAAAGAGGACTATTATCTAGATGGTATCTGTTTAGGAAAAGGTGAGATGCAGCAAGACTTGGGTGTTGAAATCAGTCGTTGAAAGTGGGCATGCAGATGCAGCGGGCGGTGAGGAGGGCGAATGGTATTTTGGCGTTCATAGCAAGAGGATTTGAGTCCAGGAGTACAGAAATCTGCTGCAGCTGTACAGGGCCTTGGTGAGCCCACACCTGGAGTGCTGCGTGCAGTTTTGGTTGCCTCATCTGAGGAGGGACATCCTCACCATGGAGGGGGTGCAGAGAAGGTTCACTAGGCTGATACCAGGGATGGAAGGACTTGAATATGAAGAAAGGTTGGATAGACGAGGCTTGTATTCTCTGGAATTTAGGAGATTGAGGGGGGATCTTCTAGAAACATATAGAATTCTCAAGGGTTTAGACAGAACCAGGGGTCACAGTTTAAGGATAAGGGGGAAAATTTTTAAGACTGAGATGAGGAAAAATTTCTTCTCTCAGAGGGTGGTGGATCTGTGGAATTCTTTGCCACAAGAAGTAATTGAGGCTGGTTCCTTCTCAATATTTAAGAGTAGGTTAGATTTGGCCCTTGTGGCTAAGGGGATCAGGGAGTATGGGGAGAAGGCAAGAACCAGGTACTGATCAGCCATGATCATATTGAATGGTGGTGTAGGTTGCAAGGGCCAAATGGCATTCTCCTGCACCTATTTTTCTCTGCTTCTATGAGACCATTCTGAGTGGATGCACCTCCGTCTGGTACGAAGTGCGCACAGGGGCAGGAAAAGGTTGCGAGGGTTGCGGATGCGGCCAGTGCCGTCACGGGCCTTGCTCCTCGCCCATTCGACGACATCTACAAAGAGGCGGTGTCCCGGGAAAGCCGCCCCAAGGACCAATCCCCCACCCCCACCCCACCACCACCCCAGGCCAGGCCCTCTTCTCACTGCGACCACCGGGAAGGAGGTGCAGGGACCGGAAGACAAGCATCCAGCAGCACCAGGACAGCGTCTTCCCCTCTGCCGTCAGGTTCCTGAACGATCAATGAACCCCAGACACCCCCTCACTTTCTCTTATTCTCTTGCACTATTAATTGTGAAATATAATTCACAACAATATTTGCACTGTAACACTGCCAGAGAGCAACATATTTTTGCCACATAAGTTCTGATTCTGTTGACCAAAAAAAACCTGATTCTGATTCTGAACTTTGGCATTGGATTTATTACAATGAATCTTCACAGATCCTCGTCCAAGGCCAATTTATTCCTTGGACAAAACTCCAGAAGACACATGACTACCAAGGCTGAGGCACAACATTCTCTTCTGTACTCAAAAGTAAATGAGCTGCAGACACTGGAACTTCGGAATTAACACAGGACAACATTGGAATCATTCGGCAGTTGAGACACGCTCTGGAGAGCGAGAAAGAGATTTAATGTTTCAGGCCAGTGACCTTTCCGTCAGAACTCGGGGGAAAAAATTAGAAAACAAACATGTTTTGAATTGCAGAGTGGTGGGGGGGAGGGTGGAGGGAACAAAAGGAGTGTGTGTTACAGGGCGGAGACCGAGGGACACTGGATGACACAGATTCTGTAGATGTTAGCTGTAAGAGGTGGTTGAGACTGGTTGACTGAGGTTAACGAACCCAGCAGGTCCTGCGGCATCACGGGCGGCGGAAATAGATAAGTCGGAGCCCCCTCCAGAACATTTCTGCATTTACTGCCATCCCAGGGTCTGCAGGCTTCCTTGTCTGGCTTCTCTGATGTTGATGCAAATCATCCAAGGGACACCACAGATGACAATGTCCTTCGGCCTTCGATGTTGGGCTGACTGTTAGAACTGACAAACCAAAAAAACCAATGGCCTCATAGCTCTCTATTTGTGGGTGGCATGGTTGATTTAAGGGATTACTTAAAGTGGTCTGCGAGTGGAAAGGAAAAGGCTGAGAACTACCACCCAAGCTCATGGGATCAGTAAGGAGTCACTTAAAAAGTCAGAGACCCACTGTTTGAATCGCCCCTCATGGACTCGTTACATGCAGGGTTTCAGAGCTCCCAAAGGGCCAATGGTAATTTCTCTCAAGCCAAATATTTCAGTAACAATCAGGGTCCAGAGCAGTAATTCTCAACCTTCCCGCTCCAAAGAGAGTTCTTCCCCCTCCTCAATACCTGGAGCCCCTTCAGCCGGCCTCCAGCAAGCCCCTTGACTGGCGAGTCGCCACCGGCCCGCCAGCCGGTGTAGGTCCTTCAGATCCCCCCTCGCCGGCCGCCAACCCATAGGGAGGGGGGGGATGTCTCCTCTGCTTCTCCTTCTCACATTGCGGTGGGGGAGGTCGGGGAGGGGAGGGTGTTAGTCTCCCCATTTTTTGGTGCCCTACACCAGTCCTCCGCTCCCCCAGACCCAGCAGCCCCTCGAGGCCCCTGCCGAACACAGGCGCCACCATCTCAAGTCCAGGCCCCGTGACCGCAAGATTTTAAAGGAGAGATGGGAAATAAAAAGGAAACTCTGTTTGGGAGATTGGGATCCTCAGCACACAAACAATATTTCCCTTGCGCTCGAAACAAGGGCAGCTTCCTGTAACAGCACATTATTTTCCAGACCATTAATTTCCCACCGCAGAAATCGGCTTAACCCTTGAATTGAGTCAAGGCCTCGCAAGGCGAGGGGGGAGCGTGTGTCGTGTGTCAAATCAAGTTTACTGCCATCTGAAGGCACAGCCTGACGAAACCGCGCTCTCCGGTCTTCATTGCAAAACACGCAGACATAACACACACACACAAACAGTTCAGATTTCCGATTTATTGTCAGAGAACGTACACATACAACCCTGAGATTCCTTTTTCCCTGTGGGCACTAATTGGTAGTGCAAAAAAAACAACTGTACCCAGTGTAAAACATGTAAACACATAAAGAACTGTAAACAAATGAGCAGTTGAGGACTACATATGGACACTCTTCTGCTTTCAGCTTCCCTAAGGGACAAATTGGGGCCAGCAATGACCCCGCCTGACTGTAGTGACAAGGAGATCCTAATTCTTTATCGCATGATACGATAAAACGTGCTAAGTTCAATAGAAGTTTTAATGTTTCTCCAACTTCCTACGTGATGCAGCAAATCTGAAATATCTTTGTGTTCAGCTTGAAGTTGTCTGTCATAATTGCCAATTTATTATCAGAATGCAAATGTTAAATTGTGGTTGGTTATATATGGTTTAAAGCTCTAAAGAAGCCTATGAAAGGCTAGGGTTTGATTCGCTGATATCAGTTTCCTCCTCTCAGCTCGAGTCCGTGACTCCCTGGTCCCCTCCTCACCAATCGGCCCCTTTGGCACCGACCCCTGTGACCCCCATGCCTTGCCATTGAGGGCCCCCAAGCAGTCCTCCTGAGTGAAAACATTTGTGAGCCTGCGGGGGTGGGGGGTGCGCCGGGGGGGGGTCACCTGCGGCCTCCAGCGCTCCCATGGCGGTCTCCCCTATGCCAGAGAGGCGGACTGGGAGAGTCCCTTGGCTCCATCCGCCGCACCAGCACGGATCTCCTGGTGGCTTCGCTGTTTCAACCTCCCTGCCCCAGTCCCTCGCAGACGCGCCTGCCCGCGGTCTGATGCGCTGCCAGACTGAGACTGCCCGCAAATTGGTAAAAGCAATAGTGAATATCCATGGTGCATAAAACTACATACGATGCATAACCAAAAGGCAGGAAAAAAAATGATACTAATAATAAGATATTACCGAATTCTCCTGTGTCATATCAACCTGATTTGGTTGATTTACACTTTTTATATTCGAATCCTTCCCATAAGGGTTTAATCGGTAATATTTACATTAATTTATGCAATTGCTACCATTTATATGATAAATGATACCATTTATCATTATAAATTTTGAGAAGCTTTGGGAAAAGAGTTTGGGACTGGTTAACTCCTTTTCATTATGTGCCCGGCATGCATTGATTCAGTTTAAAGTAGAACATCGGGGTTCATGGATAAAATGCCCCCCAGATCTTTCCTATATGCTGTCGATGTAAATCACAAGTGGCCACACTAAGGCAATGAGAGTTTAGTGTTTTGGTGGGAATATATAGGTCGGCATAAGATCGAGGAGGAAGGGCCTCTTCTGCTCAGTGATCTGGCCATGGATTTAGCACTTAAATCCCCAACAGTTCAAGTACACGTTACGAGACAGCCCCGGCTCCAACCTTAGGATGAAAATTCCATAGATTCACTGCTGCTTGGGAGAAGGAGTTCCTCTTCCTCTTGGTCACCATCATATCCTGTCCGACCCCGGTATCCTGCAATCAGAAATGATTGTCACGAGCGTGTGTCATGAAATTCATTGTCTTGAGGCAGGTGAAAATATTGCCAGGGTCACTTTTTTTTTAAATGAGTGCAAAATAAATCTGTGGTTCATTGTCTGTTCAGGAATCTGATGGCGGAGGGGAAGAAGCTGTTTTTGCACCCTTGGCTCCTGGACCTCCTTCCCAATGGTAGCAGTGTGAAAGGGACATGGCCGGGGCGGTGGGGGGTCCTTGATGATAGAGGCTGCTTTCTGGAGATGTCCTTGATGGAGTGATGCCTGTGATGGCCAAGTTCACAGCTCTCTGTAGCCTCTTTACACCAGACAGGAATGCCACCGGTGAGAACGCACTCTGCAGTGCACCTGTAGGCATTTTCAAGGGTCTTTGGGGACGTGCCAAATCTCCTCAAACTCCTCATGAGCCTCTGCTGTAATTGCATCGATGCGGAGTGTCCATTCCCCCGTCCACCCCCCCCCCAACCGGGGGCAGATCCCCGATGATGCTGACAATCCAGGGATTTGAAACTTCGCCATTTCCACCGCTGGCCCCCTCGATGAAGGCCAGTTTTGCATTCTCCTGATTTCCCCCCTTCCTGAAGTTTGCAACCAGCTCCTTGGTTTCGCTGACGTTGAGGGCCAGGTCGTGGTTGTGATACTGCTCAATGGGCTGATCTGTCGCCCTCCCGTCCGCTCCTTCAATGCCGTCTTCCCACTCACATTCCACTTTAAGTAATCCCTCTGCCATCGGTGCTCTGTGATCAGTAAGGGATTGGTTAAGGTGGGATGTGGGTGGGAATCACTGGTCCAGACCCAATTGTTACTGAGATATTTGGTTTGAGAAAAATTGTCATTGGCCCATTTCCTTTGGAGTTCTGAAACCCTGCACAAAATGAGTCCACAAGGGATGATTCAAACTTTTCTATTTCCACCCACATCCCACCTTAAGCAGCCCCTTCCTAATCACAGAGCTACCGACGGCCTAGGGATTACTTAAAGTGGGGATATGAGTGGAAAGAAAAAGGTTGAGAACCACTGTCCCTAACCTGTTCAACCTCAGTCCCCGAAGTCTGGGCAACATCCTAGTAAATCTTCTCTGCTGGGATGAATTATGATGATACAGGTACCAAGAGATCCCAAAATATTTTTTGATTCGGTGGTTTATATGATACTATAATGAACTAAAATAACAATGAAAAAAATCTTTTGAGTGTAGCCACAGCAGAGGCAGGGAAATGTTTGGCAGTAACATGGACGTCAGATAACTGGATCGATGGCATACAGAAATTCAAAATTGTATACTTATAATTTAAGGAATCAACCTGAGAATTTTTATATGATTTGGAAACCATATATGGATTTCATCAGTAAGAGTCTGTCCACATCGTCCATAACACCCGCTCTTTCCGATTAATACATACGTGATAGAATAATATGTTAAGAATATACGGAGAGTGAATGATAAATAAATTCAGGTGTTTTTTCTTTTTCTTTGGGGGGGTTAAAAAGAAAAAAAAATTATGCATCATTTTTATTACATTGCATGATGAAAAATTGTACTGATGCAAATTAAAAATTAAACATTTCAAATAAAAAAAACTCTTCTCTGTGCTCTTTCTATCTTATTGATCTCCTTCTTGAAGTTAGGCATTTGAATTGTGCCCGGGCCAGACGGACATGGGCCATTCGTTACTGCCTCCACATCAAAGCTGAGTCGGAAAATTCCAATGACTCTCAACCTTGTGAACGAAGATATAACCATATAACACTTGACAGTGTGGAAACAAGCCATCTCAGCCCCTCTGATCTGCACTGATTTACGTGAAACTCCACTAGTCCCACCTACCCGCTCCCTGTCCATAACCCTCCAACCCCCTCACATCCAACCTCCTTTTAAATGACAAAATTGACCCTGCCGCAACTACCTCTTCCAGAAGGTCAATCCACTCAGTCACCACTCTCTGAGTGAAGAAGCTTCTTCTTATATTACTCCTAAAGTTTTGCCCCCATAATTTATGCCCCCTTGTTCCAATCTCCCCTACCCTCAGGGGAAAGAGCCTATTCACATCTACTCTATCTCTTCCCTTCATAATTTTAAATACCTCTATCAAATCCTCCCTCAACCTTCTACGCTCCAATGAATAAAGACCCAGTCTACTCAATCTTTCTATATATTCAAGATACTGCAATCCAAGCAAGATTTTCGTAAACCTTCTCTGCACCCTTTCTACCTTATTGATATCCTTCATAAATTGGAGACCAGAATTGCACACAATACTCCAAACATGGCCTCACCAATGACTTAAACAGTCTCAACATCACCTCCCAGCTCTTATATTCTATGCTATGATTTATAAAGGCCAGCATACCAAAAGCCTTCTTCACCACCCTGTCTACATGGGAATCCATCTTCAAGGAACGATGAACCGTTATTCCAAGATCCCTCTGTTCCTCTGCATTCCTCAACGCCCTCCCCTTCACTGCATACTTCTTCCCAAAATGAAGCACCTCACACTTATCCACATTAAACTCCATCTACCACCTTTCAGCTTTCTTGCGTTAAGGCCTCCACCCATCAGCCTGAGTTGTTTTAAGTGCTCCAACCTATGGGTTTGCAGCCTTTCACCATCCACTCCGTTACTCCCTCTCAGAATTGTACATACTTTAGCCGGCGTGGCTAGCAGGACGGTTTGCGCCACGCTTTTAACATGCCAATGACCTGGGTTCAAATCTGGTCAGTCTGTTTGTACACTCTCCTTGTGTCGGCATTGGTTTCCTCTGGGGGCCCCCACTGAGGGTTGTAGGTCAATTAGAATATTTGGGCGACTGATGGGCCAGAAAGGCCTGTTACTGAGCCATACGTCTTCATTTTAAATTCACTGAGATCAAGATCAAGATTCCTTTATTATTATGCAATAAAGACAATGTAATTTTACATGGAATTTGTTTTCTTCTGCCGTAAGGTGGACGGATTCGCCATTGGCAGGTATTGCCTGAAGCGCCTCTTACAGCCAGAGAAAGAGAAGCAAAAAAGAGTCTTCACCCCCCCCCACCCCCACAGAGTCACCGAGTGCCTGTGGATTCACCTCCCGCCACCCCCCACCCCCGTGGTCCAGTCCAAACTGTCAGCCACTCGGCCTCCAGATCCAACCCTCCGACATGGCCAGGCAGCCCTCACGTGCCCCCTCGCATCCCAGTTCCGATCCCTGCTACCCCATCAGCACGCCGCCCAGTGGTCCACAGCCCAGTGTGAATCCCTTGGCCGTAGCCTCCCTCAGCATGCTGCGTCGGGTCGACAACAGCCCACTGCCGGCGTGTTCTCTAGCCTGGCCCACCGTGGTGGTCACCATGCCGAGGGAGGGGGGGTCTCCTCATTTTCTGCTGCCCTGTGCCACCCCTCTGCTTCCCCACAGCCTCTGACCCCTCATGGCAGCTGCTAATCGCAGGCGCCGCCATTTAGGGGCCCAGTGCCCCCACCCCTCCCACTGAGTGTGGGTTGGGGTGGAGGGGGGCCATAAAACTTTTTTAAAACGAAGATACCATATTCTCCTTTTAGCAGGCTGACTGCCCGGAGCTGACAGCTCCCGTGGCGGGTGGGGTTGGGGGTGAAGGGGAGCTCAATGTCTCAGGCCCTCCCTCTCCGAGATCCGCGCCAGCGCTGCCATTTCCCTCTCACTGCGTTCAACTCTCATTTTCTGGTCACCATGGCACCGTGTCAGGAGTGGGGTGGTGGGGGGGGGGGGGGGGGGGATGGGAGGGGGAAGGGCTCGCATTCCTAAATAAATTCCTGTGCACAAACTGTTCCCCTCCTGGGCTGCGTGAGCCTCTGGTCTCAAGTTGCCCCTGATAGAATCCAGCCGCACATTCCTGCCTCTTGAGTCAGTGAAGGCAGGGAGGGGCTGGAATGAACCAGTTTCCTTTCAGTGAGTCAGTGGAAAATGGTCTGTTATCTGCCTTCCGCAGTGTTAGTCACTCGCATTTCCTTCGAGTAACCCTTTTCCCTGCTGAGGCCGGGTACATGGCAAGAAGTGCAGACCCACCCCAACCCCCTGTCCGCGGGGATAAGGCCTGAACCGTGACACATCCATGCTCTCCTGTTCCCTGCAGATAGGCAAGCGTTTTGGGACTCAGTATAGGCCCTTCTGCCCATGATGTTGTGCCAATCTGTACAGACTAAAAAAGAAATGGAACCCCTACCCCCCTCCACCCCCACCTTGGGAGCTGGGTGGTAATGTAACAGCTCTATCAGACCCCGGTCAGGCCCCACTTCGAGGACTGTGGTCGCCTCCCTGCCCAAAAGGGCACAGATTTACAAGGATGTGGCCTGGTTTGAGGAGCTAGGCCTGGCACAAACAGGTCGAGTGAATCCAGCCTCTTCTCCAGGAAGGGGCAGAGGATGGAGGCGCTTCAGATGATGAGAGGCATTGATTGTGAGGATCGTTGGAGGCTTCCTCCCCCCTCACCTGGGCAGGGGCTGAAACGTTCGCCACAGGAGGACGCGGGTTTGGGGGGGTAGGCATAGAGGAGATTTAATTTAATCGAGACACACAGCGTGCGCGGTAACAGGCCGGGCCCACGAGCCCAATTTACTCCCCATTAATCTCCACCCACCCCCGGTACGTTTTCTCGGACGGTGGGAGGAAACCAGAGCTGCCCACCACCCCACCCCCCCCATGCAGACACGGTGAGAATGTACAAACCAACATTGCAGGGATTCGAACCCCCAGCCCCGATCGCTGGCGCTGTCAAGGCGTTGCGCCCACCGCTACGCCAACCGTAAGGGGTAACATTTTTTTAACTAACTACTCAGAGAGCGGTGGGTGAGCGGAGCGGGCCGCCGGCAACGGGAGTGGAGATGGCTACGATAGGGTCCTTTATGAGACTTTTGGAGTTTATTGTAGAGACATGCTCAGCACAACTCTGTGGGCTGAAGGGCCTCTATTGTGCTGTAGATTTTCTCTGTTTTCCCTTCCCAGTAGCATTGTAGTTTTCTTTCATCCATGAGCCCCTAATAGTTCAGCTTCTGCACCCCCCCCCCCACCTCCTGCAATGCATTCCAGGCACCCACAACCTACCCCTGATGTCTCCCCCAAGCCTTCCTCCCCTCACTTGGTGCGAACGACCTTTGGAGTTCACTGCCCCTTCCCTTGGCTGCCTACCCTCATAATCTTGTAGCCCTTCTTTGCTCCCGAATAGGGAAGCCCTGGATTCTGCTCACCCTGCCTCTGGTTCACCAGTCCAGGTGATATCCTGGTAAATCTCCTCCACAGCTTCCACGTCCTTCCTGAAAGGAGGTGACCAGACCCCGGCCTTTAATGAAGGCCTTGAACTACCAATCAACCACAATCAGACAGATTATCAGGCTTTCATCACCTTAAAGTGTCAGCACAGCTTGCATTGTTGCTGGCCTGATTCCAAGCCAGGTACCGAGGGAGGGGGGTTTGGGCATTTATGGGGATATCTAGGAGGGAGGAGTCACAGGTTCAGGGGGTAGGACCAGCCCATACATACATCTAGACCAGTGGTTCTCAACCTTTTTCTTTCCACTCACATCCCACTTTAAGTAATCCCTCTGCCGTTGGTGGTCTGTGATTAGTAAGGGGTTGCTTAAGGTGGGATATGAGTGGAAAGAAAAAGTTTGAAAACCACTGTTCGAATCGTGCCTCATGGACTTGTTATGTGCACGGTTTCAGAGCTCCAATATTTTTATCAAGCCAAATATTTCAGTAACAATTGTGTCTAGAGCAGCGATTCTCAACCTTCCCTTTCCACCTGCATACCCCTTACTAATCACAGAGCCCCAATGGCAGAGGGATTACTTAAAGGGGCGAGTGAATGGGAAGAAGAAGGTTGAGAACCACTGATCTATACGCATGGTGGTAACACCACACGGCACAAAGCCTGAAGCCTTGTTTATGTGGTGAATGCGAGCTCAATGTGATCATTTAAGAAGGATTGGCCAGATACATGGATGGGAGGAGTACAAAGGGTGCAGGTCAGTGCGACAAGAGAGTTTTGCACCAACTGGAAGGGCCTGTTTCCGTGCTGTTTTGTTTATGGTTCTATGCATCTTTATCAATATTTAACCGGCTGAGTTTCTCCAGTGTTGAGTTTTTACTTTAATCGCAGGGTCTGCAGACTTCCGTCTTTTACTGGTGTCCACTGGAAAACTCCATGAAATCTCTGCAAGGAATGCCTGCCCTGAGCAAGTTCTTTGTTCTCTGAAAGGAGATCTGTGAGATTCTCTCCCCGTCTGTAATCCCTGCTGCTCTCAAACTCTACGTCCATGTCCTGTGACGGAGTATATAGATATGTTTTTGGGAGATAAATTGGGAAAGGTTTGTTAGGGTAGGTCACATGCAAACACTTTAAAACAGATCTTATTTAAAATACTGGAGCTCTGTCCCATGCTAGACATGTCAAGGCCTTTGCAAGAGCTTTGAAGAGTGCTCAAGAAATTTCACTAATGGATTGTTGTTTACAAAAAGGCAACAAATGAAAGAGCTTGTCGGAGCCGCCTTCTGTCTGGAGTGGAGCTTGCTGTTCTGGGAGGGTCATATAGTTTTGCAAGCAGAGAGAGTCAAATAGGCTTTCTCTCTCAGAGAGAGTGAGAGATAGAAAAAGAGAGAGAGACACACACACACACACACACACACACACACACACACACACACACACACACACACACACACACACACAGATCAGTTCTACAGTGTTACAGTCAGCAACAGGACAAGCTGGCAAGCTTGTGGAAAACTCCATTTGGAAGATGGGTTGTGAGGGCTTAGTTCAGCCTGATCAAAGCTCTTGCGGTTCATGCAAGAGGAGAGGATTGGCTGTCTAATGTCTCACTTGGAATAAGAGAAATAAAAAGACATTCTGTGGTGACCTGAAAGAAAGAGGTGATCATCTGGAGAACCCTGATGGGGCAAGTTTCGTCAGCAAGACACTGAAGTGGCTGATGGAAGTAAATCAGTTGTGGATGTCCTGGAACAATGAATCCCTCTCTGAAAACCGACTAGAACCTTCCTGAGTGATGACCATTTACCTTTCAAGCACCAAAGCCTGGTGAACTTTATAAATGTTAAATTTTGTGTGCAGAATTGCCTGCAACCAGTGAACTTGGAAGAATGAGAAGTGAGTTTGGACTGTGAACCAAAGAACTTTTCTGAACTTACACATACATTCCATAAATGTGCGTTTAGAATTAGAAGGGGATTAAGTTAGGTCAATAGTGATAAGTTAAAGTGTGATTCTGTTTTCATGTTTTAAAGTTCATTAAAAGCAACTTTTGTTTAAGTAACCATTTGTCTTGGTGAATATCTATTGCTGCTGGGTTTTGGGGTCCTCTGGGCTTGTAACAGTACTCACCCAGACTCTCTTCCACAGCCACAAGTTACCTAGACGCAGGGCTCAAGCCCGAAAACGTTGGTTATTGTAACTTTACCTTTGCTATATAAAGGACACTGAGTTTCCTTCATGTTGGTACAGTATTCTGTGGTTTTCTCCCCTTCGTGCCTGTTAGATTGAACTGGGGCTCCTCCTGCTCATGTGTAAAGACAGCACTTCACCCTGCGACGTCTTTACACTACAGGCTGGCACTGCCCTCACTTACTGAATGGGGCTTGAAACCGTCCCACTCCACCCCCTTCAATCCACCAGTCCAGCTGGGTCAGATTTCAGATTCATTGTCAGAGAACCTACTCTGCAGAGCCCAGCGAGAGAAAGTTTTATAGAGAGGGGAGAAATTTTAAATGATTTATCCCCCCCACCCCCACCACCCCCCCCCCCCCCCCGGTATTCGCCAAGGTAAGGAATATCGAGTCAGGTGAAGTCATTGGAAAATATACAGATTGATGAGGAGGTATTACTGGCTCAATCTCCCCTGGGACCTTGAGGGAGGTTGGTGTAGAAATAGTAGGGGCTCCAACAGAAATATTTAAAATGTCATTAACCACAGGGGAAGTGCCGGAGGACTGGAGGGTGGCTCGTGTTGGCCCACTGTTCAAAAAAGCCTCTAAAACAGTGGTTCTCAACCTTCTTCTTCCCACTCACATCCCACTTTAAGTAATCCCTCTGCCATTGGGGCTCTGTGATCAGTAAGGGGTTGCTTAAGGTGGGACGTGGGTGAGAAGGGAAGCTTGAGAATCACTGCCCTAGTCCCGATTGTAACTGAAATATTTGGCTTGAGAAAAATTGCCATTGGCCCATATTCTTTGGGAGTTCTGAAACCCTGCACATAACAAGTCCATGAGGGACGATTCAAACAGTGGATTTCAAATATTTTCTTCCCACCCACATCCCACCTTAAGCAATCTCTTACTGACCACAGTGCACTGATGGCCTCGGGATTAGTTAAAGTGGGATATGAGTGGAAAGAAAATGGGGTTGAGAAGCACTGCTCTAAAAGTAAACCAGGTAATTATAGGCCCGCAAATCTGATGTCGGTGGTGGGTAAATTAATGTTCTTAGAGATAACATATACAATTATTTGGAAAGATGGGGACTAATTAGGAGTAGTCAACACAGTCTTGTACGAGGTAGATCACGTTTAACAAATCATAGAGGTTTTCGAGGAGGTTACTAAGAAGGTTGACGAGAGGAAGGCTGTAGATGTTCTCTATGTGGGCTTTCATAAGGCCTTTGACAAGGTTCCGCATAAGAGGTTAGTTTGGAAGGTTCAAGCATTAGGTATTAATGTTGAAGTAGTGAACTGGATTCAGCAATGGTCGGATGGGAGATGCCCAGAGAGTAGTGGTGGAAAATTGTCTACTTTGGAGGCTGGTGGAGTGCCTCAGGGTCCATCATTGTTGGTCGTATATATTAATGATTTGAATGATGGTGGTAAATTGGATTAGTAAGTATGCAGGTGATACGAAGATTGGTGGTGTTGTGGACAGTGAAGAAGGTTTTCAAAGCTGCAGTGGGATTCAGGCCAGTTAGCAGATGGGCTGGAAGATTAATACGAGGCCCTTTCAAACTGCTGTGTTAAGGGGGCAATTTGTGCCCCAGCCATGCGGCATTTAGAAAGGGCCCAACCCCCGCCAACCCCGTCGGAATCCAACCGGGTCCTTCTCCTACCTCAGAGGGAGCCAGGGTACCCAGTTCAACTTCTCTCGGTTGCGCTCATGGGCAACTTGAACGGGGGAAAATGGCTTGTTCCAGCAACGTTAACGCATGCGTCTCCACAGCAGCCAGCGTCTGAGCATCCGACAGCACTTCTGGTGAGCCCGGAATGTATCGTCGCAAGAGGTGGGATCCCCCTCCCCCCCACCCACCGGGGTTGGCAAATTAATGGGTCGATCCCGCTACGATTTGAAAGCACCTTTACCCCAGTCATCGGGCCCGGGTCCCAGGAGGGCCACCCAGGGGCTGCAGTTTTAAAGGGGTCCCTGAGAAGTGTGAGGGGCTACATTTTGGTCAGAATAATCAGCAAAGGTCATCCCTGTTAAATGGTCGACCATTGAGGAGCGCAGTTTTGGTCACCAAAATATAGGATGGACATCAGAAAAAGGGAGCAAAGGTTTACAAAGATGTTGCCTGCGGGGTCAGCGCCAGAACGAATGTTAGAGGTGAGGGAGTATTAGCGGGTTAAGGGGGTGGGTGCAGAGGAACTCGCTCAGCTGGGAGGTAGGGGTGTGGTGCACTGTTGGATGTTTGTTGAGAATGCGTCCCACTCCCGCGCTGACACGTCTGTCCACAGGCCTCATGTACTGTCAGACTGAGTCCGCCTGACGCCTGACTTTCTGTCCGGGCCGCTCTCCGGCCGGACGGCACTGACGTCAACCTCTGCCGGCCCACTCACCCGTTCTCCCTCCCTCCCCTGTCCCTCTTTCCTCCAGCTCCCCGCCCCCTTCCCTCTCCCTTCACAGAGCCAACATCTCCCCTCCTGTTTGCCGCCATGCCCTCCCTCCCTTACCCACTCCTGCCTGTGGGACTGTACTCCTCCCGCAGCCCCTTCCCCCTCACCACTTTGTTCGGGCGGCTGCCTACGTTTTGCTCTTACCTTGATGAAGGGGTGAGATGTTGCTGTATAAAAACACGGTTGGACCAGCTGAGCTCCTCCAGGTTGGTCTTTTTACCTCAACCACGGTGTCTGCAGACTTTTGTGATCTGAACAAAGTTACATCCTTCAGACTGTATCTTGATCTCTTTGGTCCATTGAGATTCCTGTCAACAGAGCCTTTACTCACCTATCCCAGTGTCCTGTTCTGTGGGAGAGCGTTTAGTGCAGTGCAGTAACAGGCCCTTCCAGCCCATGAGCCCATGCCGCCAAATTTACCAGAGGTTTCGAACGGTGGGAGGAAACCGGAGCCCCCAGGTGAAACTCACACAGACACCGGCAGAACTCCTTACAGACATCACCAGATTCAAACCCGAGGGGACGTGCTGACCGTGCTGCCCCATGGCCTTGACGTGGTGGGAGACGTGTCAGTGCCTCACAGTGGAAGACTTGAACACGGGGGCAGGTTTATGGAACACCGAAGGTCATGCATCCGAAATGCGTAGGCCTTGCCGGGCCGCAAGGGCGATGCCCGTGCCAACCCCAGGGCTCCCGTGGCCTGTCGGATCGCAAGTTGAGTGCTCTGCCGCCGATATTCCGGTGTCTTCCCGGGAACCGCCTCAGCCTTATCCTGATGTCGAGCACCTCAGCTCTGTCTGTAGCGTGGAGTTCCCAGTGGCCACCCACTGACGTGTCTGTCCAGGGTCTCATGCACTGCCAGAAATCAGCAAATTGGAGGTAAAACCCCTCATCTTTCGTATGGGCGCCCTCCAGCCGGACAGCATTGACATCGACTTCGCTGGTTTCCATTAAAACCACCCCCTTCCCCTTCTCCTTCCTCCCAAATCTGCTCTCTCTCTCTCTCTCTCTCTCTCTCTCTCTCCTTCTCTCTTTCCTCCTCTCTTTATTTCTCTCTTTCCCTCTTTCCCTCTTTCCCTCTTTCCCTCTCCCTCTCCCTCTCCCTCTCTCTCTCTCTCTCTCTCTCTCTCTCCGCTTCTCTCTCTCTCCCTCTCTCTTTCCCCCCCTTTTCCCTCCATCTCCTTTCCCAGAGCCAAAATCAATTCCCACCTCTCCTCTTATCATATCTAATAAACGTCATTTGTTGGTCTGGACCCCTCTGCCCCCCCCACCCCCCGACCACCCTTCAGTCTTTATTCTGACACCTTCCTGTTCTTTGCTTATTCCTTGAAGAAGGGCTCAGGCCTGAAATGCTGGGAGTACATCTTCACGTCTTGTGGATAAGGCGAGAGCGGCCGAGTTCCTCCAGCATTTACAGTTTGGGTTTTTACTGCAATCACAGAGCCTGCAGATGTCTGGGTTTCACTCCCCTATTCCATGGTCCGTCAGTTCCTCAGGACAGTCCCATGCCATCCCAGCCCAACAACCCCCCCACCGTCCCAGTTCTACCCCAGACTCTCCCTCACCTCGCCCAGGGCCACCCCAGACCTCCATTCGCCTTACCCAGGGCTGCCCCAGACCCCCGTTCGCCTCGCCCCGGGCCATCCCAGAAATGCTGGAGGAACAGTCAGGTCTTGCAGCGCCCAGAGAAGATATTACTGACGTTTTGGTGCCTGAGGCCTTCATCGAGAAATCTTCATCCCATCCACATCCCCCTTCCCAGTCAAACTGCATGATATCCTCAGCTTATTTACAACTAGATAGCACCAAGTTCCTCAGATTTCACTCAACCAGTGACCCATCGTGGACGCCCAACATCTCCTCACTGGTTGGGAAAGCGCAGCAGCAACTGGACATCCTGAGAAGTCTGGAGCGGGCGAGGCCACCGCCACGTCAAACCTCCTGCAGGATCCCTCCGAGAAAGGGTAGCGGGCCCAGCCCAGGACATCACGGGCAAAACCCTTGCCACTGTGGGGGAGGGGGGGCACAGGGGAGCACCGCCGTCGGAGGGTAGTGGGTGATCATCCACCCGGCCCATGCTCTGTTCTCGCTGCTGCCATCAGGGAAGAGGTCTCGGGGCCACAAGACTAGCACCACCAGGTTCAGGGACAGCCGCTCCCCTCCCTCCACCATCAGACCGCTCAATGCCAAACTCAATCAGGGGCTGTTTAAGGTCTCTGACTCACGCATGTTATCGATTTTCTTTGCTCTTCCTGTATTGCAGAGTCAGTTTGTTTACATTTCTTTATCTGATTCTAGTTTTTTTTTTGTTTACATGTTCACCCTGTGTACAGTTTATTCTTTTCACTACCAATCAGTGGTAATTCTATTGCACCCACAGGGAAAAGATCTCAGGGTGGTACAATAAATCTGAAATCTGAAGCCCCTCAGCCAGTCTAAGTTGATGTCCTTTGGTTCAGAAGGGCGCTAACAGTTAATTTTTAAAAAAATTAAATTCAGACCCATAGGCCCTTCGGCCCGTGAGCCCTGCGCCACCCAATTGCCCCCAACTGACCTCTGGTACGTTGGGAAAGGCGGGATGAAACCCCCTTCCTCTCCCCTTGGGAGGAGGAGGGGAACCCCACGTAGACACGGGGAGAGCGTGCAAACCCGTTACGGACAGTGGCAGGATTCGAACCGCACAACCCCCCACCCCGGTCCCGACCCGCCTGCGCTTGAATTCCGCCACGCTTGCCTGGGTTCCAAACCGGCCCCTCGTCTGCGATGAGCTTGCATGCTCTCCCCTGCTGTCCTCCCACCAAAACGTTCTGGGAGGTAGCGGGGGGGAGGGGGGAGGGGATTTTGCAGCAGGGGTGCCTGTACGTCCAAATTTACATTTAAGCGCCCCCCCCCTCCCCGTCAATACCAGCACCTAATGACAGAGAGAGAAGGGGGGGAGGGGGGGTTAGAGAGAAAGAGCGCAGAGGGTGGTGCCAAGGCCCACATGCTTCTGCTGCACAGTTTCTATTTCCTCAAATGGCTCCAGGGCTTCCTGATCCATTGGCTCTGTTGAACGCAAGGGAGAAGAAGGAGGGGTGAAGGGAGGGTGGGGGTGGGGTGGATGAGCAAGGGGAGTGACTTGGCTCGTTGGCTCCAAATTCCAGAAACAAGGATTCTTAGTGGGACGTTAGCTGCCAGCTGTAAGATGGCCAACAGGCCCAGAAACATCAGGTGATTCATATAATCATTTAACTTCATAAAGCAATCCCTGATAAATGTGCCTCTGTCAAGATTGTTTTGAGTTTAGTCACAGCATGACTTCATTGAAAGCTCAATGGCTCTCCTTCTCTCTCTCTCTCTCTCTCTTGTGTCGAAATCCCACTCAAAAGAATTCAACTAAAGTCCCAAGCCCCACTGGCTGAATCATTCTGTACTATGAGAGGTTAGGTTCCCCCTTCCTGTACTCCCCAGCGGCAACCATTTTAACTTCCTTGCCAGCACTTCTGTCCTTGGTCTCATGCACCGCCGGACTGAGACCAGCCGCAAATTGGAGGAACACCACCTCGTCTTCCAACCAGGCGGCATTAGTGTCGGCTTCTCCAATGAACTCCCACCTCCCACCACCTCCGAGCCTCTTGCTCTCCCCCTCCCGCCTGCGTCCACCTATCTAGACCAGATGGGTTCGCCCAGTGTCTCGGCGTGCTTTCGAGGATCGCCCGCCTGCTTTTCATTTCGCTCGTGCCTTGATGAAAGCCTCAGGCCCGACTGGTCGGCCACCATTTACTTCCCACCGATGCTGCACAACCTGCTGGGTTTCTCCAGGAAGTTGCTTTCGAACCCAGCAGATGATCATGTTTAACCCCACGTGTGTACATGTACGGATCTCCATGAATCTGTGGGTGTTTGTGTGTAGGTGGGTGTGTGTGTGGGTGGGTGTGTTGGTGTGGGTGTGTGTGTGGGTGTGTTGGTGTGAGTGTGTGTGGGTGGGTGGGTGGGTATGCATGTGAGAGTGAGTGTGGGTGTGTTGTGTGGGTGTGTGGATGTGTGTTGTGTGTGTAGGTGTGTGTGTGTGTGTGGGTGTGTGTGTGTGAGTGTGGCTGTGTGTGTGTGTGTGTCAGTGTGTGTGTGTATGTGTGTATGTGTGTGTGTGTGTGTGGGTGAGTATGTGTGTGTGTGTGTGTGTGTGTGTGTGTGAGTGTGGCTGTGTGTGTGTGTGTGAGTGTGGCTGTGTGTGTGTGAGTGTGGCTGTGTGTGTGTGTGTGTCTGTGTGTGTGTCTGTGTCTGTGGGTGTTTATGTGGGTTATGGGGAATTTCTTCCCAGAGAGAGTGTGGGGGGTGGGTGGAACGAGCTGAAGTGGTGAATGCGGGTTCAGTTAACAATGAAGAAGAATTTATATGGGAATACTGATGGAAGGGTAAGGGCTGGATGCAGGTCAGTGAAGACTGGGAAGAAACAAATCATTCGGCACAGACTAGAAGGGATTCCCTGTGCTGGAATATTCTGTGGTTCTACCTAAAAAAAGTGTGATTTCCACAAGGTACGTCAACCTCTGCCTGCCATGAGGCGATCAATGAGCTGTCACAATCTTCACCCGGGGCCCCACACCATCCTCCCAGGTGAAGCCACGCTTCACTTCTGAATCTCCTGGTGCTTCCGGCGTGTTGCCCCATCCGCATCAGTGGCGGCCATCTCCCAGCGGCTGACCACCCTATGGCCCTGTCCCACTCTCCGCCGCGCCAAGGCCGCCCGTAAGAATCAACACCCAATAATCCATCCGGGAACCTCTCTGACCGGATGGCCATTAGCATCAGCTGCCCCAGTTACTTACCAGACCCCCTCCCCATGCTCCCTCCCTCTCCCTGCCCCCTCCTCTCTCAGAGCCATCTCCTCTCCCACCCCCCCACCCCGTCTGCTGCTACACACCCCCCCCTTATCCGCCGATGAACTCCTCCATCCCACCAACATTTTGTCTGGCGTCTGCCTATTTGACCAAGCCCGAAACTTTGGTTACAAATCTTTACTCTTGGATACTGATTGACCTGCCAGGTTTCTCCAACCCTGGATTTTTTTTTCAACCGCAGGGTCTGCAGACTTGTGTGGGACCATTTCCCACCTCCCCCCCCACCCCACCCCTTGTTAATTACTGTCCTGCAGAGTTTCAAAGAACCACATGTTTGCTGCTGGGAGCTGTGTAACTAAGGAACATTGCAAACCGCAAAGATACTTGGGGTCTGTCATAAGATTGCCTGGGAGTGCCCAGGCAATGAATCATGGGTTGCAGTGTTTGCTTTGACAACTCTCCACTGCTCATTTAGAGCAACTCAGGCTCTTCTAAACATAAATATGAATCAGTTCCCTCATACGTATCCGATCGTAAAAATGCCCAGAAACTGGCAAGTCTCAGGCCTTATCTGTTCCCTGTTTTATTCGGCCTGGGAGCGGAGTAGGGCTCAGCATTCTGAAATTGATTCTATTTGCATGTTTCTTTCTGCCCCACCCCCCACCCCGGTGCACATTTGGATTTCCTCTGTGCTCACGTTGGGGATTGCTACGTTCCCAGAAACCGGGGACCCCTGCTTGCTGAGGGAAGGGAGGGAAGAGAGTTGGCAACGATCTCCGGGAGACCCTTCTGGTCTGTGCCAAAATGCGTCCCGCAGGCCCGCATCTGCTCCATAAACCTCTCCCATCCACAGATCTGTCCAATTTACTCTTGGGTATATTGGTCTGGCCGTGATTTCCCCAGGAGTGATTAGGAAATAGAGCAAGGCCCGGCAATTCACCTTAATACCCGCCCCTCGCCCGCAGAGCCTTTTCACTGGCCCCCCTCCCCCCGAGCTCTCGGTGTGCCCCTCTGCAAGCAACCCCGCATTTGAAATTGGCCTGGCAGAGGTGTTCTCCTTACCCATAGGTTTCGGGCAGACCATGTGGCGCAGAAGGAAGGCCCCTTTGGCCCATCTCATCAGGGTGTCCAGTCAGACTCAGTCCATCAACAAGGCTCTGGCCCCTATCCCTGTCCAATTGCTGAGTGGAAATTGAACTGTGGACACTCGAACCACAGAGAAAAGGCCCTTCGGCCCTTCTAGTAGGTTCTGAACTATTATTCTGCCCTACACCCAGTCCATAGCCCTCTCCCATCCAAGTTCTTAAAATTGAGCCTGCATTCATCACTTCATCTGGCAGCTCGTTCCTCACTCCTGCCTCTCTCTGTGTGTGAAGACGTCTCCCCTCACGTTTCCCCTTTCACCCTTAACCCATATCCTCTGGTTTGTATCTCACCCACCTCAGTGGGAAAAGCCAACCTTCATTTACTCTGTCCGTCCCCCTCATAATTTTAAACACCTCGATCAAATCTCCCCTCGTTCTTCTATGCTCCAGGGAATAAAGTCTGAACCTGTTTAACCTATTCAAGACCCCACTTAGAGTACGGTGTTCAGTTCTAGTCACCTCATTACAGGAAGGATGTGGAAGCCTTGGAGAGCGTGCAGAGGAGATTCACCTGGATTGGGAATGTCTTATGAGGCAAGGGACTTTTCTTTTTGGAGCGTCGAAGGACAAGAGGAGCCTTGACAGAGGTTGACAAGATTATAAGAGGCATCAATAGGGTGGAGCTGCTGCAAAACGGCAAATTTTGTGGTCCGCGCCTGTGACAATAAATTCTGATTCTCAGCCCTTACCTGTCATATTACCTTTCCCCACTTCCCTGTTCTGATGGAATCTCCCCCATCCACCGCCACCATCGGCAGGGCACGCAAAATCACCGGGGACCTCCTTCTGCATCCGTACGTGACATCCTGTCGGGTGGGGGGGAAGTAAGAGATGCAGGAGGATCGGAACCAGGCCGAGGAGCAGCTTCTCCCCGCAGGACCCAGCATGCACGCTGCACGGCCAAAGGAACGGCTTGCATCCAACCCTCCGAGACGCTTGTGTTTGTGAAACAATATCAATTTATGCTGGTGAAATCCTTGTCCTGCGTGTGTGTCAGCATGTGGGTTACTCCCGGCCATGCATCTTGCGTGTTTTACCCCGAGGACTGGAGAACACTGTTTCATCGGGTTGGACTTGTACAATCAGACGACGGTGAGCTTGACGGCCTCCCTCTGACAGCTCGCTCGCTAAACCCATGTGAAATGCAACTTCCAGTTGAGATATTGATCACCATATGTGTCAACCCTGTATCCCCGATGCTGTGCGCCCTGCATCTGTGAGCTCAGTTCCCAATAATAAACTTCATTCTCATTCAAGGGAGAGCCATTCAAAGTCTTTTCAGCCGTAGTGGGCAACGCAATGTTATTACAGGGCCAGCGGCCTGGGGTTCGATTCCAGGCACTCCTCCCCTCACCCACCCCCATCCCACCCTTCACAACATACATGAGTTTTAGGTTCATTGGGGAATTTGGGCGGCAGAAGGGCCAGTCGTCATTGCTCTTCATCTCAATTTTAAGATTTAAATAAATCAAAAATGTCAAAATTCCTCCATTTCATACGTTCCTATTGTCACGTTTAATGCCCGGTAACGGGAGGGCTCTGAACGGTGGTCCTTCCCCACAGCATCCACAGCGTGCATTCCTGCAGCCTGGAGCAATGTCAGTCAGCAACCCGCCCTCCACGCGCTGGAAGACCAGCAGGCTCCGGGCAGATCCAAGTGCGTCTCTCACTGGGCCGACAGTGCTGACTCTGTGCGGGTTGCCAGGAACAGCCCTGTGGACTGGAGAGTTCCCTGTCACATGGCCGCTGTGGGTGAGCCATGGCAAGGAATCCACTACGTCCTTCCCCGCACAGTCCTGACGAATCATCACCCATCGTGGTCATCCCGGGGACGGCGTGCGAGGTGGGTGGCTGAAGTTCCGGTTGAGCAGGAAGGATCTGACCAGTGGGGGGCCCCTCTCACTGCCAGCCAGGCCAAATCCTGGCACTCGTCTGCGAGCCCTGGCGACCTGGTCCAGATGACCTGGACCGGAGAACGCTGGTTTGCCGGGTTTTACGATCAGATGATAATAAACTTGACATGCCAGTCTGCTCAGGAAACCACCCATGGACACTGGCATTACTGGGGGGGGGGGGGGTGCAGACTGCACTGGGTGACACACTCAGAGTTGGGGGGGTTGACATCAAAATTGCCATCTATAAAATCTCTGTGCAGCGTCTCAGCAGAAATTTGTTATTTTTTTATAAAAATATCCCTGTTAGTTTGAATAATAACCTTTCTAGTCAGCCCAGTGTACATGTATCAATTAACCTACAAGGCTAAAACTCGATACTCATTTACCTTCTGAACCTTCCAATGCGCTTTGAGTCAGCGTGGTCGTTATTACCTGACACTTCGGACCATACGGTACTGCCTGCCCACGAAAACAAGCAAGCGCTGTTGTTTTTGTTGCTGCTGGGGTTTTTTTTTTCTCAGTTGCTGCTTTGGTCACGGCCAGGCGCTCCGTGTCTGGGGCCCTGGGGCTCGCAGGCCAACGGGCCTTTCCTCTCTGCGCCTGGCAGCAAGTGCTCGCTAGTCCCTCGACCAGCTCACCACCTCACAAGGGAGTCGATCAAGGCAGACCCCTGCATTGCACACAAGGGTTTGCAATGCATTTGCTCTGCGGCCAGCAGGAATAAGATCACATCAAACATCAGCTCCCTTTCACTGACAGAACAAGGAAAGAAGCATCACGCCAAAAGTCTGTGGAAGAAACTTAGCCAGTCCTTTATAGATAACCAATGTTAGAGACTCAGGGGTTAGACCGCTGGCCCTTCCTAAACCAGGAGTGGCCAGTTCACTCCTCGCTGGGCCTCGTTCCTTCTGTGAGGGGCACTGGACAAAGTGGTGACTCTCCGTCTTCCAAAGAATTTCATGTAGGTTACGTCCTAAATGCTAATAACAGAACCTTTACGCTTCGGGCTGGAGCCCCTTGGTTAAAGTTACCTTGAGCCTGAAACGCCGGTGATACACCTTTATTTTTACTATTTAAAGTACCCTGTCGGACCTGCTGAGTTGCTCCAGCTTTGCTTGTTCCATGGAACGTAGAAATCTGCAGCACAGCCCATGCCCTTTGGCCCGCAGTGCTGTGCCGGTCCAATAACTGACTCTAACAATTATAACCATGTAACAATTTACAGTGTGGAAACAGGCCATCTCAGCCCCTCTAGTCCACACTGATTTAAGTGATCTCTTCTAGTCCCACCTACCTTCTCCCTGTCCATAATCCTCCAACCCCCTCACATCCATGGACTCATCCAACCTCCTCTTAAATGACAACATTGACCCTGCTGCAACCACATCTTGTGGAAGGTCATTCCACTCAGCCACCATTCTCTGAATGAAGAAGCTTCCTTTCACGTTACCTCTAAACTTTTGCCCCCAACCCTTAACTTATGATCCCTCATTCCAATCTCCCCTACCCTCAAGGGGAAGAGCCTATTCACATCTACTCTATCTATTCCCCTCATAATTTTAAATACCTCTATCAAATCCTCCCCCTCAACTTTCTACGCTCCAATGAATAAAGACCCACTCTACTCAATCTTTCTCCGTATTCAAGATGCTGCAATCCCAGCAACATTTTAGTAAATCTTCTCTGCACTCTCTCTACCTTATTGATTGATGCCTAGAATTTCCTGACTACACGACCACTTTTCCCAGTTCCGTGTACCCAAGAAGTCCCTGCCTCCCCCACAGTTGCCAGCAGCGCATTCCATGCACCCACCACTCTTGGTGGGAAGAATGTACCTCTGACATCCCCCCCTCCCAGCACCTTAAAGCTACGACCCCCCCCCCAACTTGTGTTGGCTATTTTAGCCCTGGGGAAAAAACCTCTGGACGTCCCCATGATTAATGCCTCTCATCATCTTGTGCTTATCCCACTGCTCTATTCATTATACACCCATGACTGTGTGGCCGGCCACAATTCCGACACCCTCACAGTTGTCGGCAGAATCACAGATGCCAATGAGGAAGCGAACAGGAGGGAGATCGATCAGCTCGTTGAATGATGTAAACTACAATAACCTTGTGCTCAATGTCAGCAAAACCAAGGAGATGATTGTGGACGTCAGAAGGAAGACAGGGGGACACGACCCAGTCCTCATCGAAGGCTCTGGAGTGGAGAGGATCAAGAACTTCAAATTCCTGAGGGGGTCACCATCTCCGAGGATCTGCCCTGGAGCCTCCACATCAATGCAATCATAAAGCGGCTAGACTTTGTGAGGTGTCTGAGGAGATTCGGGACGTCACTGAAGACTCTCGTAAACTTCTACAAGTGGGGAGCATTCTGGCCGGTTGCATCACTGCCTGGGACGGAGGCGCTAACTCTCAAGACGAGAATAAATTCCAGAGGATTGTTAACTTGGCCTGTGACGTCACAGGCCCCAGACTCCATTCCAACAAGGACATCAACATGAGATGGGGTCTTAAAAAAAGACCTCAAAGACCCCCGACACCCAGGTCAGGCCTCTTCACTCTGCTCCCATTGGGGGAAAAAGGTCCAGGAGCCTGAAGGCGGGTGCAAGGACAGCTTGCCACCAGACTCCTTACTGATCGAAGTCACCACCTCACTTCGTCTTTTGCTTGACCTGTTCTTGGAAGATGAGCGAAATGGAGGTTTTGCCTGTCAAAACAAGGAACTTCGTGGCATGCCCACGACAATTCTCAAATTTATGGTTAGGCTGCATACGTGACGTCCAAACACAATCCCTGCAGGCGATCGAGAATTATGATTGGATTAGCTTAGTCCTGCTGGTATGACCCAGTACTACCTGTCGCGTGGTCAGCCACTAAACCACCGCGCCCCCCCACTAGGCTTGTCTGGTGCGGAGGGTGGTGGGACCTCCCTCCCACCTGCAGTCCTGAACTCCCAGTTCAGATGTGGACTTCCAAGGTGCACATTTGCAGAGGCCCCACCAGCCGAGTCACAACGTGGCGGCGAACACGAGGTTGGAGAGGGGGCCGCAGGGAGCCAACGTGACCTTCCGCCCGGTGGGGGGTGGGGGGGGGGAGAGAGAGAGAGAGAGAGAGAGAGAGAGAGAGAGAGAGAGAGAGAGAGAGAGAGAGAGAGAGCAGACAGGTGGAGCCGGGGTGCGGTGTCCCGGCCCGCGCCCAGTCACTCCAACACGGAGAGGACGGCAGCAAGAGCCACTGGGTGCAGGAGGTGCTTCACCTGGAGCCCCCCCTCAGATAGTGGTGAGGGAGGAAGGGTGTGAGGGAGCGGGAGGATCATCTCCTGCAGTCATGGAGTGGGGAGGGGGGTGTGGTGGTGTCGGCCCCGGGTGAGAGGATCAGCAGGGAGGAAGCAGCCTCTGCAGAAGGCGGAGAGGGGAATTGGTGTCTAGCAGTGGGATTAGGTGTCGTCAGGTTTCAAGCCAAAGGATGAACCTCTCAGAGATACTTTTCTGTAACAGCCGGCAGAGGCGTTGCCCTGTCTAAATGCAACAGCGCAAGGTTCAAGAAGAGGGAATTCTAGACATACAGGTTAATTGTAAGTTAACCACACAAGCCCAATGGTTTTAGCTTCACTGGGGCGATTGCGCAAGGGTACGACGTGCTCTTGATCAGTCATTGGGAGGACCCACCCACCAGAGGAATCAACCACTAATATCTCCGCACCACCCCCCCCCAACCTCCAGGACTTTATATTGTATTTCATTAAGTCAAATTATCCAGAAAAGAAAAAGAACAATCTTGCGTCCACACCTCTTCCTTCCCCAGGGAATCCTGAGAAATTGTAGCCAATAAACGGCAGATTCCCTCCTGCCACCTGGACAGCGTGGTCTGAGGCCCCTTGCTCCCGTCCCGGGAAATTTTCAACTCAATCTGAAAGAATCTCGGTTCCTTTTATTTATTTTTGCCACGTAATAATAATGCATTAAAAATGTAATGTAGATGAGCAAATTCAGGTTCTTGGGTGTCACTATCTCTTCCCTGGACCTGACACACTAATGGTATCAAGAAGAAGGCACATCAGAGTCTCTAGCCCAATTAACCCCTCCTCCCATTAACCTTCACCCCGCGCGGACCACGGGGAGAACATATGAACTCCTTGCAGGCGGCACAGGATTCGAACCCCACTGCAAAAGCACTTGCACAGGCTCCTACGCCAGCCATGCTTGTCGCGGCATCGGGATCCATGGAAAATGTCGAGCGGCTGCCTCGCAGTCTGGCGCGGGGGGGGGGGGGGACACACCGATGCCCCCCCCCCACTGAACACAAACCCCTGCAAAAGGTCACAGCCTAGGGCATTGCAGGCACAAAAACCCCCTCCCCCACCCACCCACCAAGAACATCGTCGCCGTTGGAAGGCAGTGGCGATCATCGAGGGCCCACAGGCTCTGTTCTCACTGCTGCCATCAGGGAAGAGGTGTCGAGTCCACAAGACTCACACCCACCAGGTTCAAGGACAGCTGCTCCCCCCCCCCTCCACCATCAGACTCCTCAACAACAAGCTCAATAGTGGACTTGTTTAAGGTCTCTGACTCGTGCACTGTATCGGTTTTTCTCCCTCTGTATCACACAGTCAGTTTGTCTCCATTTCTTTATCTGTTTGCACGTGTACATTGAGAACACTTTTGTTTTGCACTCCCAACGAGTGGTAATTCTGCCGTGCCTGCTGAATAAAGTGACGTCGTGTGTGTGCTCCGACAATACTTCAACTTTTGCGAAACAAAGAGTTGCCACGAGCATTGTCCGGCGCCTCTAACAATAAAAGGCACCAGCGATCGGGTCCGGGGATTGAATCCTGCACTGCCTGTAAGGAACTTCTCCCCTTGTCTGCATGGGATTCCCCCCACCTCCCTGGGGAAGGGGGCTCCGATTTCTTCCCACCCTTCAAAAATGTACCGGGGGCTGGGAGTTGCAGGTCAATTGGGCAGCACCAGCTCGTGGGCCAGTAAGGCATGTTACTGTTCAACCAGGTCCAAAGCTCCAGTATGAAAGGAGTCCCTCAGCATCCGAGGCCCTTCGGGAGAGGGCGTTGGAGGGGCATCTCTGATTAACAGTGCAGCGATCCATCTGTACTGAACTGGGTGTGCCCTCCTTGCAGGCCATGACCAGTTGACCCTCTGATTCAGGGGGCGGGAGGGAGAGAGGTGCAATTCGATGGGCAACTCGCTGAAGTATTGGGGCGGATTAATGGAATTGCTTGTGGGAGAACACGAATCCGTCCTCGTCGTGGGGTCAGTGGGGAAGAGGGTCAAATTCCCAGGTCTCAACATCTCTGAAGATCTGTTCTGGGTCCTCCTTGTTGGTGAAATGACAAAGAAAGCTCAGCAGCGGCTGTACGTCGTTTGAGACTTGTTCTGTTGCCAAAGGCTTTTGCAAATATCTACAAGTGTACGGTGGAGAGAAATCTGACCGGTTGCATCTCTGTCTGGTGCGGAGGTGAACTCGGCCAGCGCCCTCACAGGCATTAGTCTCCACTCCACCAAGGACATCTACAAAAGACGGAGCCTCAAGAAAGCAGCCTCTACCCTCTAGGACCCCCACCACCCCAGGCCAGGCCCTCTTCATGCTGCTACTGTCAGGGAGCCTGAACGCCCAGGGGCGCAAGGACAGCTTCTTCCCCCTCCGCCATCAGGTTCCCAAATGGATACAGACACCATCTCGCAGTGGGACCACCACTTCAATTCTGTGCCCCACTAACAAGCCTACCCACGGCCTCGCGTACTATCCCACCTGTAAATTGGGTGAGCAACACCTGATTTTCTGTCCGAGCGCTCTGCGAGCGGATGGCATTAACACCAACTTCTCTGGTTTCTGACGTCCCACTCCCTGTTCTCCCTCCCTCCCCTTTCCTCCAGCTCTCCGTCCCCCTTCCCTCTCCCTTCACAGAGACCCTGCTTGATCGTTTCTCCAGCATTGTGCTTTAAAACTTCAACCACAGTGTCTGCCAGACATTTGTGTTCCACTTCTACCGCACTTTCTCTCCTTTATTCACTAGTTTATCTTTTTTTTAATGGAATTCAAAGTGTTACGAGCCCAGAGGACCCCAAAACCCAGCAGCAATAGAAATTCAGCAAGACAAGTGGTTACTTAAACAAAAATTGCTTTTAATAATCTTTAAACCCAAAAATAGAATCAAACTTTCTTAATACTATTGACTTACTTAACTTAACTTAACCCCCTTCTAATTCTAAGCACACGTGTATGTAATATATGTGTGTAAGTTCAGAAAAGTTCTTTACTTCACAGTCCAATCTCATTTCTCATTCCTCCAAGTTCACTGGTTGCAAACAATTCTTATACTGTGCACAGAATTTAACATGTATAAAGTTCACCAGATTTTGGTGCTCAAAAGGTAAATGGTTACCGCTCAGGCAGGTTCTTGTCGGTTTTCAGAGAGAGATTTGTTGCTCATTGGACACAGAGTGATTCCTTCCGAACAGCCACTTCAGTGTCTTGCTGAAGAAACTTGCCCCATCAGGGTTTTCCAGATGATAGCCTCTTTCTTTCGGCTCACCACAGAGTTCCTTTTCTGTTTCCCTTATCTCAGGTGAAACATTAGGCAGCCAGTCCTCTCCTCTTGTATGGATCATAAGGGCTTTGAATAGGCTGAACTCAGAACTCACAGCCCATCTTCAAAATGGGGTTTCAACCAAGCTTCTAAAAGCCACTGCAGAAAATCAGCACACTCCCTCTCTCTCTCTCTCTCTCTCTCTCTTTGTCACACTCAGAGAAAAACCTGTTTGACTCTCCCTGCTTGCAAAACCACAGGACCTTCCCAGAACAGCCAACTGCACTCAGACAGACAGTGGCATCGGACTCAATCTTTCAGGCCAGTTCATCTGTGGCTTTCCAAAACAGTAATCCATCACTCCACAGCATGTCCAATTAATACCTACTTGGGAAGTCCTTATAGGCATCCCTCAAAGTTTTTGCAAAGGCACCCGGAGCCTGGACTGTCTAGCTTGAGCAGAGCTCTGGCATTTTAAATGAGATCTGAGGATCTGTCCTGGAGCCTCCACGTCAATGCAATCATGAAGAAGGCTCGCCAGCAGCTACACTTCGTGAGGTGTCTGAGGAGATTCGGAACATCATCAAAAACTCTCATAAACTTCTACAGGTGGGGAGCATTCTGGCTGGTTGCATCACGGCCTGGGTAAGAGGCTTCAACTCTCAGGGCAAGAATAAACTCCAGAGGGTTGTTAACTTGGCCTGCGACGTCACAGGCCCCAGACTTCACCCCATCGAGGACATCGACATGAGGCAGGATCTTAAAAAAATGTAGCCTCTATCCTCAAAGACCTATCATCCAGGCCCTCTTCACTCTGCAACCACTGGGGAAAAGGTCCAGGAGCCTGAAGATGAGCACAAGGGCAGCTTCTTCCTCTCTGCGATCAGATTCCTGAACAATCAATGAACCACAGACACTGCCTGACTTTTCCATATAACCATATAACAATTACAGCACAGACATAGGCCAACTCGACCCTTCTAGTCCAGGCCGAACACTATCCCCCTCCTCACCCCACTGACCTGCACTCAACCTGTCACCCTAACTTCTCATTAAATGAGAGCTCCTCGTCTGGAAGCTCATTCCACACACTCACCATTCTCTGAGTAAAGAAGCCCCCCCCCCCCCCTCCACTTGTCATGTCTCCTCTAAACGTTTTCACCCTAACTCTCAGCTCGTGTCCATGGAACCGCCGCCGAATTTGTGGCCGTTGTGACAGCCCCCCCCCCCCCCCACCCCCACCAGTAGTAGCTGTGGACCCCAAGGAGTAGAATCTAGTCCATCGAGTCTGTTCTGCCATGCTAATTAGAGGCGGGTCCATCCTCCCTCTCAGCTCTCATGGGGCATCAGAGCGGACAAAGGCTGTTCAGCCCATCGAGTCCAGTCCAACTTCACCTTTCCAGATCATGTTGCCTGCTGTTTGTCTCTCCCTTTCTCCTTCCTTAGTTACAGCGTCCAACCTGGAAACTGCAAATGTTGGCACAAATGCATATTTACTGTCTTTTTTCCCAGCTGCTGTCGCTATTGGTTACACCGTGTGACGTTGCACAACAGCACTCGTGAAACTTGGCGTTTCCTCAATAGCCAGTTGTTCACAAAGTTTTGCGGGTTCTTGGCTTTCCCCACATGCATACCACGAGCACACACCTCTTTCTTGGTAAAGGTTCTGTCCTTATTGCCTGCGTGACCCTATGTTTAAAATGCAACACGCGTGAGATCCTTTGACTTCTGGCAGAGAGTCACTGCTTTGTCCAGCAGCTCCCCCCCCCCTCCCCAGGACTGACCAGGCTTAGTTTCCACGATCAGGGCAATCTCGTGCGAATTCAGGCTTCGCTGCTAATTCATCTAATTTCACGCCATTAACAAGTCTCACGAAGAAAACTTCGAGTAAACCGATTTATTTGGCAAAAATGAAAGGGTAAATGTACATCTCTCTCTGCCGGGTTAGCGCCAGAATGTATGTTGGGGGGTGGGGGGCATTAGTAGGTTAGAAGATGGGGAGGCAAGGACTGACCTGTCGGCGGAGAGGAAGTGAGTGGTGCTGTCCATAGAGGCCACCCCTCCGGCGTGGGGCGTGGGGTGGTGCTCTTTTTATTGCATCTAGCATTGCTAGATACTGCTGATGCTCGATGCGGCTGAGGGGGGTGGATCGCTGGCCTGCGTCAACCAAGACGCTACTGATGCAGCGGGGTGGATGGTTATGTGGCTCCATTTATCTTCCTGCTGAGGCCGAGGAAGATCCATCTCCCACCCTCCGTCCTCACGATGTCCTACCGAGGCCATATCGAGAGCCACTGCTTCACCGCCCAGTTTGGAAGCTGTGCGCCTGGGACCACAAGGCCCTACAGAGGAGGGTGAAATCAGCGGAGAAGATGACCGGGGGCTCCCTACCCACTGTGATGGGCGTCGACCACACTCGATGCAGGTGAAAGGCAATGAACAAGCCCCTCACATAAACTGTTCTCCCTGCTCCCATCTGGTAGGAGGTACTGCAGCGCTCGGGCCCTTATGGCCAGATTGAGCAATAGCATCCCCCCCCCCCCCAAGCCATCAGGTTTATTCCTTGGAGCAAAGAAGAATGAGGGGAAATTTGACCGAGGATTTCAAGATTATGAGAGGTCCAGAGAGAGCTGATGTGAGTTGGGCTCCCTCAACTTGGATTGGGGAGAGATCAATGTGAGAGGTCGTAGATTTGAGCTGGTTAGGGGAATTGTTTAGGAGGAAGTTCTTCACTTGGGGAGGAGTGGGAGGGTGGGACGAGCTGCCATTTGACATGGGTGAACACGGGCTCGATCGCGGGTTTGAAGAATACACTAGATAGAATCATGGATGGAAAGGTATAGGAACGGGAGCAGGCAAGTGGGACGATGGAGATGATGGTTGGCATGGACTAGAGGGGCCGAATGGCCTGTTTTTAGTTCTCTATGGTTCTAATATATGTGGTGCCGGTGACCCTTACAGTATACCTCTTAATATTTTGATGTGTTTACATCTATTCTAGCATATTCATGTAAATCTGCTCCGTAGTTTTGGAGAAACGCGATCTCGTCTTTATCGTGCAAGTGTGGTATGAATGATAAATTAATGTGGCTTGATTTGTTATAGTTTAACCAATTAAACAGTACAATTATACAATATATAACCAAATAACAATTACAGGCCAGAAACAGGCCCATTCAGCTCTTCTCGCCCATGCCGAACATCTTCTCCCATTTCGTCCCATCGGCCCGTAACCCCTCTCTTCCATCTACCTCTCCAATCTCTCCTTAAAATTGAGCCCGCGTCTACCACTTCGGCTGGAAGCTCATTTCACGCCCCCCACACCGCCCTCCGAGTAAAGAAATTCCCCCTCTAAACCTTTCCCCCTTCAATCTCAATCCACTTGCTTGAATTCATCCACCCCCCCCCCCGCTCTCAGCGGGAGGAAGGACCTGTCGCGTTGACTCTAACTTTCCCCCTCATCATTTTAAATGCCACTATGAAATCACCCCACACTGCAGGGAATAAAGTCCTGTTTAACCTTTTCCCTGTAACTCAAACCCTGAAACCCATCCTTGAAAATCTCCTCTCTTATTTTATTGACGTCCGTCCTATAATTCGACGACCAAAACTGCACATAATATTCCAAATTTGGCCTTCAACATGACATCCCAACTCCTGTACTCAATATTCTGATTTATGAAGGCCAACATACCAAAAGCTTTCTTTTGAAAGCTACAGGTGACCCCATCTTTCAGGGAATTATGTTCCAGAATTCTTAAATCCATTTGTTCTCTTCTTCCTTCTTTGGCTTGGCTTCACGGATGAAGATTTATGGAGGGGTATGTCCACGTCCGCTGCAGGCTCGTTGGTGACTGACAAGTCTGATGCGGGACAGACAGGCATGGTTGCAGCAGTTGCAAGGGAAAATTGGTTAGTTGGGGTTGGGTGTTGGGATTTTCCTCCTTTGTCTTTTGTCAGTGAGGTGGGTCCTGCGGTCTTCTTCAAAGGAGGTTGCTGCCCGCCGAACTGTGAGGCGCCAAGATGCACGGTTGGAGGTGATATCAGCCCACTGGCGGTGGTCAATGTGGCAGGCACCAAGACATTTCTTTAAGCAGTCCTTGTACCTCTTCTTTGGTGCACCTCTGTCTCGGTGGCCAGTGGAGAGCTCGCCATATAACACGATCTTGGGAAGGCGATGGTCCTCCATTCTGGAGACGTGACCCACCCAGCGCAGCTGGATCTTCAGCAGCATGGATTCGATGCTTGCGGACTCTGCCAGCTCGAGTACTTCGATGTTGGTGATGAAGTCATTCCAATGAATGTTGAGGATGGAGCAGAGACAGTGCTGATGGAAGCGTTCTAGGAGCCGTAGGTGATGCCGGTAGAGGACCCATGATTCGGAGCCGAACAGGAGCGTGGGTATGACAACAGCTCTGTACACGCTGATCTTTGTGTGTTTCTTCAGGTGGTTGTTTTTCCAGACTCTTGTGTAGTCTTCCAAAGGCGCTATTTGCCTTGGCGAGTCTGTTGTCTATCTCACTGTCGATCCTTGCATCAGATGAAATGGTGCAGCTGTGGTAGGTAAACTGGTTGACCGTTTTGAGTTCTGTGTGCCCGATGGAGATGTGGGGGGGCTGGTTGTCATGGTGGGGAGCTGGCTGATGGAGGACCTCAGTTTTCTTCAGGCTGACTTCCAGGCCAAACATTTTGGCAGTTTCCGCAAAACAGGACGTCATGCGCTGGAGAGCTGGATCTGAATGGGCAACTAAAGCGGCATCGTCTGCAAAGAGTAGTTCATGGACAAGTTGCTCTTGTGTCTTGGTGTGAGCTTGCAGGCGCCTCAGATTGAAGAGACTGCCATCCGTGCGGTACCGGATGTAAACAGCGTCTTCATTGTTGAGGTCTTTCGTGGAAGACCTTTGTTCTACTGCACTCCTTAATTGTCTAATGTTACAGGCCCAGAGGATCCCAAAACCCAGCAGCAATAGAAATTCACCGAGACAAATGGTTGCTTAAACAAGTTACTTTTAATTTTCTTTAAACATAAAAATAGGATCAAACTTTAACTTATTACTATTAACTTAACCCCCTTCTTATTCTAAGTGCACCTGTGTGTGATGTGTATAAGTTCAGAAAAGTTCTTTGATTCACAGTCCAATCTCACTTCTCACTTCTCCAAGTTCACCACATATCAGGCAATTCTTAGATTATGAACAGAATTTAACATTTATGAATCTTCACCAGGCTCTGGTGCTTGAAGGTAATTGGCTACGTCTCTGGAAGGTTCTTGTCGGTTTTCAGAGAGAGAGATTCGTTGCTCATTGGACACAAACTGATTCCCTCCAATCAGCCACTTTGGTGTGTTGCCGAAGAAACTTGCACCATCAGGGGTTTTCTAAATGACCACCTCTTCTTCTGCAGGACACCACAGAGTTCCTCTTGTTTCCCTTATTTCAGGTGAAAGACCACAAGGGTTTTTCAACAGGCTTAACTCAGAACCCATCTTCAAAACAGGGGGAGGGGGAGGGGTTTAACAAGCAGCCAGCTAGCCATGCCTGCAGCAACCAGTTCTCTCTCTCTCTCTCTCTCTCTCTCTCTCTCTCTCTCTCTCCCTCCCCCCCCCTCTCTCTCTCTCTCTCTCTCTCTCTCTCACTCTCCCTGACCTTCTTAGACCAGCAAACTGAAACCAGACAGATTACAGCACTGGATCCAAACTTTTGAGCCTGTTCACCTGTTGCTTTCAAAACAATAATCCATTTACTCCACAGCACGTCCAATTAACACCTACTTGGGAAGTCTCTTGATCTCAGGCCCTTCTATTGGTACCTCCTTGTGAAAACCTCAAGCAAAGCAGTTTTTATTGTCCCTACAAAGGCCCAGGGCCCGGAGTGTCTGGTTTGAGCATTTTAAATGCGATCTGTTTTATGAAGTGTTTGTATTGGTTTGTGACCTACACTAAAAAACCCCCACAATCTATCTCCTCCAATAAAATAAAATATAATCTGTCACGGTATCATCTACCTTTGCTGATCAGTCCTCCCAAAGTGTAGCCCCTCATATATAGAAATCTGGAGCCACCTTAAAAGTAAAATATACCAAGAACAAACAAAAAAGCCTCCAAGAAAAGTAAACTTTCCTCTACACAAGCTTGAAAGTCGGCTCATTCGAATCACGTGACATCAACTTGGTCAGTGTCAGAATTTACTGGATCAAAACCAAATCTTGTGATCACGATGATGGTCCGTAAAATGGGCCCCCGTGTCTTTTCAAGTCGTCCTTACTTGTCATAAACCTTGCAGGGTATGGTTGAAAAATATGAAACTGTTTTCCTGTCATGAAGCTTGAATTGATGCTTTGTTTAATTTGAAGTCCTTTCCTCGACCCAAATCGAAAGACTTAATTTAAAATAAAATGATTGTTTTTGTGTGCAGTGCACGGTGGTGCTGGTGCTCCAGAACGTGGCAATAAGTTACCACAGAGACCTTTTGGAAATAACGTTTTTTTGTAGTGACCCACTTACCAGCAAGCGGGTCGGCTCCCAAAGTAGCGGCGGAAGGCGTGAGAATGGATCTGCGATCAACACAAGTTTTCATCTGGGCCGCTGGCATCACTGACAATGTCACTTCCTGTCCATGTGACAGGGGCAGTGATATATATAAACCTGGAGGTGTCTGGCTTGCGCTAGACTCCACAGCACAAACATCAACTTCCCTGCAGATACATCAGTTCGACAGCGTGTACAGCGATTCTACACCGAAGTTTACGGTAGCTCAGTACAGAATACTTTGCTATAATTTCATAAATAACATGTCACTTATTAAATATCACATTACATATGCTAGCCCTGTGTCCCCGGCTTGAGGGGATAAAAGCTGCCTTGCAATCTGGTCGTGAGGGGCCCGAATGCTCCCGGATGGTGGAAGGGAGAACAGATTGCGGGAGGGGGTGTGTGGAGTCCGTCATGATGTTCGTGTCTTTCCGCAAACAGCGACCACTATCAACGTCCATCCTGGCAGGGTGAGAGAGAGAGAGAGAGAGAGAGAGAGAGAGAGAGAGAGAGAGAGAGAGCCCAATGATCCCCTCAGCCGTCTTTACTCTCTGCTGCAGGGACTTGCGTTCTGGGAGGACACAAGCCCCAAACTGGGCGGCAATGCGGTTACATGGGCGCATATCCTGTAGAACATAGTGAAGGCAGAGGGTGGGAGCTGGACTTCCCTCAACCTCCACAGGAAGGTAACGGCATTGGTTGGGCCAATGGATCTGGTGTTGTGGGGGGGTTCCAGGAGAGATTCTTCACCAGGTGCACGCCAAGGGATTTGGTGTTCTTGACTACCCTGACAGTGGAGCTGCTGATGGTCAGCAGAGAGTGGTCCCCCCTCCTGCCCACCCCAGGTTCTCCTGAAGTCAACCCACCACCTCCTTTGTCTTGCCGATGTCCAGGTTGTTGCCTCTGCACCAGTCCCTCCTCTCCATCAACCGGTTCAACGTTCTCGCTGATGAGCCCCCACCGCCATCACATCATCGGTGAACAGCGAAGCGGTTAGAACTGCGTCTCACTGCACAGTCATGGGTCAGCGGGGCCTGGAGGGTGGGGGGGGGGGGGGGGTCTCGTGCTCAGCCTCTGATCCAGACAGACTCCTAGTCAGGAGGTGGAGGGCCTGGTGACAGAGGAAGATGCTCAGGCTCCAAAAGGTTCAGTTTCCTAATCAGATGGGGGGGAGCACGGTGGCAACTGCAGCATCTGCAGATTGGTTGGGGCACCAGCACCAGGCAAACCACGGGGGGGGAGATCAGCCTCTCGAAGCACCTCATGACAGTGGACCTGAGCGCGACTGTGGCAGCAGTCATTCAGACAGTGCTCTGAGGGCTTCCTTGGGGTGAGAGGGGCACGTTGGAATGGCAGCGGTGTTTGCTGTCCGTGAGGACGTCGGCTGGTTGGCCCCTGAGCGCCCTGCCGTGCCCCACAGCCCACCTTGAGCACTATCCATCTCTCTTCACATGGGGGGGGCGCACATCAGTTGCTGTTGGTCACTGGATGATGATTATTATCAGCATTGTGTCGATTTGCAGAGAAGGGCATGTTATTGTAGAATCCATCTGCGGACTGAGCTGACTCACAACCCACGCGCGACGGGGTTTTCAGGGGAACTGCCGCCGGACAGGGGTGACCCCTCTCTTGGCAGAAGGTCCAGCCATTCCACGCTGGGATGACCAGGAAGTGCCTCCCTCAACAGCGCCTGCTTGGGTCGTTGGACCACCAATCGTGCCCATCCACTGGATGGGGAGGGTGGGCGCCGCCTGCCAGGGCAGGTGGATTCACACCCTCCTCCACCGTACCCAGTGTTGAAGACCTGGCGGCTACCCTTGCCCGCTGAGACGGTGCGCCAGGGCCGCCACTGAGGTGAGGTGGGAGCTGAGCGCCAGCTGGGAGCCAAAGGTGGTTGAACATCCTCCCCCCCACTAGAGGTGCTGCCCCACCTGACACAAATCCACATTTTCAGATATCCCACCCTCTATTCCCGGAACACCAAAGGTTTTAGCTTGTGGAAATGGTGGAGCCCCAGTCATAGTGTGGACCAAGAGAAGGAGCAGCAGCCAGCAGGCTCATTGGAACTTTGCCAGCTTTAACTTGACCAGCGCACTGCCACCTGAAAGGCCTTCAAAGCTCCCGCCCCACCACCGCGTGCTGGAGACTGCGTCGTTGTGACGCAAGCCCTCTGCCCCATGCGTGCGGGTCCCGAGCAGAGAAGAAGGCCGTGTGACGCCACCTTTGACGGAGCTGCTCCAACGGGGGTGTGGAGCCGGTTTGCCTGGCCATCAAATGGGTGCATCGCCCCACTGGTTCACACACCAGCATCGCAATCCTCCATGTTGAAATCATTTGCTGCCTCTGGCATTTCTCTCCCCCTCGCCCGCCCGATTCGCGCTGCTGTCTCTCCCCCATCACCCGCCCGATTTGCACTGCCGTCTCTCCCCCTCGCTCACCCAATTCATGCTGCCGTCTCTCCCCCCTTGCCAGCTCTATTCACGCTGCCATCTCTCTCCCTCCCCCTCCCCCCTCGCCCACCCGAGTCTACGTAGGCAGCTGCTGATAATCGTACTGATCATTAAACCTGGCAGAAAAAATTGTTAAAATAACAACCTCGTGTATAATGTGACTCCCCTACTTTGAGCTCAAATTTTGGTACAAAATTTTTCACATTACACACAAATATTTATGGCACATATATTTTAAATGTTAGAGTATATTTTGTGTGTATATTTGGGTATATTATATTTTAAATAGATATGTTTTTGGAGGAGAGAGATCGTGAGGGGTTTATAGTAGGTCACAAACAGACAGTAACACTTCACAAAACAGCTCTCATTTAAAATGCCAGAGCTCTGCTCAAGTCAGACAGTCTGGGCTCCAGGTGCCTTTGCAAAGAGAATAAAAACTCCTTCAGAAAAGAGGGCCCAAATGCTGATAAAAGATCCTTCAAACACTGGGCCTGGAGCCCTGAAAGGGTCATGTGGTCAAAGGGAGAGAAAGGACCAAACAGGCTTTCTCTAAGAGAGAGAGAGAGAGAGAGAGAGGATTTAGTTCTTCAGTGGTATGGCCGAGATTGCTTGATCTTGGGAGCGAAGCAGGCCTGGTCAACACTTGTAGGGGAGGCCGAAGTTGTTTCTGTGAGGGATGCTGGACAAAGTGGTGACCCTTTGCCTGCCTTACGGCCCAGGCAAACGTGAAAGAATTTCATGTGCATTACATTCTAAATGTGACCACGTAATTGCAGCCGTGCAAATGTGACGATTGCCAGTCCCCACGGTGGCCACGACACCAGATATTCGGAACGCACCCCCTCCCCCTTTTTCCTCACCGCCCCCTCGGATCTATCCGGGAGGGGGCGGCATCACCCCTTTTGGGAATGACGGCTTTGCAGTATATCACTCCCAGTGTCCGTAGGCTCCCCCCCCACCCCTCCTTCCTTCCCCTCCGCTGACTTGCTCCGGGTAACCAATCTGCACCAGCCTCAACCAAGTACTTCCCAGGAACACCCGCCTGACGGAAAATTCATGGGAGCCCGCTTTAGAAATGCCGGTCGGCCGACACACTCCTTTGTCATTCGTGCAGATGCCAACCTTGGGCTCCAAATCCAAACCGCACAGGTTAATAGGATAGTTAAGAAGGCCCATGGGGTGCTGGGCTTCATTAACAGGGAGTTCAAGAGTCAAGGGGCCATGTTATCTCCTCTCTGTATTACACAGTCAGTAGTTCAGGAATCTTAGGGTTGTATTCGGAAATCTGAATCTGAGCCCACACTTAGGGTGATGCGCTCAGGTCTAGTCACCTCATTTCAGGAAGGATGTGGAGAGGGCACAGAGGAGATTCACCAGGATGTTTTCCTGAATTGGGGAAGTCTTCTGAGGGAGAGCTGGGACTCTTCTCTTTGGAGCGTCGAAGAACTGGATAGAAGTTGACAAGATACTGAGAGGCAGAGATAGGGTGGACAGCAAACACCAGAGGGTATCTGTACAAAGTGAAGTTTAGGTGAGACATTAGGGGTAGGTTTTTCTTTTACATGGAGAGTTGTGCTGCCTGTATTGGGAAGGGTTGCGGCTGTCATGGGACAGCACTGCCCCCACATCTAGTCGGAGGTCACACCAGCTGCCAATCAAGGTTTGGGTGCATGCCTTGTAAATTACCTAGACTGGACTCTCCAGCCTGTTTGTATTTGGCCTTGGGCCATTGGCTGTTGTAATTGCATTAACCCTCCAGGCCCTGAGCCATTTTGTTTTCCTGCTAATGACCTGGGCTGAACCCTCCAGCACTATAAAGATGCCATGTGCTCTTTGTTCACTCTCTTTGCCGGTTTAGGACCACCCTGCTTCACTCCAGGCCTAGAAATGTGGAAGGGTGCTGGAGAAACTGTTGGTAAGATGTGCACTGTTAAAAGTGTTGAGAGCATTTAATTAGTGACCCTTGTAGTACTTTATTGATTTTGTTCTCTCTGTATTGCACAGTCATTTTGTTTACATTCATTACCTATTTTTTTATGTGTTTACGTGTTAATGCGTGTATTTTTTGCATGACCAATTCAGCTGTGCCCACAAGGGACAGAAATCTCAGAGTTCCACGCGATGTCCTGCATCTAATCCGACAATAAATTGGAAATCTGAATCTGTGCATGCCCTCTTCACACCACCTGGGAATGAAATGGCTAACGTGAGGATTTAAGGTGGCCGGGAGTAAGTACGGGGGGAGGCAGGAAGTAGGTTCTTCACACCGAAAGTGAGAGGTGGGCGCATGGAACATGCTACCAGCAATGGTGGGGGAAGCTGGTTAAGAGATCATTAGACCTGTTCCGTGGAATGGAGAAAAGCGGAGGGTTGTGCAGTTAGGAAACTCTGGGCCATTGTCAGGGTCGGCAATTGGGTCAGAATCGGAAAAATCAGAATCAGGGTTTTATTGTCACGGCTGCAATATCCGTTATTTTTTGGCAGTGTCACAGGTGAAAATATTTACATAAACCAACTTACCCAAACAAAAAACAAAAATTTTGCACGAAAACTCAGTCAGGCAGTGTCTGTGGTTCATTGATTATTCAGGAATCTGGTGGCAGTGGAGAAGAAGCTGCCCTTGTGCTCATCTTCTGGCTCCTGGACCTTTTCCCCGATGGTAGCAGGGTGAAGAGGACCTGGCCTGGGTGGTGGGGGTCTTTGAGAATGGAGGCTGTTTTTTAAGACCTCATCTCATGTTAATGTCCTCGACAGAGTGAAGTCTGGAGCTAGGTTAACAACCCCCTGGAGTTTATCCTCGTCCTGAGAGTTGGCGCCTCCGTCCCAGTCAGTGATGTGATCAGCCAGAATGCTCCCCACCTGTAGAGGTAATGAGAGTCTTCGGTGACGTCCCGAATCTCCTCAGATGAAGTGCAGCCGCTGGCGGGACTTCTTTGCGATTGCATCGACGTGGAGGCTCCAGTACAGATCCTCGGACACATCGACCCCCCCAGGAATTTAACCCTCTCCACTGCTGACCCCCTGGGTGAGGGCTGGTTCGTGATCTCCGGGCTTGACGCTGTGCTGCAGATTCTTAGGTTCGATGTACCTGTCCTGGAGCATCACATCAGACAGCAGCTGGGCCTCATCCCTGTGCAGAGTGGGGACGTGGGATGGATTCCTGATCTCAAGCCAGGGAGGGGGCAGCCATTAAAATGTGGGGCTTAATGTATGAGGTTGGAGCCCAGCCGCGGCTCCCTACCCCCTCCACATCTTTAGCAAACAAAATTCTCGCAATCTAAGATTTCAAATTAATAATTGAGCCAGTATCAATTGGTGTTTATCAATCGTATCCCGCCCAGTGTTCACAAACATCTGGCTGCCTCTGGGAGGCTCGGCCCCACCCAAACCAAGTCCCACCAACAGTGCAAAGAGTTTCTCGGAAACACTGAAAGAAAGTACATGTGGGTGTGCGCACACTCACCACAAACTCACATAAACTCACACACACTCATATACACTCACATACACACACACATTCACCACATACTCACACATACTCATACACACTCACATACACTCATACACACTCACAGTCACCACACACACACTCACACACACTCACCACATACTCATACACACACACACTGACCACACACTCACACACTCATATACACTCTCACATACACACACTCATACACACACACCGACCACACACTCATACACTCACCACACTCACACACTCACCACTCACTCATACACACACACTGACCACACACTCACATACACTCACACACACACACTTATACACACTCACCACATACTCACACACATACACACACACTGACCACACACTCACAACACACACACACACTCATACACACACACCACACACTTATACACACACACTAACCACACACACACATTCACTCAAACACACACCACACACTCACACACTCATACACACACACCTACCACACACTCACACACTCACATAGACTCTCACACATACACTTACCACACTCTCATGCACACACACACCGACCACACACTCACACATACTCACACACACCCACCACAAACTCACGTAAACTCACACACACTCATACACACTCACCACACACTCATACACACTCACATACACACACACTCACCACACACAAACTCACACACACTCACATACATGCACACACACACTCACCACACACTCATACACACACACTGACCACACACTCATACACACACACTCATGCACGCTCACCAGACACTCACACACACTCATACACACACACTGACCACACACACAAACACTCATACACACTCCACACACTCACACACACACTGACGACACACTCATGCACACTCACATACACTCACACACTCATACACACTCACCACACACTCACGCACTCATACACACACACCGACCACACACTCACAACACTCACACACATTCATACACACTCAACACACACTCACACACACATACACTCACCACACACTCATACACACACACTGACCACACACTCACACACACTCACATACACTCACTCACTCACTCACTCACTCACTCACTCATTCACACACACATACACACACATACACTTACCATACACTCATTCACACACACACTCACCACACACATCGACCACACACACACACTCACACACACACACTCACACACACTCACCACACACTTATACACACTCACCACACACTCACACACACTCATCAAACACTCACACACACAGTGACTTTGCCTAATTCATTGACAGCCCTGCCCTGGCCTGGAATCGCCAGTTTGAGGAAATCCTTGGACATTCCAGTGAGGCTGAGAAGGATCTCCTATCCCTCCTGGAACTGATACCCCCAGCCGTGAGACAATTACTCGCTGACCAGGAGAGGCCTGCGTGGAGAAAGACATGCACTGAGCAGCATTACCCAATCTAAACGAACAGCTCCCCCCCCCAACCTCCACCTCCAGGTGACATTTCACCTCCACGCAAATCCTGCTTCCAACCACCCTCATGGCCCTGATGTCCTTTAGGTTGTGTTTAACTAATTGACCCTCAGCAGACAAGTGATTTCAGAATCTGGTGGCCCAAGATCTCCCTGAATTTACTACAATCCCAGCACCTGCACAGTACCCCGTTTCTCTCCCTGGGCGCCCCATGATTTGCCTGGAGTTTACTCTGTGACTTCAGCCCCTCGGAAGGACCCGGTGGAGCAGTTCCCTGAGCAGGCCGTTGTCTGGTGGAACACCTTATTGCCAGAGCTCGCCAGCCAGCACTTGGCCTGGCTGGCGGTGAGAAAGGGCCCTGCCAGTCAGATCCTTCTGCACGACCAGAACCTCACCCACCTCGTCCGTCGTCCCCAGGATGACCGCGGTGGAGACAGTCACTCTCCCTCCACTCTTTGCTGAATGCAGATTCCGCCAAGACTCTGCGGAGAAGGGTGCAGGGAAGCCCCTCAAGCATCAGAGGGGGTGGGGGGGAGAGAAGCAGCAAGGTGCCACGGGGGTGGTAACAGTGTTAATGGAACCTAACGTAACAAGGCACAGTGATGTACGGACACGAAGGGAAGGTTGGGAACAGACTTTGAAAGGTTTTCCTTTAGTAAGTCATTTATTGTGAAGAAAGTCTAATTTTGCAAAAAGAATGTCTTGGGCCCCAAATGGTGGTGAGGGAGGAGGTGAGGTCACAGGGGAGGAGGGGCAGGGTGGGAGGTGGGGGGGGGGGGGGAAGGGGGGTAGGTACATGACGTGACCTGCTGAGTGGATGTTCTTTTTTAAAAATTCTTTTGAAATGTAGACACACCGCGCGGTGACTGACCCAGGAGCCCGCGCTGCCAAATTTACACCCCATTAACCTACAGTCCCCGGTATGTTTTTGAAGGGTGGGGGGAAACTGCAGTCCTCCCACTTCCAGGGAAACCCACGCAGACACGGGGAGAACAGACAAACCCCTGACAGGCAGAGCGGGATTCGAACCCCTATCCCGATCGCTGGTGCAGGAAATGCGTCATGCTCACCACCATGCCATTACTGTTTAATGTGGTAATAGTGGCTGAAGAATACGACAGTGAAAGGCATCCTGTGTGTGTGTGTGTGGCCTGCTAGCAAGTGTGTATGCACATGTGTGCGAGTGTGTGCATATGTGAGAGTATGTGTGTGTGTGTGTGTGTGTGTGAGGGTGCATGTGTGCGCTTGTGTGGGTGGGTGTACGTGTCTGCGCGCGCACTTGCGTATGTGTATCTGGATGCATGTATGTGTGTGTTTGAGTGTGTGTGGGTGGTTGGGTGTGTGTCTGGCTGTATGTATGTTTGTGTGTGTGTGTTTTTGTGTATGTGTGTGTGTTCATGTGTGTGTGTGGATGTCAATGTGTGTGTGTGCGTGCGCGCGTGAGTGTGTGTGTGCGTGTGTGTGTGTGTGTGTGTGTGTGTGTGTGTGTGTGTGTGTGTGTGTGTGTGTGTGTGCGCGCGCGTGTGTGTGATGTTTCATCCGGTTAACAACCAGCACACTGTGCCGACCTCAGGTTGGAGGGACACACAGCTGGTCGACAAGGGGTGGGCCGGCGCTTGTTGCCGTGTCTTCATTCCTTCAGCGTGATGCAACCCGGCATCACACAGCTGCAGTAATGGTGTGAGGCAGCCAGACGCACATGCTGATTTATGGACTCCACCCCCTTCTCCTTGAGTCACACAACATGGGCCTGGTCCTTCTGCCCAATTCATCCATCCCAACCCGTTAAGGCAGGAAGACACCGGAGCAGAAATAGGCCATTCAGCCCATCGAGTCTGTCCCTCCATTCAATCCTGAGCTGATCCAATCTCCCACTTGGCCCCCACAGCCTGTCCTTCACCCCATAACCTTCGACACTCGGGCTAATCAAGAACGCATCAATCTCTCCTTAAATAGACCCAATGAACTGGCCTCCACACCAGCCCGTGGCAACAAATTCCACAGATTCACCCCCCTCAGGCTGAAGAAATTCCTCCATATCTCTGTTCTAAGGGGACGCCCTTCAATCCTGAAGTTGTGCCCTCTTTTCCTGGACTCTCCCACTGTGGGAAACAACCTTCCCACGTCTAACCTGTCCACACCTTTCAACATTCAAAATGTTTCAATGACATTGCCCCCCCACCTCCCCCACCACTGCCCACTGTCTCCTAAATTCCAATGAGTACAGACAAATTATCCACATATGATAACCCTTTCATTCCCGGAATCATCCTTATGAATCTTCTTAGAACACTCTCCTTCGTCAGCATGTTCTTTATTAAAAGATTATCCTAAAGCAGCCTCCAATACCCCCACGATGTGGACTCAAGGGATATTCTAAGCCATAGGACCACAAACATTGGCTCTCCAATCTCTCTCCATAGACGCAGATTAGTTTGTGGAGAGTTCCAATCGTGTCCTGAATTTATCTCGTGCTAATGACATCTGCAGGTCTGCTGAGTTTCCCCTCCGCAGTGTTGGGTGCGTGTAATTGGAGGGACTGCTTCATGATGCCAGAGTCTGGGGTTGGCAGGTTTTTTCTTGAACGGCCATTACTGAGGGACCACCTCCTTGTAGGAGGGGCAGGTCTGAGGGAGCATCTCCTTGTGGGAGGGACAGGTCTGAGGCAGTGTCTCCTTGTGGGAAGGATAGGTCTGAGGGAACATCTCCTCGTGGAAGTGGCAGATCTGAGGGAACCACCTTGTGGGAGGGGCAGGTCTAAGGGAGTGTCTTCTAGTGGGAGGGGCAGGACTGAGGAAGCGTCACCTTGTGGGAGGGGCAGGTCTGAGGGAGTCTTTTTGCGGAAGGGACAGGAATGAGGGAGTCTCATTGTGGAAGGGGCAGATCTGAGGGAATGTCGCATTGTAGAAGGGACAGGTTTAACGGAGTCTGCTTGTGGGAGGGACGTTTGAGGGAGCTTCTCCTTGTGGGAGGGGCAGGTCTGAGGGAGTCTCCTTGTGGGAGGGGCAGGACTGAGGGAGCGTCTCCTAGTTGGAGGGGCATGTCTGAGGGAGCCTCTCCTTATGGGAGGGGCAGGTCTGAGGGAGCATCTCCTTGTGCATGGGGCAGGTCTGAGGGAGCCTCTCCTTTTTGGAGGGGCAGGACTGAGGGAATCTTCTTGTGGAAGGGGTAGGTCTGAGGGAGTCTCCTTGTGGGAGGGGCAGGACAGGGAGCAACCATGTTGGAGGGCAGATCTAAGGGAGTCTCCTTGTGGGAGGGACAGGACTGAAGTAGTTTCCTTGTGGAAGTGACAGGTGTGAGGGAGTTTCATTGTGGGAGGGGCAGGACTGAGGGAGCATCTCATAGGAGGGGCAGGTCTGTAGGAGCATCTCCTCATGGGAGGGGCAGGTCTGAGTGAGCATCTCCTCGGTCTGAGGGAGCCTCTCCTTGTGGAAGGGGCAGGACTGAGAAAGCTTCTACTTGTGGGAGGGGTAGGATTGTGGGAGCCTCTCCTTATGGGAGGGGCAGGCCTTACCCTTGGGAGAGTGCTGCACCCTCGTGTGGGCCTGAAAGGCTGCAGCACGCTTGGGTGGGGCAGAGAGGTTGCCTCAGCCTCTGTCAGGTGTAATGGGTGCTTCACCCTCAGGTGGGGCGCCTCATTTTCGGGCTGGGCCTAGTGGGTGCTGCCCCCTTTGGCGGAGCAGAGGGAATGCCTCACCCTCGTGTGGGTTGGAGGGGGTGGGGGTACATCACTGGTGAGTGAGATCCTCCTTGCCATCTCCCACTGTCCTCTCCTCAGGTGGGTGACACCATGAACCCCACTTGTGCTTTGGGGGCGGTGTTGGTGGGGGAACATTCTCCTGTGTGTCCCGAGGTCAATATTTAACCCTCAAACATCCACAAATAAGAACAATGATCATCATTTATTCTGGGATCTGGTGATTGTATTTTGCCATGACAGGAATATCTGTCGTGAGTCATGCGGTCACACGACCCCAGGGAGATGTTCTGTCATGTCAGGCTGGAGTCACCCACAATGGACTGTCTCTTTATAGGGGAGGGAGAGGGAGAGAGGAGAGAGAGAGAGAGAGAGAGAGAGAGAGAGAGAGTGTGTGTGTGTGTGTGTGTGTGTGTGTGTGTGTGTGTGTGTGTGTGTGTGTGTGTGTGTGTGTGTGTGTGTGTATGTGTGTGTGTGTGTGTGTGTGTGTGTGAGAGAGATTGAGAGGGAGAGAGAATGTGTGTGTGTAAGAGAGAGGGGAGAGAGCGTATGAGAGAGAGGGAGAGAGGGGGGGAGAGGGAGAGAGAGGGAGAGAGAGAGAGAGAGAGAGAGAGAGAGAAAACATGGTCACTGTAAAACTATTTAACAAAGTCACAAAGCGAAAACAGAGAAGTGTTCAAATATGTGCTGGGCAGGGCGGGCTACTGGGAGCTGGGCTGCAGGCATGAGGAAAGTGTGTGTTCGAAGCGCAGGGTAAAATGAAGGCTGTGCTTGTTTACACATTACCCGTGTGACCACTCCCTGCTGCAGACGGTGAGTTCATTTGGCTCACTCAAATTTGCAGGGACCAGCAGCTCACTGGATTGTACACGAGGGTCTGGCGCTGTTCCCCGTCCATGCTGGACTCTGGTTGTCAATGGCAACGACAGCCCACTCACCAGCATACTTTCTGATGGAACTCTCATGTATTAAAGGAGAAACGGCCGGTGGGGGGGGGGTGGGGGGTGCCTGGCCAGGAGCTGCAGACTCCACTGCCAGTTTCCCTGGACCCCTGTCCCTCTCCTTCCCCTGCCCTGCCGATTTTGGCCAAGGACGGTTTCACACACATGGGTCAGAATGACGGTTCAGGTTTTCTCAGTGTAGTGTGACCGACTGCCAACATATCCAGAGATTACAGGCTCACTCCCCCCCCCCCTCACTGCCCCACTCCACACACATACACAAACACACACACTCACACACACACACACACACACACTCACACACACACACACACACACACACACCCACCCACTCACACATACACACACACACACGCACACACACATGCACATACACCCACGTGCACACACCCACACATACACACGCACCCATCCACACGTACACACAGGCACACGCCCACCCACACACACTCACACACACACACACTCACACACCCACCTATATACACACAACCATCCACACGCACACACACACCCATCCACACGTACACACACGCACACACCCACCCACCCACACACACTCTCACACACATACCCATCCACACGCACGCACACACACATGCGCGCAAACACCCACACGCAAACACACACCCACACGTACACACACGCACACGGCCACCCCACACACTCACACACACGGTCAAACACACCCACCCATACGCATACACACACCCACCCACACATACACATACACACACACACGCCCACCCACACACACACTCACACGTCCACCCACACACACTCACACACACACACACACACACACACACTCACACAGACACCCACGCACACACAAACACATGTACACACTCTCACACACACACCCATACGCACACATTCCCCCACACACCCACTCACACACACCCATCCACACGTACACGTAGGCACATGCCCACCCACACACACACCCACTCACACACCCACCCATATACACACACCTATCCACACACAAGTGTGCACCACTGGCATTTGCCCTCAGCCTCTGCTCCACGTACATTCTCCACTTGTGTGCCTACTATTTCATCTTTAAAACGCGGTCTTGACTCGCCCCGCCTGAGTTGGCAATGAAAAGCTGGCAGATTCATGTCTCGCCCGTGAAGCTAGTTCACAGTTTATAGAACCTTCAGTACAATGCCCTTTGACCGGCAATGCAGTGCTGACCCAGCTGTGTGCTTTCCCCACCTCACGGGCACAGATTCGATCGTCCAAAAGTTCTGACCCTGCAGGATTAAATCATACACTACACAACAGAAAAAAGGCTCTTCCAGTCTGCGCCAAACTATTATTCTCCCCAATCCCACTGTCCTGTTCTCTGGCCACACCACTCCAATCCATGCGCCTGTCCAAATACTTCTTAAAAGTTAAAATTGAGCCCGGATTCACCACTTCAGCTCGTTCTGCATTCCCCACCACTCTCCGTGTGAAGAAGTTTCACCCCCCACCCCCCCCCAAACCAGTGGTTTGCAACCTTTTCCTTCCCACCCACATCCCACTTTAAGTAATTCCTCTGCAATTGGGGCTCTGTGATTAGTCAGGGATTGCTTAAGGTGGGATGTGGGTGGGAAGGGAAGGCTGAGAATCACTGCTCTAGACCTGATTGTTACTGAAATATTTGGCTTGAGAAAAATGGCCATTTCCTTTGAGTGCTCTCAAACCTTGCACATAACGAGTCCAATTCGAACAGTAGGTTTCAAACTTTTTCTTTCCACCCACATCCCATCTTAAGCAACCCCTTACAGAGCACTGATGGCCAAGGGGTGACTTAAAGTGGGATGTGGAAAGAGAAAGGTTGAGAACCACTGGCTTAAATCTTTCCTCGTTCACCCTCTGGTTTGCATTGCACAACCCTCAGAGAAAGAAGCCGACCAACATCTACTCTGTGCCAGACCCTCCAAATTGCCCCAGTTCTGTCACAGGACTGAGCTGCTCCTTTAAGAGCTCCAGAGATCTGGGTTCGATCCCAACCTCCACCTTGGCAAACTCTGCGCCCAGGTGGGTTCAAAGTTCAGATTTATCGTCACGACAGCACGTACACCCCCGATATCCTTTTTCCTGTGGACGTGACAGAATTACCACTTATAAAAGGTGTTAAAAATCGTACTCAGGAAGATGTGTTTTCATGTAAACAAATAAACAAACCGACTGCAATACAGAGGGGAAAAAAATCAATAACGTGCATGTCAGAGTCTTTAAACGAGACACTGATTGAGTTTGTCATTGAGTAGTCTGATGGTGGAGGGGGAGCCAGTGTTCCTGAACCTGATGGGTGTGAGTCTTGTGGCCCCGAGACCTCTTTCCCGACGGCAGCAGGGAGGACAGAGCGCACGCTGGATGGTCCTCGATGATCGCTGTTGCCCTCCGACTGCTCCCCGTGGATGTTCTTGACGGTGGGGGGAGGGATGTCCTGGGTGCCCTTTTGCAGGGATTTGCACCTGGGGGAGGGGGGTGTCGGCATCCTCCTGTACCAGCCTGTCAGCCCACTTTCCGTCGCACCTCTGTAGAACCTTACTGGGGCTTCCAGTGCTGTACCGTACCTCCGCCAACTCCTGAGGGGGTCGAGGCACTGACAGGCTTTCTTCATGATGCCATTGATGTTGTTGGGTTCAGGAGAGATCCTCCAAGATAATGACTCCCAAAACCTTAAACATACTCACTCTCTACACTTCTGATCCCCCCAATGATCGTACATTCACACACACCCCCCACTCCGATTTCCACCCATACCCCAAAGACGGGTAAAGGTAAAGGTTCCATTATAGTCACGTAATTCTACATATAGAATGTAACCTACATGAAATGCTTTAACTTTGCAGACAGAGTCGCCACTTTGTCCAGCGCCCCTGGAAGAAACAAAGCCCCAGCAGGGAATGAACTCACAACCCCTGGTTTACAAGGCCAGTGCTCTAACCCCTGAGCTATCAGAGACTTGGGGTTGGGGGAGGAGAGGGGGGTGGAGGGGTCAGTGGGCAAATTGCCCACTGTAAATTGTTTATGGACGACCGATCAAATCTGGGGCTGATGACAGAGGAGATGTGGCAGGAAGATTAAAGGGTGTCCACTCTGAACAGAAATTTTCTTCAGCCATAGGGAGGTAAATCTGGGGAATTTGCTGGCACAGGAGGTTGGGTCATTTAAGGCAGAGATTGATTAGCCAGGGCGTCAAAGGTTATGGGGAGAAGGCTGAGTGGGGAAATGGGTCAGCTCGTGATTGGACGATGGGGTGGGGTCAATGGGCTGAGTTGCCTTTTTTGGCTCCCATATCATTTGGCCTTCAGCCGCATTCCCCATTCTCTCTGCTGGGAATGGCAGAACCCTGGATTTGGTTCGGCTATGTGCAGAAGGATGTCGCCTTGTGTGGCAAAGGCTCAAACCCAGGGGATCTGTCACTCCGCCCACTCTACAGCCAGCACCTCTTCCCCCGGGCGACAGGAGCGGAGAACATCGGCACGAGGTGAAATAGGAGCATTTAGGGGAGACGTCAGGGGTAGGTTGTTTTTAAACACCAAGGGGGCCTGGAATGCACTGCCAGGGGTGGTGGTGGGTGCTGATACAAGAGGGGAATTTAAAAGCGTCTTAGACGGGAACACGGTTGAAGGTAAAAGTTCTGGGTGTGTGGGAGGGAAGGGTTACATTGTTTACATTGGTTGGCACCATATCATGGGCCAAATGGCCTGTACTGTGCTGGAATGCTCTTTGTTTTATAAGGGCTTGGACCCACAAGGGGTTAAACCTACAGCCGAGCCCCTTGACAAAGGCTCGGACCCACAAGGGGTTAAACTTTCAGCCAGCTCCATCCCACGACAAAGGCTCAGACTCATAAGGAGTTAAACCTACAGCCAGCTCCATCCCACGACAAAGGCTCAGACCCATAAGGAGTTAAACTTACAGCCAGCTCTATCCCACGACAAAGGCTCAGACCCACAAGGAGTTAAACCTACAGCCAAACCCCACGACAAAGGCTTGGGCCCACAAGGGGTTAAACCACAGCCAAGCCCCACGACAAAGGTTCGGGCCCACAAGGAGTTAAACCTACAGCCGAGCCCCGCGACAAAGGCTCGGACCCACAAGGGGTTAAACTTTCAGCCAGCTCCATCCCACGACAAAGGCTCAGACTCATAAGGAGTTAAACCTACAGCCAGCTCCATCCCACGACAAAGGCTCAGACCCATAAGGAGTTAAACTTACAGCCAGCTCTATCCCACGACAAAGGCTCAGACCCACAAGGAGTTAAACCTACAGCCAAACCCCACGACAAAGGCTTGGGCCCACAAGGGGTTAAACCACAGCCAAGCCCCACGACAAAGGTTCGGGCCCACAAGGAGTTAAACCTACAGCCGAGCCCCGCGACAAAGGCTCGGACCCACAAGGAGTTAAACCTAAAGTCGAGCCCCACAACAAAGGCTCGGACCCACAAGGAGTTAAACCTACAGCTGAGCCCCACGAAAAAGACTCTGGCCCACAGGGGGTTAAACCTACAGCTGAGCAGTTGCTCCATCTATGGTTTTGAGCTGACTCTTTCAGGGCCCATAACTCAGGCTAATGAGGCTCTGACCATTTTCCTGTGCTCTCACATCTGGAACCAATTCCTGTATTTTTCAAGGCTCTTCCCTGGGCCTTTGGATGAACTGGCTGGGATCCAGCGGAGGGGAGGGAGAGTGGCCCATGCAGCTTGACAGATGGGAGACCTTGGCAGATCCAAGAGATGCCCTCCCTTTATTTTGTACAACTTGTTGTGCCAAACTCGGGGGCCTTGTTCAACTTGTAAATTCCCTGGTTGCAGGCTTGCTGCTCGATTGGAAACATTCTCTCTTCCTCTCTCCCTTTCTCAAACATACATTCTCTCTCACACATTCTCTCCCTTTCTCTCCTTTCTCTAGCTCTCCTTTCACTCTATCCCTCTCTCCCAGCCCCCTCTCTCTCCTCTTTCTCTATCCATCTTTTTTTTCCTTTCTCTCTCCTCTCTTTCCTTTCCCTCTCTCGCCCTCTCTTTTCCCCCTCTCATCCCCCTCTCTCTCTCTGGCCCATTTCCTCTCTCTATCCCTTTTCTCGCTTTCTCTCTCCCTGTCCCTCACTCTCTTGTTCCCCCTTTCTCTCTCCTCTCTCTCACCTTCCTCCTCTCTCCCTCCTTTTCTCTTTCCCTTTCTCTCTCTCTCCCTTTCGCTCTCTCTCTCCCTTTCTCTTGCTCTCTCCCTCCCTTTCTCTTTATCTCCCTTTCTCCTCTCTCGCTCTCTCTCTCCCTTTCTCTCTCTCTCTCCCTTTCTCTTTCTCTCCTTTTTTCCCCCTCTCCTTTTTTTCTCTCTCTCTCTTTTTCTCTCTATTTTTCTCTCTCTCCCTCTCTCCTTCTCCCTCTCTCTCTCTCGGCAAACCCATCTCATCCATTTGAGGCTCCACACAATGTTTAAGGGAGCCCTGTGGACTGGCTCTGAGCTGGCACCAGCCCTGCCAGACACCCGTCTCCCCCCGACTGCTTATAACCACCTTTTTGACTGTTCACCAGCACTTTAGTCCTTCAATCCATTTCTTTTTCAACTGAACACCAAGTGTTTCAGATGGTTCCATTAAGACGGACCAACCACCCAACCCTCCCCCACCCCCTACCTTTCCAATGGGGTCTTTCACACAAATGCTTCACGAGGGTTCGGAGGGAGGGGAAATGAGTCTGAATGTTGACGGGAAGGAAACTCGAGAAGAAATCATCGATTAATTTACTCAGAGGGAAGAATTCAGGCAAATGGCAGACGAAGGGACTTTTCTCCTTTATAATTCCATTTTAAAATTTAATTTAGACATAACTGGCCCTTCCAGCCCCACAAATCCGTGCCTACACCACCACCCCCCCCCCACCCCCAGTGCGTTTCAAGTGGTGGGAGGAAACCAGAGGCCCTATGGAAAACCCCAAGCAGACACGGGGAGAAATGGACAAGTTCCTCGCAGGCAGCGCAGGATTTGGACTCCAGCCCCAATTGCTGGTGTGGTGAAGCCATTGCTTCAATCTCTGATCGCCAATCGAACTGATAGGTTCCTCTTTGAGTGTTTCCCTGAAGACAGCGAAATGTTAAAAGCTTAAATCAGGGATAGAAGCCAAAGATCACTCGCCCTTTGTGCAGACTGAATCACGAAAGGTGTGTGACAGGGCCCAGGCACAGTTGTACTGCTCCAAGAGGTGTAGAGGGGAGTGGGACGAATTTTGGTTCAGGTAAACTGCTGCAGGAATCGCCAAACGCTGTTACACCCACCTGGGTTGAAATCCGGCCGCTGGGATTCCTCCGGGGTCAGGTCTCCTCCCACCCTCCCAAAAACGTACCGGGGTGGGGGGGCTTGCAGGTCATTTGGACAGCACAGGTTCATTACTGTGCTGAACATCTACAGTTGAAAAATAAAAGCAAAATCTCTATGGAAAAGACACTAAATTAAAAGCTGGAAGACCTGTTGTGCAGGCCCATGGGTTGGTGTCCCGAGGTGACTCACGCTGCACCTCCCATCCCGCGTTGTCTGTAAGGGGTTTTTTACGCGCTCCCCATGTCTGTGCGAGCTTTCCCCGGGGGTTACCAGGAAAGTTGATGGAGGAAAGGCTGCAGATGTTGTCCATGTGGACTTCAGCAAGGCCTTCGACGAGGTCCTGCGCGGGAGGTTAGTTCAGACGCGCAGTGTTCATGGTGGCATAGCAAGCAGGATTCGACAATGGCTGGGACGGGAGAAGCCGGAGTAGTGGTGGATGATGGCTTCTCAGACTGGAGGCCTGTGACTACTGGTGTGCTTCAGGGATCAGTACTGGGGCCATTGTTGTTTGTCTATATCAATGATCTGAATGATAATGGGGTAAACTGGATCAGCAAGTTTGCAGAGGATGCTAAGATTGGAGGTGTTGTGGACAGCGAAGATGGTTTTCAAAGCTTGCGGAGGGATCTGGACCAGATGGAAAAATGGGCTGAAAAGTAGCAGATGGAATTTAAATGTGAGGCGCTGCATTTTGGAAGGACAAACCAAGAAAAGACGTACACGGTGAGCAGTCGGGCATTGAGGAGTGCGGTAGAACAGAGGGACCTGGGAACAAAGATACATAATTCCCTGAAAGTGGCGTCACAGGTGGACAAGGTTGTACAGAGAGCTTTTGGCATATTGTCCTTCATAAATCAAAGTATTGAGTACAGGAGTTGCGATGGAAATGTTGTATAAGACATTGGCGAAGCCATATTTGGAGTACTGTGTGCAGTTTTGGTCACCAAATTACAGGAAACCTATCAATAAGATAGAAAGAGTGCAGAGAAGATTTACTAGGATGTTGCCCGGACTTCCGGAACTGAGTTAGAATTCTAAGCGCACGTGTGTGTAATGTGTGTGTAAAGTCAGAAAAGTTCTTTGGTTCACAGTCCAATCTCACTTCTCACTCCTCCAAGTTCACTAGTTGCAGATAATTGTTATACTGTTCTCAGAATTTAACATTTATGAAGTTCACCAGGCTAAATGGTTACCACTCAGGAAGGTTCTTGACAGTTTTTAGAGGGAGATTTGTTGCTCGTTGGGCACAATCTGATCCTTCCGATCAGCCACTTCAGTGTCTTGCCGAAGAAACTTGCCCCATCAGGGTTTTCCAGATGATCACCTCTTTCTTTCAGGTCACCACAGAGTTCCTTTTTGTTTCCCTTATTCCAAGTGAAACATTAGGCAGCCAGTCCTCTCCTCTTGCATGGATTACAAGGGCTTTGACCAGGCTGAACTAAGCACTCACAACCCATCTTTGAAATGGGGTTTTTCCACAAGCTTGCCAAATGTCCTGTTCCAATCCCAGCTGCTGCTGAACTCTCTCTCTCACTCAGAGAAAACCACATGATCCTCTTAGAACAGCCAACTGCACTCGGATAGGTAGCGACTTTGGACCTAAACTTCCAAGTTTGCTCATCTGTTGCTTTCCAAAACAATAATCCATTACTCAACAGCATGTCCAATTAACACCGATTTGTGAAGTCCTTATAGGCATCCTTCAAAGTTTTTGCAAAGGCACTCAGAGCCTGGACTGTCTGGCTTGAGCAGAGCTCTGGCATTTTAAATGAGTTCTGTTTTGAAGTGTTTGTATGTGACCTACACTAAAAAAAAGCACCCACAGTTTATATCCTTTAAAGCATATCTATATACAATATATTATAACATAATCTGTAACACTGGCGAGAACATTTCTCCTGAAATACGGGAAACCAGAGGAACTCTGTGGTGACCTGGAAGAAGAAATCATTATTGGAAAACCCACAATTTCTTCAGCAACACATTGAAGTGGCTGATCAGAAGGAATCAGTCTGTGTCCAACGAGCAACTAATCTCTCTCTGACAATCAACAAGAACCTTCCTGAGTGGTAACCGATTACATTTAAGCACTAGAGCCCAGTGGAAATTATAAATGATAATTGCCTGATACCAGTGAACTTGGAAGAGTGAGAAGTGAGATTGGACTGCGAACCGAAGAACTTTCCTGAACACTTAGAATTAGAAGGGGGTTAAGTTAATAGCCGTAATTTAAAGTTTGATCCTGCTTTCATGTTTAAAGAAAATTAAAAGCAACTTTTGTTTTAAGTAACCATTTGTCTTGGTGAATATCTATTGCTGCTGGGTTTATGGGGTCCTCTGGGCCCATAAAGGGGATTTGATGGAGGTTTACAATATTTAGAGGTACAGACAGAGCGGATCCAAGTAGGATGTTTCCACTTAGATTGGGGGGAGATCAATACGAGACGTTTTAAGCCAAAGAGGTTAAGGGGGAACATTAGGGGAAGTTCGTCACTCAGAGAATGGTGGGGTGGGGGGGGGGGTGGGAAAATGAGCTGCCATTTGATGTGGTGGGTGAGTTTTAAGAATAAATTGGATAGAAACATGGATGGGAGGTGGAGAGTGAAGGACCGGGAGTAGGGCAGCATACTTCCCTGCAGATTGTCACCTTGCCGTGGCGGGGAAGCTTGTGAGATCCTGAAAGCAATGCCTGCTCCTGGTAGGGGTCTGGTCGAGGGGGAGGTCTCCCTGGCAAAGAACAATCCAGCCAAGATCTCAAGTGGGGGGTGGGGGGGGGAAGCCAGCGGACAGAGTGATTCTGAACTCAACGACTGCGAAGCCTGCAACAAATGCCCCAGCTCCAATCGCTGTGCTTTCCACGCCATTGGAATGGGCCAGTCAATTTATGAAGTGTCATGGGCTTCTTAGAGAGCAAAGTCAAGTGGACGGTAAATGAATACATGCTCAGTTAGAATGAAGACCATCATCCTGGGCCAGACGTGTGCACAGAGTGGAGTGGGACACGAGCCAAGATCAGGGGCCAGCTCAGGTAGACAACTTAGTCAGTACAGGCACGTTAGTTCAAAGAACCATGCGGTGAGACTCTGTTTGGCATTCCCTTCACCCTTACAGGGAGACCTTGGCCACGGTTCAAAGGCCATCGACAAATCCGCCAATGACACCATGGTCTTCAGCAGAATCACAGGCAGCCACGAGGACACGCGCAGGAGGGAGATAGATCAGCTCATTGAGTGGGCACCACAGTGACAACCTCAGCCTCAATGTTAGCAAAATGATTGTGGCCTTCAGGAAGGGCGAAAATCAGATCAGAAACCAATCCTCATCGAGGGGTCAGCAGTGGAACAGGTGAGGAACTTCAAGTTCCTGGATGGCAGCATCTCTGAGGATCTGTCCTGGGGGGGGGGTGTCCATGTCAATGCAATCGTAAAGAGGATCCGCTAGCGTGAAGATTTTGAGGTGATTCAGCACATCACTGAAGACATTCAAAGACCTCTCCAAGTGGACCATGGAGAGCACTCTGGCCAGTTGCCTCACTGCCTGGTATGGAGGTGCACAAGAACTGCAGCGAGTTGCACCCCATTGAGGACATCTACAAGAGGTGGCATCTTGAGAAAGCCGCCTCAATCCTCAAAGACTCCCCACCACCACCACCTGGCCCTCTTCATGCTGCTACCATCAGGAAGGAGGTGCAGGATCCTACAGACGAGCACCCAGCGGCACAAGTACAGTGTGTTCCCCTCCGCATTCAGATTCCTGAATGGGCAATGAACCACAGACTCCCCCCAGTAACTTTCTCATTTTTTGCAATTTAAAAAAAAATGTAGTTAAATAGCAACATTTGATGCCACAAATAACAGATTTCGTGATGCATTCATATCGATAAATTCTGATTCTGATTTCTCATTTGTTTGGAATGACTCACTCTCACATAGATTTAGCGGCATGTCTACCTTGGCCAGATTCAGTCCAGTACCTCCTTCTCTCTCATCAGACTATCTACATTCTGTCTCGAAGAGCATGACAGCAAACGATGGATTTTTTAAATCGGCAGATGCTGAAAATCTGAAATAAAATCAGAATACGCTGGAAGCTTTCATCGGGTTAACGCTGAAGCATTCCTCTCCTGTGGGTGCTGCACTGCAGCTGCAGTGACTATGTTCCATTATGGGTGTTTGGATATTAAGAGAATGTTGTTGTCCTTGACTCATTCAAACAAATTAATGCCAAAGTTAAGTTGAGTTTCCCCAAAGTTTATTAAACGATATTAAATGTTATTAATTTTATTATTGGTTGTTAAGTGGTCAATGGAAAATGTCAGAAGATTCTCTTACCATATATTCCACAGAACAAAAAAACTAAAAATTCTTACCTCCCAAGCAAGCGGAGAAAACTAGTTATAACCCTGAAGCGAAGATGTTGCTAGGAGGCAGCAAAAAAATACGTTAAACAAAAATAAAACCACAGACAAGTGGCAAGCATGATACACATTTTAACCCCTACAGCAGTGATTAGTGATTTCCAACATTTTCTGCTTCTAGTTTCACTTAAAAGACATTCAAGATCATCCATTCCCAACAGGGAGGGGCCTAAGGCTATCCACGCCTCTCAGAATCTCATCAACCTCTATCAAGTCTCCTCTCATCCTTCTTCGCTCCAAAGAGAAAAATCCCGGCTCTGCTAACCTTGCCTTACAAGACTTCTTTCCCCAATCCCTTCAACGTCCTGGTAAATCTCCATGGCTTCCACATCCTTCCTGTGATGAGGTGACCAGAACTGAACACAATACTCCACGTGTAGGCTCACACAGATATATAGAGCTGCAACATGACCTCACGACTCCTAAATTCAATCCCCCATCCTAATGAACCCCAGCATCCCGTCGGCCGCCTTAACTCTCCTACCAGCCTGCGCAGCGATCTTAAAGAGGCCAATGGTTTCGGAACCCAAGGTCTGTCTGTTCTTCCACACTGTTAAGTTCTCTCATTTCAAAACCAATCTGTCTATGTACCTGCTGAGTTTTTGGTGTACAGTGCGAGAGTAACAACCTGAGTTTCAACATGGAAAAGACGAAGGATCGTGGACTTCAGGAGGATCAGGAATGACAGCCGTCCACTATGCATCAACAACTCTGTGATGGAGAGAGTGGAGACACCAGGTTCCTTCACTTGTCAGGAAGGTGCACTTCCTGAGAAGACTGAGGCGGCTGAGGCTACCGGCTGCCATCATGTCAACCTTCTACAGGAGAGTGTCCTAGCCGGCTGCATCATGGTGCAGGCATGGTCGCTGCAGAAAAACAGGTCGGAGGTCAACCCGCTGGACCATAATGGGAGAGAGGATCACTGGAGTCTCCGTCCTTCCTCCATCGACGTGATCGACTGGAATCGTCGTCTGAAGCAAGCGCGCAAAAATCGTCAAGGACCCCCCCTCCACCCTGCACTGTCAGCTGCTCCTGTCGAGGGTGGAGAGATACAGATCAGAACCAGCACCGCCAGGCCGAGGAACAGCTTTTTCCTACGGGCAGCGAGAATGTTGAACGACCGAACGGGCTGCTTACATTGACCCTCTGAAACTCTCGTATTCATGAAACAACATTTATTTGTCTAGATGAGTACTTGTCCCGCCAATGTACCATGGGTCTGTATGTGGGTTGCATCTGTGTGCGCCTGCGTGTTTTGCACCGAGGACCAGAAAATGCTGTTTCATCTGGTCATAAATACTACATTTGAAAGGTAGACCTACAGCACGGTGACAGGCCCATGAGTTCGTGCCGCCCAATTTACACCCCATTAACCTACAACTCCCAGGTATGTTTTCAAATGGTGGGAGGAAATCAGAGCCCCCACATGGACACGGGGAGGACGTACAAGCTCCTGACAGACAGCACGGCCAGTCCCAATTGCTGGTGCCGTGACGCCATTGCGCCAACCCTGCTGCTGCACTGGTACAATTAGATGATAATTAAACTCGACCTGAGGTAAAGGCAGGCATGATGGTGGGTTTCCCACCCAGGTGGGTGTTCCAGAAATAACGTGATATTGCATTAATGTGACTTCTTTTGCGATCACTGAATAAGCCGCATTTGTAAAAAGAAGGAAGTGCAGTCAGCCCCGGCAATGCACGTTCTTCCTGGGTTGCCTGTAACAACATCTTCCTGTTGCAGGACGAGCACAAGGCAAGCCACCCAGCCCACCAACTCCACAGATGGCAGGATATTAATAGCTGTGGTCGGACTGCAGCAGCAGGCGCTGGTCTTGCATTGGAGCCTGTGACACCAGTGAGGATGATCTGCTCCCAATCACGTGCCCCTTGGCTCAGCACTGACCAGTGGGCGTGGACCATTGGTTGCTGTTGAGGCCACTGAGATCAGCGCGTATCAGGCTGACTTCAAACCTCAGACTTGGTCGGGGTGTTCTGGATAACCCAACCTCACTGGAAACCATCCCAGATTTCAGATCTCGATCGATTGTCGGAGGACACATGTGATGTTGATATCCCTTGCCCTCTCTCCTCCCTCCCCCCTCCACCCAAAAGCCTCAATCGACCAGGATCATTGTTCGATGAGGGCCCCTTCCACCCCACGCACACGGCATCTTTCAGCTGCTCCCATCGGGGAGGGTCAGAGCCAGCACTGCCAGGCTAAAGAGTGGTTTCTTCCCGGGGGCAGCAAGAACGCTGAATGACCAAAGGAACTGCTCATACTGACCCTCCGAGACTCTCATATTCACAGAACATAAGTGAAATATTTGTCCTGCATGTGTATTGTTTGTCTGTACGTGTGTTATGTCTGGTTGTGTGTCTGTGTGTTTTGAGAATGCTGTTTCGTTGAGTTTGACTCATGCAATCGGCCAACAATCAACTTGATTTGACTTGATGACATCGCAGAACCCTGAGATTCTTTGTCCTGCAGGCCAGGCAGAATTACTACTTATTGGTAGTGTAAAAAAAAACTACACTCAACGTGCACATGAAAACAAATAAAGAAATGTAAAGCAACCGACTGTGTGATACAGAGAGCGAGAAAATTCGATAAAGTGCACAAGTAAGAATCCTTAAATAAGTCCCTGATTGAATTTGTAATTGAGGAGCCTGATGGTGGAGGGGTAGCGGCTGTTCCTGAACCTAGTGGTGCGAATCTTTTGGCCCTGAGACTTCTTTCCTGGTGGCAGCAGTGAGAACAGAGGGTGTGCTGGGTGGTGCGGATCCTTGATGATCACTGCTGCTCTCTGACGGCAGCGTTCCCCATAGATGTTCTTGATGCTGGGGAAGTGATGTCCTGGGCTGGGTCCACTACCTTCTGCAGGGCTTTCTGCTTAGGGGTTATCGGTGTCACCATCTCAGACTGTGATGCACTTTCCACCACTCCTCTGTAGGAATTTGCTGGGGTTTCCGGTGTCGCCCTGAACCTCCACCAACTCCTGAGGGAGTCGAGGCCCTGACGGGCTTTCTCCACGATGCCACTGGTGTGTTGGGTCCAGAAAAGATCCTCTGAGACGGTGACTCCCAAGAACGTAAATGTGCTCACCCTCTCCCCCTCTGATCCCCTGATGATCACCGGATTATCCACCTCTGGTTTTCCCTTCCTGACGTCAACCACCAGCTCCTTGGTTTTTGGTGACATTGAGTGTGAGGTTGTTGTTGGTGGACCGTTCGGCCAGGTTTTCAGTCTCCTTCCTGCTGACCCATCCCCTTCTTTTATACAACCCCCAACTGTGGTACCGTCAGCAAATTTGTAGATGGTGTTGTTATACTGAGCCACACAGATTTCTGCAGTGGTGCGGTGGGAAGTGTGCTGACCGGCTGCGTCGCAGTCTGGTATGGGGATACCAATACCCCTGAGTGTTAAGCAAAAGTCATCACAGGCAAAACCTTCCCCACTGTTGAGAACATCTACAGGAAATGCGGAGGGCAGCAGTGATCATCAAGGATCCACACTGCCCAGTACCCGCTCTGTTCTCGCTACTGGCGTCAGGAAAGAGGTATCAGGGCCATAAGACTGTTCGGGAACAGCCGCTACCCTTCCACCATCAGACTCCTCAATGACAAACTCATTCAGAGACTCATTTAAGGATTCTTACATCTGCATGTTATTGAATTTTTTTCTCTCTGTATTACAGTCGGTTTGTTTCCATTTCTTTATTTGTTTACGTGTAGGTTGAGTACAGTTTCTTTTGCACTACCGGTAATTCTAGTTGTCCTGCAGGATCTCAGGGTTGTATGTGATGTCATGCATGTACTCTGACAATGAATCTGAACTTGAAGAGCCATAAGGTAATGTTACAGCTACACACAACCTTGGTTAGACCCCACTTGGATTATTGTGTCCATTTCGGGTCACCTCTCTACAGGAAGGATGGGGAGACTGTAGAGAGGGTGCAGAGGAGATTCACAAAGACATAGGCTGGATTGGAAGGTATGCCTTCTGAGGATAGAGGGAGAAAACCCCTTGGAGCAACGGAGGATGAGGGAGGTGTCCAAGATGATGAGAGTCCTTGATCATGTGGACAGCCAGAGGGGGTTTTCCCCCCTCCCAGGGCTGGTGCCTAATAGGGGGGGGGCATCGTTTTAAGGTCCTTGGGAGTAAGTACAAGGGGGACGTCAGAGGCAGACTCTTCACCCAGAGAATGATGGGTGCACGGTGGGTGTGCTGCCGGCAACCGGTGCCAGAGGCAGGGATGATAAACTATTTGTTGCCTCTGTCCGCCGCAATGGTGGGGATCACCCGGCGGTCACCCATTTCAATCCCCCATCCCCACTTCCCTTGCTGCTGTGTCCATTCACGGCCTCGAGCGCTGTCAGACCAAGAGCACACGCAGGCTGGCACAATGACCCCTCGCCATCTGGGTTGGCATTAACAGCGATGTCTCTGTTTAAGAACCCCTTCCCGCATATACTTCCCCATCTCCCCTTCCCCACCCTGGTTCATTCTCTCTCTCTCTAATCTATCTAAGAGGTACTTGCAGCTGAGTAAAGTGGAGGGTTATGCAGTCTGGAAATTCTCAGCTGTTGTTAGAGTAGATCAACACAACACTATAGGACGAGGAGCCTGTTCTCTACTGTAAAATTTCTACGTGCTATGTTCGAACTATCTTCTCCTTCCAGGATTCCAACTCTCCGGGGAGTGAATTCCCTTCTGAATTGCCCAAGGCCTGAAACATGACAGCCTGTGGACACTGTGGCCATAGTAGGAACACGCAGAAAGGCTGGAGGAACTCGGCTGGCCTCATGGCGTCCGTATGACCGATGTTTCGGGCCTGAGTCCCTTCCTCAAGGTGCGTGCACAAAAAAGAGAGCAGGCGGGTGTCCAAATTGAAGGCTAGGGGAGAGAAAGGGCAGGGGGCCAACAAAAGACAGATGTGAAAAGAGGAGAGGTGAAAAATGAATTTGGCTTGGTGGGGGTAAGGAGACGGAGGGAGAAGGGAAGAAAGAGAGAGAGTGAACTGGGGGGACGGGGGGGAGGGGAGATGGGGAAGTACATGCAGGCAGGGGTTCTTAACAGAGATGTCGCTGTTAATGCCATCCTGCCTGGCGAGGTGTTGCTTGTCCAGTTTGCAGGCGCTCTCAGTCTGGCGCCGCCCGAGACTGTGGGCAGACACGGCAGCAAAGGAAGTGGGGGCAGGGGGATTGAAATGGGCAGCCGCCGGGAGATCCGAGGCGCTCAGCGCATGGTGAAAGTGGTCTCCCAGGCGGCACCTGGTCTCTCCAATGTAGAGGAGACCAGAACGGGAGCACCAGACGCAGTACCTGGCCTCCTCCCACCACCCCCCCCCACCGACTGGATCCATGAAAGCAGGGAGAACCTACCCCGTTAACACCCTGTGATAGTGCAGATTCTATCACCCAAGTGTATATGTACAGATAGTAGTGTCGGATGACTGTGATTGGCTGAAACTGTAGCCACGCCTACTGGCAGGTCTTAAAGGGTTGCTCCTAGCCAGACCAGGTCATTCTGGACTGGTCGACCTACATGTGATATGCTCCAGTCTTCTAGTTAATAAAAGCCTTAGTTTGGATCAACAAGCCTTTGATTCTTTCGATGCGCTCTACACACCCTTCCAAGGCATGAGGATATCAGGCCTCATCGATGACACAGCTCATTCCTGTGTCCTGGAACGCTCTACCTGTGGGCTGCCATGTCCTCCCTGGTCAGAGAAATTGCTTCCAGCTCAGATGGTTTGTACTCAACATTGATTTCTTGGCAGGCTTGTTGGAAGCCTCTGGTGTACGGATTCTTGGCTTGCAAGAGGTTTGGGGGTGGGGTTTTGGGAGGGGAGAAGGGAGGTGGTTCTTTGGCATCCGAGGAATGAGAGGGACCTGGTCAGCAGAGGTTCACATGCGCCTCCCCACGGGGGGATCCGAGCCTGCGATTGCACGGGGGAAGTGGATTGAAGATAGTGTTCAACGGATTCCCACCCCCCCTCCCCAAGTTCAGTTCACATCTGGGTTGCATTAAGGACTGCACATCTTGGCTGCTTCTGCCTCCCCCAACCCTCCCCCCCCCTCTCTCTCTCTCTCTCTCTCTCTCTCTCTTTCTCTCTCTCTCTCTCTCTCTCTCTCTCTCTCTCTCCATCCCCCCTCTCTCTTTTCTCCTTTCCCTGTTCCTTTCCCTCAACCCTTCCCTCTCTATCTGTCCCTCTCTCGCCCTCCCTCCTCCCACTCCCTCCCCCCTCTGTTCCTCTTTCCCTCTCTCCATCTCTCTCTCCCCCTCCTCTCTATTCCTCTCTCCCTCTCTCTGTCCCTCTCTCTCCCTCCCCATCTCTGTTCCTCTCTCCCTCTTTCTGTCCCTGTCCCTCCTCTCTCTCCCTCTCTCTGTCCCTCTCCCTCCTCTTTCTCCCTCTCTGTTCCTCTCTTCCTCTTTCTCTCTCCCTCTCACTTTTTCTCTCTCCCTCCACTCTCTCTGTTCCTCTCCATCTTTCCCTGCCTCTCTCCATCCCGTCCTCTACCTCTATCCCTCTCTTCCTCTTTACCCCTCTCCCCTCCTTCCCTCTTCCTCCCCCTCCCTGTCCCTTTCCCTCTCTCTCTCTCTCTCTCCACTGCAGCTTGTTCGATTGTGATGGAGTTGAGGAGGAATTTCTCCTGGACGAGCTGGCTCCGAAATTCTCCACCTTGACAGGGTCAAGTCAGATTTGTAGGGCAGATGAGGGTATGGGGAAATGGCAGGAGTTGAGGCCTGATGAATGGCAGAGAATGTTATCTCGTTAGCACTCTCTCTCTCTCAGTGGCTCTCTTTCCCTCTTTATCCCAATCACTTTCTTTGTCTGGCCCTTTCTCTCTCTGTCTCAGTCTTTGCCAGTCCATCTATTTCTACATCACCCTCTCCTCCTGCCTCTCTGGCTCGGTGACTAGGGGAGTGCAGCAGGGATCTGTTCTGGGACCCCCCCACTCCCCACTCTTTGTGACCTTTATAAATGACCTGGATGAAGAGGCGGAAGGACAGGGTCAGTAAGTTTGCAGATGACATGAAAGTTGAAGGTTGTCGAAGGTTACAAGTCGGGCAGTGAAGTGGCAGATGGAGTTCAACCCGGATCAGTGTGAGGTAATGCATTATGGAAGGACAAACCGGAAGGCTTTGTTATGGAGCATGGACTGACCTTTTGGACTGTGGACTGTCATCATAAAGGACAGGATTCTGCTGTGATCTCTGGGTGACCTGTGGTGCAGCTGAGTCAAGCTGTGTGGAGAGAAGGATAAGACAGTGGTTGGAGAAAGAGAACTACAGCTATTGGAGCGGTGGAGACCAACCAGGAGAGCTGTGTGAGAGGTGCATGCCTCATGATAATGAAGGGTTAAAGACCACAATTTGAGAACCGAGAGAAGCCATCTAAGGAGACCTTGAAAAAGGATACGAAAGCTTACGGCAACTCAACATCAGTCTATTTTCTCTCCAACATTCAATATGGCGTCCTTTTATTCAGCTGGGAGGACTGGATTTGGACATTGAGCTTTGGGATTGAATTCTGTGGGCTGTGTTTTTGAACTGACTTGACTGATCTGGGGTTTTTCGGGGGGATTTTTCTCTTGGACACAAACTGTAATGGTCTGGGTTACTTTTTTTACATACACACTAATTATGATGATATTTGCATATTTGTTCGAGATACTTTTATAATGGGGTTGGTTCATTGGGTTTAGACATTATCTTGTTCATTGCCATTCATAAATTTAGAGTTAATATTTAATCCTTTTGAAATGCATCTTCCATTGCTGCTGGTTTGAGGCATAATAATGTGGGGGCTTGTCTGTGATCCAACAGATTAAAACATAACAACGTGGGGGTTTATCCATGATCCAATAGATTGAGACGTAACAACGTGCGGAATTGTCTGAAATCCAACAGATTCAAACAAATTTATGAAGCTTAGAGGTCTATTGAATAGTGATTAATTGTCTGAGTCTGAGTAACTGTGTGTGTGTGTTGGTGTGTGTGTGTGTAGGTATGTGTGCATGTGTGGGTTTGTATGTGTGTGTGTGGATGTGTGGGCGTGTGTGAGGATGTGTGTTGTGTGGATGTGTGTTGTGTGTGCAGGTGTGTGTGGGGGGGGGTGTGGGCATGTGTGTGGCAGTGTGTGGGTGTGTGTTGTGTGTGTGTGTGTTTGGGTGTGTGTGTGGGGGTGTTGTGTTGGTGTGTGGGTGAGTATTGTGCATGCGTGGATGTCAGTGTGGGTGTGTGGGAGTGTGTTGTGTGTGTGGAGGTATGTATGTGTGTGTGTTGGTGTGTGTGGGTGTGTGTGTTTGGGTGTGTGTGTAGGTATCTCTGCATGAGTGGGTGTGTTTGGGTGTGTGTATGTGTAGGTATGTCTGCGTGAGTGGGTGTGTGTGAGTGTGTAGATTTGTATGTGTGTGAGTCAGTGTGTGTGTGGGTGTTTAGGTGTGTGTGAGGGTGTGGGTGTGGGTGTGTGTGGGTGAGTACGCGTGTGTAGGTGTGTGTGTATGTGTGGGTTAAGGTGTGGGTGTGTGTGTGCGTGGGTGTGGGTGTGTGTGTGCGTGGGTGTGGGTGTGTGTTGGGCATGGGGTGTATGTAAAGGTGGGTGTGTGTGGATGTGGATTAATGTGTGGATGTGGGTGTGTGGGTGTGTGTGTGTATGTGTGGGTTAAGGTGTGGGTGTGTGTGTGCGTGGGTGTGGGTGTGTGTTGGGCATGGGGTGTATGTAAAGGTGGGTGTGTGTGGATGTGGATTAATGTGTGGATGTGGGTGTGTGTGTGGGGTGTGTATGTGTGGGTTAAGGTGTGGGTGTGTGTGTGCGTGGGTGTGGGTGTGTGGGTGAGGGTGAATGTGTGGGTGGGTGTGTGTGTGGTGGTGTGGGTGTGTATGTGTGTTGGAGTGCATGAGTGAGTGGGTGTGCATTTGTGTGTGTGTATGTGTAGGCTTGTGTGTGTTGGGCATGGGGTGTATGTAAAGGTGGGTGTGTGTAGGTGTGTTTGAGTATGTGGGTGTGTGTGGGTGTTTGTGTATGTGTGGGTGTGTATATGTGTGGGTGTGGGTGGGTGTGAATGTGTGGGTCTGGGTGTGTGGGTATGGGTGTGTGGGTGTGGGTGAATGGGTGGGTGTGGGGGTGTGTGTGGTGGTGTGGGGGTGTGGGTGTGTGGTGCATGTGGGTGTATGTGGGTGTGGGGTGTGTGTATGTATGTGGGTGTGTGTGTGGGTGTGGGTCTTTGTGTGTGAGTCAGTGTGAGGGTGTATGGGTGTTTAGGTGTGAGTGTGTGGGTGTGGGTGAATGTGTGGGTATGTGGGTGTGGGTGTGTGTGGGTGTGTGCATGCATGTGTGTGCATGTGGGTGTGTAGGTGTGTGTGTATGTGTGGGTGTGCATGCGTGGGTGTGTGTGCGTGAGCATGGGGTGTGTGTGGGTGCATATGTGTGTGGGTGTGGGTGTGTGTTTATGTGTGGGTGTGGGTGTGTGTGTGGGTGTGTTTGAGTGTGTGGGTGTGGGTTTGTGGGTGTGTTTGAGTGTGTGGGTGTGGGTGTGTATGTGTGGATGTGGATTAATGTGTGGATGTGGGTGTGTGGGTGTGTGTGTATGTGTGGGTTAAGGTGTGGGTGTGTGTGTGTGTGTGTGGGTGTGTGTTGGTGTGTGGGTGAGGGTGAATGTGTGGGTGGGTGTGTGTGTGGTGGTGTGGGTGTGTATGTGTGTTGGAGTGCATGAGTGAGTGGGTGTGGGTTTGTGGGTATGTATGGGTGTGTATGTGTGGGTGTGGATTAATGTGTGGATGTGGGTGTGTGGGTGTGGGTGTGTATGAGTGGGTTAAGGTGTGGGTGTGTGTGTGGGGTGTGTATGTGTGGGTTAAGGTGTGGGTGTGTGTGTGGGGTGCGTGTGCGTGGGTGTGGGTGAGGTTGAATGTGTGGGTGTGGGTATGTGTGTATGTGTATGTGTGTGGGAGTGCATGAGTGGGTGTGGGTTTGTGGGTGTGTTTGAGTATGTGGGTGTGTGTGAGTGTGGGTGTGTGTGTTGGTTTTTTTACGTGTGTGTGATTGTGTGGGTGTGGGTGAATGTGTGGGTAAGTGTGTGTGTGTGTGTGTGTGTGTGAGTGTGTGGGGGGTGTGTGTGGGTGAGTGTGTGTGTGTGGGTATGTGTGAGTCTGTGGGTGTGTGTCGTGGTGTGGTGGTGTGGGTGTGAGTGTGTGTGTGTGGGTGTGTGGTGTATGTGGGTGAATGTGTGTATGAGTGTGTGGGAGTTTGTGTGTGAGTCAGTGTGTGGGTGTGTATGAGTGTGTGTGTGAGTGTTTGGGTGTGTGTGGGTTTTTTACGTGTGTGATTGTGTGGGTGTGGGTGAATGTGTGAGTAAGTGGGTGTGTGTGTGTGGGTGCGTGCAGGCATGTGCGTGTGTGCATGGGTATGGGTGTGTGTGGGTGTGGGTGTGTGTGGGTGTGTGCAGGCATGTGTGTGTGCATGAGTATGGGTGTGAGTGGGGGTGGGTGTGTGGGTGTGGGTGAATGTGTGGGTGTGGGGGTGTGTGTGGTGGTGTGGGTGTGAGGGTGTGGGGCTGTGTGGGTATGTGTGTGGGTGTGTGTGGGTGTGAGAGTGTAGGTGCGTGGGGTGTGTGTGAATTTGTGAGTGTGTGAGTCTGTGGGTGAGTCTGTGTGTGGGTGTGTGTGAGTGTGTGGGTGTGGGTGAATGTGTGGGTGCGTGTGTGCGTGTGTGTGAGTGCATGAGTGTATGGGTGTGTGTGGGTGCATGCGTGCATATGTGTGTGCGAGGGTATGTGGGTGTGTGTGAGTGTGTGGGTGTGGGTGAATGTGTGGGTGTGGGGGTGTGTGTGGTGGTGTGGGTGTGTTTGTGTGGGTGTGTGGTGTATGTAGGTTTACGTGGGTGTGGGATGTGTGTGTGGGTGTGTGTTGGTGTGTGGGTGTGGGTGAATGTGTGGGTGTGTGTGGGTTTGTGGTTTATGTGCGTGTACATGGGTGTTGGGTGTGTGTTGATGTGTGGGTGTGGGTGAATGTGTGGGTGTGTGTGGGTTTGTGGTTATGTGGGTGTACATGGGTGTGGGATGTGTGTGGGTGTGTGTTGGTGTGGGTGTATGTGTGGGTAAGTGGGTGTGGGTGTGTATGAATGTGTGGGTGTGTGTGTGGGTGTGGGTATTCGTGTGTGAGTCAGTGTGTGGGTGTGTGTTGGTGTGGGTGTATGTGTGGGTAAGTGGGTGTGGGTGTGTATGAATGTGTGGGTGTGTGTGTGGGTGTGGGTATTCGTGTGTGAGTCAGTGTGCGGGTGTGTGTGTGGGTGTTTTTATGTGTGTGTGATTGTGTGGGTGTGGGTGAATGTGTGGGTAAATGGTGCATGTGTGCATGTGTGTGGGTATGGGTGAATGTGTGGGTGTGGGGGTGTGTGTGGTGGTGTGGGTGTGGGTGTGGGTGTGTGTGTGGTGTATGTGGGTGTATGTGGGTGTGGGGTGTGTTTGGGTGTGTGTTGGTGTGTAGGTGTGGGTGAATGTGTGGGTGTAGGGGTTGGGTTGTGGGTGTGTATGTGTTGGTGGGTGTGTGGGTGTGAGTGTGTGTGTGTGGGTGTGTGTGTGTGTAGAGGTGGGGTGGGTGTGTGGGTGTGTGTGTGTGTAGAGGTGGGGTGGGTGTGTGGGTGTGTGTGTGTGTGTGTGTGTGTGTGTGTGTGTGTGTGTGTAGGGGTGGGGTGGGGTGGGTGTGTGTGTGTGATCAACAGCCATGAACAGAGGGATTTTCCCTTTGCTGGAGGATTTGAAAGGAGGTTTAAAAGCTCGGCTGGTGACTGTTGCGTCTATTGTCTCAGCAGAACCATGAATGAAAAAGGTGGAAAGCAGGAGGAAAATTGCAAAATATTATGTACAAACAGGAACGTTTGACAGAGAAGATTCAGAGCAGTTTCCCAAGAGTAAAATCTCTGAGCAAGTACAGTTGGAATTAAAGAGGTTGGAACTGGAACAGAAGAGACTGGAAATGGAACTGAAGGTATGAGAACTGCAGGCAGAGAAGAAAATTAGGCTACGTGACCTAGAAAAGATCAGAAGAAACCGCAAGATCAAATTTTTGGTCATAGCGTGGGGTCTATGGCCCGTGGAGATGTTAGGTCAGCTCCCCCATTTGAGGAAGCTGAAATGGATAAATATTTTCAGCACTTCGAGAAAGTGGCTGTGAATTTAAATTGGCCACAAAACTAATGGTCTCTTAGGTTACAGAGTGTAATGAAAGGGAAAGCTTTGGCCCTGACCACAGACCAAGCTGCTCACTGTGAAAAAGCCAACACTCCAGGCCCAGGGGCTTACAGACAGAAGGTCAGGACTTTTAAAAAAATTAACAGCCCCATTTTATACAGATTTTGACCCGTCTTGCACACCAATGACTGCAAACCAGTGGCTCTCAATCTTTATTTTCCCACTCTCATCCCACTTTAAGTAATCCCTCTGGTGTTAGTGCTCTGTGATTAGTAAGGGTGCTTAAGGTGGGATGTGAATGGGAAGGTTGAGAATCACTGCTTTGAACCCGATTGTTACTGAAATATTTTGCTTGAGAAAAATTGGCCCAATTCCTTTGGAGTTCTGAAATCATGCCCAGAACAAGCCCATGAGGGATGATTAAAACATTGGTTTTCAAACTTTTTCTTTTCACCCACATCCCACCTTATGTGATCCCTTACTGATCACAGAGCCCTAACGGCAGAGGGATTACTTAAAGCAGGATGTGAGTGGAAGGAAAAAGGTTAAGAACCACTGGTTTAAACAATGATTAGTAATCGATTGGGAGAGTTGGTAATAACCGACGAGATTAAAAGATGGGTTCCCTGATGATATTAAAGCATACTCGGATAGGAAAGAGGCGAAAACTTGCAGGAGTCTGCTAAATTAGCTGATGAATATGGTTCAACATATAAGCCTCACTGGACGTGGGGCAAAATATTTCATTAAAGTGCACTGTGAGTAATCCAAGTGAGGTGGAGAGTAAATTTGGGTGTAGTAACGGAGGTAAGGGATGAATGGTAGTCAGTCAAGGAGAAACCTTTGGGTCCCCTTTGTCGCTGTAGATAAAAAGGCCAGTCATGCGATCACATGTTGGCCTGTGCTGGAAAAGAAGAGAGAAACGCAAGTAGCACCAGATGCTGGTATTCAAAGTGGGGCGAGGTATAGAAACCAAGGAGGATCAAAAGTTACTGATAAAAATTGGGGATGTATTCCAACCTTTTTGTGACTGAGGGTTAAAGAAGGATCAAAACAAATGCCAGTGAAAATCCTGTGAGATACCAGGGCTGTCACAGTTGGTAAAGAAACAGACTTCGGCGAAATAAATTTGATTAGAGCCATCAGAGGTGATACTGAGCCCATTCTTGGCATGAGAATCAGCCTTGGTTCGTGGACCCATTACAATAGGTCAGATTTGCCGGTGGAAGGAGCCTCACTGTTGCTAGATTCTGCCGGAGGGGAAGGTTGTTCCTGCAGTACAAATGACAGCTAAGCCAGTCAGAGAGGGAGTCTGATATTTATGTAGCTTGTGCTATTACAAGGGCAAGGACTTTAAAAAATGTCAATGCAGATAAGGATGTGAAAAATGGTTTAAGTCTGTGATAGTCAAAAACAGTATTCAGGTGGAAATGACCTGGTTAAGGAGGAGTGATCTTCTTTATTAGACCCAAGCACTGATAGCAGACCTAAGGCTGGTCACTATCCAGACGGGAGTTGATAGCAAGGCAAAATGAGGATCCTGACCTGGCTGAGGTGAGGGATAAGGCTCTCTCCAACGAGGAAATTAAGAAAGTGCCAGTGGGTTATTATGTCATTGATGAGGAAGTTGAGATGTTCCTGCCAGTGTAGGTTGAGCAATAGGATCCCTAAAGCCTATTGGGATGAAATTATAACTTTGGTTCATAGCACACTCTTCGGTGGTCATCTTGGGATCAAACAATGAAACAATTTTATTGGCCCAGTTTAAGGAAGGATCCTGTAAGCTTTTGCTGGGCCTGTCACACTTGGCAGGTGGTGGATAAACCTAATCAGGGTCGCCTGTACAACATGTTTTCAGCAAGCCTTTCTCCAAAGTGGACGGCATTGGCCCACTGGCCAAACCCCAAAGCCGAGAATCAGTATTTGCTGACAACAGCATGGGCAGCCACGAAGTTACTGGAAGCCATTCCTTTGAGAACCATCAAAGATAAAGAAGTTGGTTGGCCCTGCCTAGGGAGGAGATTCAGTCAGATCAAGGGAGTAATTTTCTGTCAGGCTCATTCCAACAAATGGCTTATGAATTGGGAGTGAAGCAGATAGGCATTTTCTGCATAACCTTCCAGAGAGCCAATGGGCCTTCAACCCTGAAAAAAACATGATGAGAACATTGTTTTCAGAATGAAATGGATTGGGGGTTGGAGTTTGTTTGAAAGGCGGGCTGTACAGGTGTACAGGAAATGGGGGAAGGGGGAGAAAAGGCAAGCAGGTTTAGTGGAAAGTCTACAGGCCCTACCAGGACTCTGCCTGGAGGCCAGCTACAAGCATGGAGGGAAGACATAAACCTTCCTTTCACAAAGCAGCCCTAAAAGGTTCCTGCGCTGCATTCACGTTGAGTGGTGCCTCGTAGTGTCCTCCGGAGCCGAATGAGGCGGGGCGACTTGTGCCCTGGCGCTGCCTGTCATAAATATGCAGCAGAGCCGTGGCTGTCTTCCTGCCCCTTAATCCCCCACGCAGCTGGAACCGCTCTGTGCTTCCCAGAACAGTTCCAGCAGCATGGGGGGATTACGGGCAGGGGAGGTGGCCGTTGCTCTGCAGCATTTTGAGCCGCAGACAGGTGGCCCTGAAGGCCGAAGCGGCTCAGTGAGCTAACGGCCCACACCAGCCACCCCCGCCCTGACAGCTCCTGCCGGCCGGCCCTGTCTTGAGGGGATCGTGGAGGGAGAGGGGCGAGTGGGGAAATGGGTCACAAGCTGTCGGCATCATCAGCCCGCCCCTAACCAGCCATGTACGTTCACGTGGGGTGGTGGAGATTATCCTTCCCTAAGAGGGGTTGCGGTCGGCACCTCGGAGCTGGCTATGGCGCATTCGAGAAGGGTAAGTCTTGCGATGCAAGGGAAGAGTATCTCCGTCTTAAGAGTCAGGCTTTTTCTTTGATGAAGGAGCCTAATGTTTATGCCCTCTGGCTGGAGGGTACCCAGCCGGAAAATATGGGATTGTTTCTCCAATCTGCGGGTGGTCAGGGTGGGGAAGGACTCAAGGCCATGTTGAAGAATGGTATCATCAGAAAGTCTCCTTAAAGTTCCCCTTGTGTTTCATGCCCAAGCCAGATGGAACTTTGCACTGACTATACATACAGTGACAAATGCAGATGCTTTTTCTATTCCGTGAGGTGATGATGGAATAGACAAGGTGGGGAAGACAAATTTTCTTAGCAAAATTGACTTCTTGAAAGGTTCCTGGTGCATTCCTTTAACAGAGATTTCTGCATGTAACATCTTCTGGGCTGTATGAGTACAACCACACGCCCTTGAGAATGAGGAATGCTCCAAGGACATTTCAAAGAATTATCAATTCTGTGATTGGAGCACACGTTGATAATTTAGTTTTCAGTAGTGACACATGGGAAGAGCACATCCACGAGTTTGAAAAACTGTTTAATTGGCTTTTGAAAGGAATTTAAGCGAGTTTGGTCATGGGGCCGTTACCTCTCTGGGTTATGTCATAGGACAGGGGCAGTTGGCGCCATTCGAGGCAAAGGTGTTGACCATCTCCGAGATCCCTACTCCAAATAGTCGGAACGCTCTTCGAAAGTTCGCAGGAATGATTGGCTAATTTTTATATAACCATTTAACAATTATAGTACGGAAATAGGGCATCTCAGCCCTTCTAGTCCACACCGATTTAAGTGAAGATCCACTAGTCCCACCTACCTGCTCCCTGTCCATAACCCTCCAACCTCCTCACATCCATGCACTCATCCAACGTCCTCTTAAATGACAGAATTGACCCTGCTGCAACCACATCTTCTGGAAGATCTTTCTACTTAGCCACCACTCTCTGAGTGAAAAAGCTTCCTCTTATGTTACCTCTAAAGTTTTCCCCCCTAACCCTTAAGACCCCTCATTCCAATCTCCCCTATCCTCAAGGGGAAAGAGCCTTTTCACATCTACTCTATCTATTCCCCTCATAATTTTAAATACCTCTGTCACATCCCCTCTCATCCTTCTATGCTCCAATGAATAAAATCCCAGACTACTCAATCTTTCTCTGTATTCAAGATACTACAATCCAGGCAACATTTTAGTAAACCTTCTCTACCTTATTGATATCCTTCCTCTAATTTATAAAAAAAACATTGCAGATATCACACTCCCTCCAATAAAGCTCCTTAAGAAGGGAGAGGTGGAAATGTTGGCAAGAAGCATTTGTAAAAATGGAGGCCGTTTTATGCCCCCAACCCACCAGTGCTTAAGTCACCTGACTTGGAGCAACCATTTTCTTTAGCCATGGACGCCTGTGATGAAGCTGTGGGTGCGGTGCTCTCACAGAAGAAAGATGATGATATTGGCCAGCCTGTTTTCTACTCCTCAAAGAAGTTTAATGATCATCCGAAGAATTATTCCACCATCTAGAAAGAGTTGTTCACTCTTTTGTTGGCTCTGCAGCATTTTTGATGTTTGCAAAAACTTGTAGTGTCTACTGATCATAATCTATTGGGGATTTTTTGTGTAAAATTATTAAGAATAGATGCTTGTTAAATTGGAGTTTGATTTTTACAAAAGTATGATTTGATGATAACACACATTAAGGGAAAGGATAATGTGATTGCTTTCTAGATGCTAAACTGAGTAAATGAAATGAGTAACTGTGTGTGTTTGTATATAACCATAGGATTGCGACACGTTAATTAATTACTAAAATTTTGTTCTTCCAGACCAAAATGTTCTTTGTGGTTGGGAGCCCACAAAGAAAACCACTGCTCTAGACGCTGCCCGGCCTGCTGAGTTCCTGCAGCACATTTGTGCATTTCTCTAGTCCAACAGAATTTACTTCTACCCAATAATAAACAGCTTTGTGAGCCAGATTCCAAGTGGAAATATGTTGCAGTGATAAAAGGGACCAGCAGCAAACACAGAGCTTAATATTCACAAGGCACCAAACCAAGTGGGATCAATCCAATGAAGGGATTGTTTCAACAGTTCACTGAATGCCAGCTCGGAAAGAAGAAGACATTTTTTTAAAAAGCGGAAAAATAAGCGATGCTCATTCCAAACTTCGGGCAGATCGTGGAGGCGATCTCGGTTGATGAGTGGGGCGGTTCTGCCTGGAAGTGAGACAGAGGAACGAGCTGCAGCCCTCTCTCTCTCCCAACTCATGACTGCTTCTGATTCCCCCCACCCTGTACATCAAGAATAGGATTCAGCAGAGGCCATTCAGTCCTTCTGGCTGGTTCTGTCCGATTCCATTCTGACATACCTGACATCACATACGACACTAAGATTCAATTTCCCTGCGGACGAGCGGAATTACCACTTATTGGCAGTGCAAAAACCAAATCCGACTCAACACACACATGTAAACAAAGAAAGGAATGTAAACAAACTGACTGTGAAATACAGAGGTAGAAAAAATCAGTGAAGTGCAAAAGTTAGGGTCCTTAAATTAGTAAAAACACAACACTGGAGAAACTCAGCAGGTCAACCAGCATCCTTTTACGTAGCAAAGGTAAAGATCACCAACGTTTCAGGCTTGAGCCCTTCATCAAGATATGGGAAAATGTCAGCAGACGTCCGAACATAAGGGTGGGGGAGGAGGAGTGGTCGCAAAGGGTGGAGAAGGGAGGAAGGGGACAGCAGTGATCAAGGGGAGGAGAGATGGCTGGGTGAATAGAAGGAGGAGGAGTGGAAAAGGGAAGGGAATGGGGGGTGGGGGTGGAGGAGAGCAGGTCAGCAGAAATCAGAAAAGTCGATGTTAATGCCGACTGGCTGGAGAGCGGCCAGACTGAAAATGAGCTTCCTCCAATTTGCAGGTGGTCTTGATAGGACAGTTCACAAGGCCATGGACAGGCATGTGAGTGTGGGAATGTGACGCAGAACTGAAATGGTTGGCCACTGGGAGGTCTCCGTCACTGGTTGCAGACGGGGCGGAGGCGCTCAGCAGAGTGATCTCCCAGTCTGTGCCCAGTCTCTCTGATGTAGAGAAGGCTGCAAAGGGAGAATGGGGTGCAGTAGGTCAGACCTGTGGAGACACAAGTGAAGTGTCTCTTCACGTGAAAGGCCTGTTTGGGGCCCTGTTAGCACAAGTGCGGGCCACAGGGGAAGGTGCTGGGGTGGGGGGGGGCATGATTGTTGGGGAGACAGTCGTGGAGGGAGTGGTCCCTACGAAAGGCGGAGAGGGGAGGAGAGGGGAAGATGTGTCGGGTGCTGGGACCCTACAGTAAATGCTGGAAATTCCGGAGGATGATGTGTTGGGTGCGGAGGCTGGTGGGGATGAGGGGGATTCTTCGTCTGTTGTGTCTGGGGGGCCAGGGCAGATGAGCGGGAAATGGAGGAGATGCGGGTGAGGGCTGAGCTGATGGCGGAGGAGGGTGAAGCCACTTTTGTGGAAGAAAGGAGGCATTGCAGAGATCTGGACTAGAAGACCTCGGACAGAGAAATTGAGAAAAGGGGATAGAATCCTTGCAGGGGACAAGGTGTGAGAAAGTGCAGTCAAGCCCTTAAATGAGTCCCTGATTGAGTTTGTCATTGAGGAGTCTGATGGCAGAGGGGTAGCAGCTGTTCCTGAACGTGGTGAATGTGAGCCTTGTGGCACCGAGACCTCTTTCCTGACAGCAGCAGCGAGAACAGAACGTGTGCTGGGTGGTGTGGATCCTTGATGATAGTGCTGTTCTCTGACAGGGAAGTAAATGTTCTCTATGGTGGGGAGGGTTTTACCTGTGATGACCCAGGCTGTGCCCAATACCTTTTGGAAGGCTTTAAGCTCAAGGTTATTGGTGTTACCAGACTGTGATGCAGCCAGATGGCGCACTTTCCACCCCACCTCTCCAGCGAGACCCGGAGTGGGGAACGGACCGCTGGAGGAACTCAGTTGACAACCCCGTGGGAGGGGAGGCGAACGATCGGCATTTTGGGCCGAGGCCCAGCATCGGGGCCGAGAGCGAAGAGAAGCAAGAAGGGGAAAGGGGTCAGTAGGTGGAGCAGGGAAGTGGGTGAAGGATGATGGGTGAATGGGCTGGAGTTGGGAGGCAAGTGTCTGGTGGGGAAAAGATGCCGGGAGAACAATGAGAGAGGGTTTCACAGACCTCCCACCAAAGAGGAGTGTTCTGGAGAGCCGCCTGCCAGCTTGACTGCCCTCCGCAGACCGAGTTTCCCCTTGTATGCAGTCCATCCTGATCCCCACTGTGTAGGCGTCCCCCCCGGATCAGGCCCTGTGTGCTCCATGGCGGACGTATCTTTGCGTTCCCAGGCCCTGCCGGGCGCTCGCAGGGCTCGGAGATACTCGGCGCTTGACTCACCAGGTCGTTGTTTTTGAGTCACTAGAAGGTGTCTCGGATCGACGACGCTGTTATTGCCCTTTGAGGGTGTCCACGGCCTCCTGGTATGCGGAGTTTGCCAGGGCGCTGACCCAGGAGTGCAGCATGTGCCATACATTAGTCTCCGATCGCACGATGGTGAAGGAAACCTGCAGGGATGCCTCGAAACAGAGCAGCCAGAACTTGACGCTGGTAGATGCCTCAGGCAATTCAGGGTGGATTTCCAGCATTTCTGATCTGCTCCATTGTAGAAAACTTCATTAATTAAATTGATGCCCCATCAATCACTCAGGAGACTATTGTGGAGAGAAACTGACTCATTCACTTGAGAACATAGCATGTCCCCACTGTTCGGCCATCCTGCAGGGAGCTGTGGAACAGTCACCTTTAGAGAGGAGCCCATGGGGAGGGGCCACAGGTACAACCGGCCAATAGGTGTGCTTGACCAGGAGCTCGTAGGGCAGGGCTACAAGTGCAGCTGGCCAATAGGTGTGCTTGACCAGACAATTGTACATGCCTCCATACCTCTCCCATCCATATTCTTCTGAAATTGAGCCCGCGTTCACCCCCTCAGCTGGCAGCTCGTTTCTACCCTCCCGCCGCCCTCTGTGTGAAGAAGCTTCCCCTTCACGTTCCCCCAAAACTTTTAAGAAGGCGCATGTGGGTAAAGTTCAAGTCACAGTTCAAAGTTCAAAGCTTTTCTCAAAGTTCAAAGTTCAAAGTTTAGATTTATTGCCTCTCGTAAACTTTCCTCCCCTCCCCTTAGACAGATGTCCTCTGGTGTTTGCAACTGTAGCCCAGGGAAAAATGTCCTGGTTGCAACCCCCACCCCCTGATCTAAGCCCTTCATTACCTTATGCAACACAGGTTGAACCTCTTTAATCCAGCAGCGTTGGGGCCTGGCCACTGCCGGACCACAGAAAAGGCCAGAAAACAGAAATTGACCCCTAAGGGAACCCCCACCCCTTATGTGAACGTATCAAAGGTAGAACCAAGCTTAAAACAGGAAATAATACTGTGGGGCGGCAACGTCTTTACAACGCCAGCAATCGGGACTGGGGTTCGAGTCCCACCCTGTCTGTGAGGAGTGAATACCAACGGCGACAGAATCATCCTTTACGGCGCCAGTGATCGGGACGTTAGTGCAAGCTCCTGACAGGCAGACTCGAACCCCAGTCCCGATCGCGGCAGATTCACCCTTTACAGCTCCAGTGATCGGGACCAGGGTCGAGTCCCGCCCTGTCTGTGAGGAGTGAATACCAACGGCGACAGATTCACCATTTACGGCGCTAGCGATTGGGACGTTAGTGCAAGCTCCTGACAGGCAAACTCGAACCCGGTCCCGATCGCGGCAGATTCACCCTTTTCAGCACCAGCGATTGGGATCATGGTTTGAGTCCCGCCCTGTCTATAAGGAGTTTGCACGAACGGTGGCAGATTCAACCTTTACAGCGCCAGCGATCGGAACTGGGGTTCGAGTCACGCCCTGTCTGTAAGGAATTTGCACGAATGGCGGCAGATTCAAAACGTGCCGGACCACAGGAGTTGCCAGAACAGAGTGCCAGATCATTGAGGTTCAACCTGTATTATAGAGGGAGGAGTCACGTGATGGAGTAGTGGCCGGTCAGGGAATTCCAGCCCTCTCCCGAAAAGTTTAAAAAAAACACACAAAGCACAAAGGTGCAAGATTAAAATTTATAATAAAGTAAAAATAAAGGTGAGAAGAAAATGGCAGTGAAGAGAGAAAAGTCGAAAACAACGGGAAGAAAAGAGGAAGAAAGAATGTCGGAAGAAGAAGGTGAAGGCCTTACCTGTCCGAGGAGGCCCGCCGTGGAGAGAGAAGCCCGCTCCCACAGGTGAGTGGAAGTCCCGGGCTCGGGACTACAAAAATGGCTCGCCGAGCCGAGTAAAAGTGCGCAACCGCGCATGCGCGATGTACATGAAAAAAAACACACTGACGGGAGGGGGGAACAGCTGCGGAGTCGATCTCCACAGCTGAGAGAGACACCTGCAGCACAGCAGCAGGTGCAGAACACAGACAATAACGACAACAAGAAAGAAGAGGGTAAAAAGAAAACAAGGAAACAACAGATGGTCAATCCAGAGGAAGAAGAAGAAGAAGAACAGAAAGAAGTGGAAGAAGAAGAGAAAAGCAAGACAATGGATGTATCTTTTTTTAAAGAATATATGGAATCATTCCATAGATGGTTTGCCCCAATCCGGGTAGGAGCATGGGGGAGGTGGCGGCCCCTGCCTCGGTCGAGTGAGGCAGGCGGAGGCCCCGGTCCGGGCAGAGAGTTGGAGGCGGCGGCCCCAGTCAGGGCACAGGGAGAGCAGCGGCGGCCTCGGTCCCGGTCCGGGCAGTATGGACTGACCTAGGAGGGGAGGCAGACCCCTCCAGCCCGGGTAAGAAACCTGCATAGGAGAAGGCCACTCCGATATAAAACCTACGACCCAAGGACCTCGCTGCCACGTCCCAGCTTGCTTGGCCACGGCACACGAACCATGGGTGTAAAGGGTGGGGCCAGTACTGCGCACACTGCACTCCACCTAAAAGCTCCTTTGCGCAGGCCCGAGGACAGGTCCACGTCCTCCCCCTCCAGGTCCTCCCCCTCCAGGTCCTCCCCCTCCATGTCCTCCCCCTCAAAAGATGCTCACAAACTCAAGCTAGCATGCTGGAACATCAGAACTATATGACTTTAAATATTAATGGAATACATAACCAAATTAAAAGGAAGAAACTGCTAAATTTACTGAAAAAAGAAAAAATTGATATAGCATTTGTGCAAGAAACACATTTAACTGAATTGGAGCACAAGAAATTAAAGAGAGATTGGGTAGGACACGTAACAGCAGCGTCGTATAATTCAAAAGCAAGAGGAGTAGCTATATTAATTAGTAAAAATGTGCCAATTAAAATAGAAGAGGAAATAATAGATCCAGCAGCGAGATATGTAATGATAAAATGTCAGATATATTCGGAGTTTTGGAATCTACTCAATGTATATTCACCTAACGAAGAAGATCAAAAGTTTATACAAGATATTTTTTTGAAGATAGCAAATACGCAAGGGAACATATTAATAGGAGGGGATTTCAACCTGAATTTGGATTCAAATATGGACAAAACTGGGAAAAAAATAAACAGAAAGAACAAAGTAAACAAATTTATAATTAAATCGATGGAAGAAATGCAACTTTTGGATATATGAAGGAAGCAACACCCAAATGAAAAGGAATATTCATATTACTCGGGTAGACATAAAACATACTCAAGAATAGACCTATTTTTGTTATCAGCTCGTATGCAAGATAGAGTAAGAAAAACAGAATATAAAGCTAGAATATTATCGGACCATTCACCCTTGATATTGACAATAGAGTTAGAGGACATCCCTTCAAGAATGTATAGATGGTGATTAAACTCCATGCTACTTAAAAGGCAGGATTTTAGAGAATTCATTGAAAGACAAATTAAAATGTATTTTGAAATAAATACGGAATCAGTGAAAGATAAGTTCATACTATGGGATGCAATGAAAGCATTCATTAGAGGGCAAATAATAAGTTATGTAACCAAGATGAAGAAGGACTATAATCAGGAAACAGAGCAGTTGGAAAGGGAAATAGTAAATATAGAAAAAGAATTAGCAATGAAGGAAGATACAACGAAAAGAAGAGAATTGGCAGATAAAAAAATAAAATATGAAACACTACAAACTTATAAGGTGGAGAAGAACATAATGAAGACAAAACAGAAATATTATGAATTAGGGGAAAAAAAGCACAAAATTCTAGCATGGCAGCTTAAGACAGAACAAGCTAAGAAAATGGTATTGGCATCAAGGAAAAAAGACAAACAAATCACATATAATCCAACGGAGATCAAGGAAAACTTTAGAGAATTCTATGAACAATTATACCAAACTGAAAACGAAGGGAAAGAAGGGAAAATAGATGAATTTTTAACCAAAATTGAACTACCAAAATTACAAATAGAGGAACAAAATAAATTAACAGAACCATTTGAAATAGTAGAAATACAAGAGATAATAAAAAAATTACCAAATAATAAAACACCAGGAGAGGATGGATTCCCAATAGAATTCTATAAAACATTTAAAGATTTATTAATTCCTCCCCTCCTGGAAGTAATCAACCAGATTGATAAAACACAAAGCTTACCAGATTCATGTAAAACAGCAATAATTACAGTAATACTAAAACAAGGGAAAGATCCACTCGCACCAGCGCCATATAGACCAATATCATTACTTAACACAGATTATAAGATAATAGCTAAACTATTAGCAAACAGATTAGCAGAGTATGTACCTAAAATGGTAAATCTAGACCAAACTGGATTTATTAAAAAAAGACGCACAACAGACAATATTTGTAAATTTATTAACTTAATTCATGCAGTAGAAGGGAGTAAAGCGCCAACAGTAGCAGTTGCTTTAGACTCAGAGAAGGCCTTTGACAAAGTAGAATGGAATTATTTATTCAAAGTATTGCAAAAATTCATTTACCAGAGAAGTATATTAATTGGATTAAAGCATTTTATAAGGGGCCATTGTCGAAAGTGACAGTAAATGGATATATATCAAAGCAATTTAACTTAAGCAGGTCAACACGGCAGCGATGCCCACTATCACCCTTATTGTTCGCGTTAGCTATAGAACCACTAGCAGAATTGATAAGAACAGAAAATAATATAAAAGGGATAAAAATAAAAGACAAGGAATATAAAATCAGTTTCTTTGCGGATGATGTTATAGTATTCTTAACACAACCAGAACTATCAATAAAAGAATTATATAAGAAATTGAAGGAATATGGAGAAGTGTCGGGTTACAAGATTAACGTAAATAAAAGTGAAGCAATGCCTATGAATAATGCGGATTTCTCAAAATTTAAGAAGGAATCACCATTCAGATGGAAAATGCAAGCAATAAGATACCTAGGTATACAAATAAATAAAAATCTCGGCCATCTGTATAAACTCAATTATTATCCACTAATGAAAAAATTACAGGACGATTTAGAGCATTGGAAAGATTTACCATTAACACTAATAGGAAGGATAAACTGTATTAAAATGAACATTTTCCCAAGGATATTATACCTATTTCAGGCATTGCCAATACACTTGACAGAGAAATTCTTCAAGGAGTTAAAGAAAATAATAAGGAAATTTTTATGGAAAGGGGGGAAACCGAGGATAGCACTAGATAAATTAACAGAATGGTATAAACAAGGAGGCTTACAACTGCCAAACTTTAAAAATTATTATAGAGCCGCACAATTAAGATACCTATCAGATTTTTATCAAACAAGGGAAAAGCCAGATTGGACTAGATACCTGAACACATATTATATAAATGGGATGAAAAATTGGTACAACGTAGGAGTTCTCCAGTATTACATCATCTACTCAATATTTGGAAAAAGATTCATGTAGAAAGGAATAAAACAAATTACCAATTACCAAAACTAATATTGATGCAAAATAAGTTACTCCCTTTTACAATAGATAACCTTTACTTTAGAGAATGGGAGAAAAAAGGGATCAAAAGAATAGAAAATTGTTTTTCAGGAAATAGATTATTATCCTTTGAACAAATGAAAGATAAATACAATATAACTCAAGATACAATGTTGGCATATTACCAATTGAGATCCTACTTGAAGACAAATTAGGAAGCAGTCTGAATTAGGAAGCAGTTTGAGGTTACCAGAGGGAAGTAACTTTGAATATGTGATTACAGATACAATGATAATCAAAAGATTTATAACAAATATGTATATTAAACTGCAAGAAAAGGAGAATGAGGAAACAAATGGTAAAACTAAACAAAAATGGGAACAAGATTTAAATATAAAGATAAAAAAGGAAACATGGGAGAAATTATGTTCTGGAACGATGAGAAATACAATAAATACGAGGTTATGTATGATACAATATAATTGGATACACAGGCTATACATTACACCTCAAAAGTTAAATAAATGGGACCCAACAGTATCTGATAGATGTTTTCGATGTAAAAAAGAAATGGGAACAACAATTCATGCGCTCTGGACATGTGAGAAAGTAGAAAAATTTTGGGAAGATCTAAATCAGATATTAAATAAAATAACAGAAAACAATATACCAAAGAATCCAGAGATTTTCCTCCTAAGTAACATAAAAAACAAAGAATTTGGAATTGATTTGGAGGATGCACAAAAAAGATTTGTTAAGATAGCTCTAGCCGTAGCAAAAAAATGTATTATGTCAACCTGGAAATTGGAAGATAATTTGAAAATACAACAATGGTATATAGAAATGAATAAAGGTATTCCATTAGAAAAAAATAACATATAGTTTAAGAAATAATATTGAAATATTTGAATAAATATGGGAGCCTTACATGAAACACAATAGCGAAAACCTACCGGGGACAATCACTACCTAAATTAACGGAAGGAGGAGGAAATGAAAAGAATGGACTCAGTGGAATTTCTTGTGTATTTTTATTGAATGACAACATTGTTTGACTGGTTTAATGTATCCTAGATTTTGTACTTTAAATGGACGGGAGGGGGGAGGTAGGGAGGGTGGGATGGGAGGAGGGAGGTGGGGGGACAAAATGGCACTGTATATGTGTGAAAAGGAAAAAGTGTGTATCATGGTTAATGTGATTGATGGTGTGAAAAATAAAAAATAAAAAATAAAGAAAATAAAAAAAAATAAAGAATTTGGAATTGATTTGGATGATGCACAAAAAAGATTTGTTAAGATAGCTCTAGCCGTAGCAAAAAAATGTATTATGTTAACCTGGAAATTGGAAGATAATTTGAAAATACAACAATGGTATATAGAAATGAATAAATGTATTCCATTAGAAAAAATAACATATAGTTTAAGAAATAATATTGAAATATTTGAACAAATATGGGAGCCTTACATGAAACACAATAGAGAAAACCTACCGGGGACATTACCTAAATTAACGAAAGGTGAAGGAAATGAAAAGAATTGACTCACTGGAATTTCTTGTTTATTTTTATTGAATGACAACATTGTTTGACTGGTTTAATGTATCTTTGATTTTGTACTTTAAATGGATGGGGGGAGGTAGGGAGGGTGGGATGGGAGGAGGGAGGGGGGGGGAGAAAATGACACTGTATATATTTGAAAAGGAAAATGTATGTATCATGGTCAATGTGGTTTATGGTGTGAAAAATAAAAAATTAAAAAATAACCTGTATTATAGCAGGGAGGTCTCTACACCTGGCTTCACAGTGCTGGGAAAATGCAGGTTTGTTCTGTGGAGAAGGATGCAGGGATCTTTGTCATGGTTCATTCCCAGAGGCAGAGTGACGGAGGGACTCTCTGATCTATGGGCTGTCCCTGGGGACATACACAGAGGCAGACATCCAGAACTGCTGGAAGACCATCAACTTGGTCTGCCTGTTGGTCTTCCAGCATGTGCGTGGAGATGTTGGTGAGAGTGTGCAAGCCGACCGGCACATTCCTTGCACTAGGAATGAGTGCTAAGGGACGCAGTGAGCCTTGGTGGGGAAGGACCACAGTCTAGAGCCCTCCCAATACTGGGCACCGGAGGGGCTGAGACCCAGGGGAAACCCGCCGAACAACAGAGGAGGGACAACATGCCACAGGGGTGGGAACAGAGTAAAAATAAGAAGGTTCACTAGATCGATACCAGGACTTACAAATGAAGAAAGGCTGGATCGACTTGGCTTAAACTCACTGGAGTTTGGAAGATTGAGGGGGGATCTTATAGAAGTATATAAAATTCTTAAGGGATTGGACAGGCTAGATGAAGTAGGTTGTTCCCGATGTTGGGGAAAACCAGAACCAGGGGTCACAGTTTAAGGATAAGGGGGAAGTCTTTTAGGATTGAGATGAGAACATATTTATACTCTCAGAGAGTGTTGAATCTGTGGAATTCTTTGCCACAGGAAGCAGTTGAACCCAGTTCCTTATCCATGGTTAGATTTGGCCCTTGTGGCAGAGGGGATCGGGGGGGGTATGGGGAGAAGGCAGGCTATGTCAGCCATGATCAAAATGAATGGCAGTGCAGGCTCAAAGGGCCAAATGGCCTCCTCCTGCACCTATTTTACATGTTTCTATATATGCAATAATGTACAGTGATGTCAATGTGAGAATAGGACACGAAGATGTTAAGACTCTGAATGGTTTTCTTTTGCAAGTTACTTATTGCAAAATAACTTTATCTTTGGAGGAGGGGGAAATGGTTTTGGGAGATGTGCTGAGGTTCTGAAAGTTAGCAAAGCTTCCAGAACATCACTAGCAGGGCAAGTTACAACACAGTTCCCCCCCTCCCTCCCACCCCCCGCTGGAGACGCTGCTAATGCCCACAGCTATCTATTCGCGTGAGCTGCACAATGCACGCAGAGCAAGTCTGCACAGCACGGTATAAACACCATGTCAGCCCAACGAACAGGCGGGGCAGCCTGTCATCTTATAGGCAATCCCAAAGCCCAGCTGGCTGTTGGACTGCACAAGGCGACACCTGCGCTGAGCATAATTCCCCAAGCGCAGCAGGTAGGTCGGGTCGCAAAAAAAGATGCGAGATTCTTCTGTTGTCGTGTAATGGAGCGGATGTGCGGTTGAAAACAACTGGGCAGCAGGTTCTGCAGTGGTTGGTGCAACGCTGGTACAGTGCCAGCAATTGGGACCAGGGTTCAAATGCCGCACTTTGTTCATTCTCTCCTTGTCCGCGTTGGTTCAACCCTCAAAAGCGGGTCTAGATTTTAGATGAGGGAACACTCCATCCCCATGTTGTCAGGAGCCCTGGGGAATCTTGCTTCCTTGGATCCGAGGGCCCCGGTGCCAATATTTAAACCAGGAGCCAGCTTCAAGACAGGGAGAAATGTGTTCGCGTTTAACTAGTTTTCCCTGGTGGTGGTGGAGGAGGGGGGTTCCCAGTTCCCTCCCACCTTTGATAAAGTATGGGGAGAGTGTAATGTAGGCTGAAAGGGCCTGTTACCGGGCTCCATGAATGGAATATTACACAAAATCGGAGTCTGGTTTGGGAACTGAGGGTAAAGTGAACACGGCCCAGGACATCACAGGCAAAACCCTCCCCACCACTGAGAATATCTACGGGGAGTGCTACCTTTGGAGGGCAGTGGCGATCATCAAGGATCCACCCCGTCCAGCACATGCTTTGTTCCCACAGCCGCCATCAGGGAAGAGGTCTCGGGGCCACAAGGCTTACACCACCTGGTTCAGGAACGGCCCCCCCCTCCACCATTAGGACTCCTCGGCGATAAACTCACGTCATGCACGTGCTCTGGCAATGAATCTAAAAATGGCCTTGAGCCTACCGTAAGGCAGACAGGTTTGCCATCGGCAGAAATTGCCCGGTGCCCCTTAATGTCGGAGAAGCAAAAGAGAGTCCTTCCTGAGTCCCAGAGTGTCCGTGGGTTTGCCTCCCGCAGGCTGTTGGCAAATTAGCCTCCATAAACCAAAGTATTGAGTCCAGCAGCTGGGACGCTATGGTAGAGTTCTACAAAACATTGGTGAGGTCAAATTTGGAGTGCAATTCTGTTCACCAAACTCCAGGAAAGATATCAATAAGTTGGAAAGAGTGCAGAGATTTACTAGGATGTTGCCCGGACTTGAGGAACTGAGTGACACGGAAAGGTTAGGACTTTATATCAAGGAGCGTTGGGGAATGAGAGGAGATTTGATAGAGGTAAAAGTTTGTTGCCAAGAGATTTTAATTAAAAAAAAATTTAGACACACAACACAGCAACAGGCCCTTCTGGCCCACAAGCCAGTGCCACCAAAATACCCCAATTAACCTACAATCCCATACATTTTAACAGTGAGAGTACCCGGAAGAAACCCATGCAGACATGGGGAGTATGTCCTTATGGACAGTATCCGATTCGAACCCAGATCGCTGGCGTTGTAAGTGTTGGGCCAGTTGCTACGCCATTTGTGTTGCCCTTCCCTTTTGCCCCTTACGAGCTTCTGCCCACCTCGGCTTGGCCCACTCTCTCCTCTCTCAATCCCCTCCCTCCAAACCTCTCCCTTCCCTGTGGATCACTCCCTTCTCCCACATCCCTCACCCCTCCCATCTGACACACCATGCCCCCTCCCAATTCCTCTGGCTGATCGCACCTTCCTGCTCTCCACTCCCCTCCCTCCACATCCTCTCCTCCCATCATCCTCTCTCCAATGCTCCCCCTCCTCCAGAGGTCAGGATTTGATTCCCGACCTCCACCGTGGGCAAGTGCGTGTGAGCTTCCTCCCTCCCCCCAGTGGCTCCAGTTTAAATCGGCCTTTGTAAATTTCCCCTGGGTGAGTGGGCAAAGTGGGAGCGCTGTTGTGTTCAATTCTGCTCGCTTCATTGCAGGAACAATGTGGAAGCTGTGGAGAGGGTGCAGAGACTTATCAGGATGTTGTCTGGATTGGAGAACATGTCTTACCAGAGTAAGACATGTCTTACCAGAGTATGTTGAGAGCTGGGACTTTTCTCTCTGGAGCAAAGGAGGATGGGAGGTGAGCTAACAGAGGTCGTTGCCATTAGTTATTGTTCATACCCTGCTCACACGGTAAAGACATGATAACGTTTCTCCAGGACCATGGAGCATATTTAAATAGAAGTTAAAATATTAAGGCGTATACAGTCCATGGGACATGATCTGTTCAGGAGCCTGATGGCCTGGAGAGGAAAGCTGTTGCCCGATCTGGATGCAAGGGCCCGAGCATTGCGGTACCTCCTACCAGATCGCAGCAGGGAGAACAGTTTACGTGAGGGGCGTGTGCCACCTTTCGCCTTCATCGAGCATGGTTGATGCCCATCATGGTAGGAAAGGAACCCCAGTGGTCTTCTCCGCTGAATTCACCCTCCTCTGCAGGGCCTTGCGGTCCGAGGGGGTGCGGCTTCCAAACCTGGCAGTGACGCAGAGACTCTTGATACGTCCTTGGTGAGCAACAGAAGATTAACTTTCCTCAGCCTTCGCCGTGGAACCAGTGCTAAGTAAGGGACCAGGTGAGATTCTCAGCCAAGGGAACTTGACGGCCTCAAGGCTGGAGCCGTCAATAGTCAGCGGAGCATGATCCCACCCCCTTGAAGTCAGCAACCAACTCTCTTGTTAAGATTGTGAGAGGCATAGACAAGATGGACAACCTTTTTATGAGGGCAAATATCTGTACTGGGGAAGGGGAGGAAAATTTGGAAAGCGTCAGGGGTGAGTGATATATTTTTACAGAGAGTGGTGGGTGCCTGGAAAGCATTGCCAGGGGTGATGGTGGAGGCTGGAACAATAGGGACAATCAAAAGAGCTGTAGACAGGTATATTCTTAGACACGGCGCTGCAGTAACAGTAGCACTGCCGAGGGCCCAAGAGGAGCAGAGATACAGCGCTCCCATGGGGTCCGACCACTGCCAGCTCTGCGAGGGCTTTAAAGCCGATGGTAGTGTGATGGAATATTTGGGAATCTTTTAGGAGATAAATTGGTAAAATTAGAGTGGATTACATACATACACAAATTTTAAAATAGATCTTATTTGAAATATTGAAGAATTCATATTCAGTGACTTTACAGAAACTATGGAGAATACTATGCACATTTCACAAGTAGGTGCTAATTGAAATGATGTCATGAAATGAATGGACTATTGTCTAGGAAGAACAACCAGAGACAGGTTGTCTGTTTTGGACCTTTTTGAAAGGCTTTTGACCTCTCTGCAAAGTGTTCACTCAGAGGTCATTGAGAGGTTATTGTTTACCTAAAACAACAGATGGGAACAGAAGACTGACTCCTATTGTTTGCTGGAGAAGGAGGGGTTTTTGCAAGTGAGAGAGAGAGGACATGCGGCGGGCAGTTGGAATCTCAGACAGAGAGACACACACAGCTGAAACAATCCAGGAGAAGCTTGTTGAAACTGAAACAGAAGCTCCAGAGTGGCAGATGGCTGGAAGTGCTATCTGACTGATGTTTCTCTTGGAATAAGTGAAACAGAAAGGAACTCTGTGGTAGCCTGAAAGAAAGAGGTTATCATCTGGAGAACCGTGAGGGGGCAAAATTTAATCAGCAAGACATTGACGTGGTAGCTCAGTTGTGGAAATCCTGGAACAACACATCTCTCTCTGCAAACCTACAAGAACCTTCCTGAGCAGTAAACATTTACCTTTCGAGAACCAAAGCCCAGTGAACTTTATACATGTTAAATTTTGTGCACAGTATAAGAATTGCCTGAAACCAATGAACTTGGAGGAATGAGAAGTGAGATTGGACTGTGAACCAAAGAACTTTTCTTAAATTTACACACACATTACACTCAAGTGCGCTTAGTATTACAAGGGGGTAAGTTAGGTTAGTTAAGTTAACACTGATAAGTTAAAGTTTGATTTTGTTTTCATGTTTAAAGATAATTAAAAACAACTTTTGTTGAAGTAACCATTTGTCGTGGTGAATATCTATTGCTGCTGGGTTTTGGGGTCTTTTGGACTCGTAACAGTAGTTTTATGCAAAATCCCGCACCCAGGATGGCCTGTAATTGGCAGCAGCCACGAGGGGTTGCAGACTCCAGGGGAGCGGAGACCGGCAACAGGGCACCAGAAAATGGGGAGATCACAACCCCCACCCCACCCCTGCCTGAGATGACCCACAGGACAGTGACACACCAGCGGACCAGTGAGGTGGGTGGGGGGGGGCTCGGACTGTGGCTGAAAGACCCACACAAGCGGTGGGGAGGCGAGGAACCCGTGGAGGCTGCTGCCAGGAGACCCTCGCCGGGCTGCAGACTACTGGCTCGAGACTGGCAGAAAGTGGGGTATCGGAACCGGGATGTGGGGAGGGTGGCCAAAGGGTTCCTGACCGCATCGAGAGGATCGGATCCGGGGCTCGGGTTACCAATGGTTTGGACTGGACTCCGTGTGGCTGGGGATAGGTGGGCAAATTTATTGACACTCAGTGATTTTGGGGTGGGGGGGGTTCTCTGGCTTCAGGCAATTTCTGCCGACAGCGAATTGGTCTGCCTTATGGTGGATAAAAGCAACATCACACTGTTTTATTACACAATAAATTGCACCTTAATCTTGGGTTATGGATGTGAGTCAGGGAAGGGTTAGATGGTTGTGGAGTAGGGGCGCCACATTGTGGGCTGAATGGCCTGTCCTATGCTGGAGTTAGCGCCGGCTTTCTCTGCTGCAACCTTATCCCACTAAACAGGTGATTAAAGTCATTGCGAACGAACGCCCTAATGAGGCAGAGGGCTGAACAATCGTCCCGAGTTCCGACACCAGAGAGTAAGTCCATGGAAACTGATGTTGAACGGCAGTCAGCCTTGGGCAGCCATGCCCGATCAAGGGAGGTACCTCGTCTCTGGCCTCCGCCATGGCATGAATCTCCCAGTGGCCACCCACTTCAATTCCCTTGCTGATGCGTCTGCCCATGGCCTCGAGCACTGCCAGATGGAGACCACCAGCAAATTGGAGGAGCACCACGTCATCTTCCATCTGGGCAGCATCCAACTGAATGACCATTAGTATCGACTTCTCTAGCCTTTGTAAAACCACCCCCTCCCCCCTCAGCCCAGCTCTCTCTCAATGACAAAGCGTACAGGAGGGAGATAGATCAGCTCATTGAATGTTGTAACAACAGCAACCTTGCGCTCAACATCAGCAAAACCGAGAAGATGATTGTGGTCTTCAGGAAGTCAGGGGAACACGACCAATTCCTCATCTGGGGCTAAGTAGGGGAGAAGGCCAAGAATGTTTAATTCCTGGGGGTCAACATCTCTGAAGATTTGCCCTGGAGCCACCATGTCGATGCAATCACAAAGAAGGCTCGCCAGCGGCTCGACTTTGTGAAGTGTCTGAGGAGATTTGTTACATCACCGAAGGCATGTGAACTCCTACAGGTTGCATCACTGCCTGGTACAGAGGCGCCAACTCTCGGGACAAGAATAAACTCCAGAGCATTAACTCAGCCTGCAACGTCACAGGCACCAGGCTTCACTCCGTCAACGACATCAACATGAGGCTGTGTCTTAAAAAAGTGGCCTCCATCCTCAAAGACCCCCACCAACACCTAGGCCAGGCCCTCTTCACTCTGCTACCATTGGGGAAAAGGTCCAGGAGCCTGAAGACAAACACAAAGACAGCTTCTTCCCCACTGCCACCAGATTCCTGAATGATCAGAAGACATTACTATAAAAAATAGTGCACAAAAAGTAAGGCAATGTTGAAGATGGTTATAATATGAATGTTTGTCCTGTGATGTTGCTGCAAAACCCCGAATTTTGTGACAATTCGGATTCTCTTCCTTTTCCCCTCTATCTCACAGAGCCAAGATCAATTCTCACCTTTCCAGCTAACACCTTTAGGTCTGGACTCCTTCCTCCCACCCACCCACCCCCCCCCCCATTTTCTTCAGACACCTGTCTGCTTTTTGCTTATAACCTGGACACTGCGAGACCGGCTGAGCTCCTCCATTATCTCTGCATGTTCTCACAGCGCGGAACGTCGACTTTGCTCCTGCAAAGCCAGTGAGGCCTGGATCTGATTCTGTAATAATGGAGCAGGCAGGCAACCTCCCCGATTCCCCCTTTGGGATTCCTGCTCTTCTGAGGGCAGTCTGCGGCCACCAGGGATACTAGGTGACCCCTGTCGGCACGGGGGGGGAGGAGCTTTCGAGGCCTGCACTGGAAGGGGTGATCCGATACAGTCTCAGTGAAGGCTCCCAGCCAGAAATGTTGGCTGACCGTTTCTAGTCGGTGCCCCAGTTCTGGTTTCTCTTGGCCGGAGCAAAGTTCCCTTTCCAAGGTGCAAGAGTTAAGACTCGTGCTAAGCAGGCAAGGCTGCAGACGTAGTGATCGCAGGGCAATGCAGAACCGCACTGGAGAAACTCAGCCAGCCACACAGCGTTTTATCGGAAAGGGGAACCAACCTTTCGGGCCTGCAACCTTCGTCAAGGTACGTGCAAAGAGCAGGCAGGTGCCTGACTCGAAAGGAATGGAAGATGGATGTCTGCAGACATTGTAACTAGTAAAAGCACAACAGACGTGCTGAAACTCAGCCAGTCTTGCAGCGTCCATAGGTAAAGATTTTTTAAAAATTCCGACTGCGTGGTGGCAAGTCCACGAGGCACCTAATTACACCTGATTGATCTACACCCCTGGTACGTTTTGGGAGGGCGGGAGGAAACCGCTCCCAGGGAAAACCCCATGCAGACAGTGCGAGAACAGACTGAGACCGCCCGTAAATTGGAGGGATATCTCATCTTCTGACTGGGGGGGCACCCTCCAACCGGTTGGCATTAACATCGACTTCTCTGGCTTTTGTTAAAATCCCCCCCCACATCCCCTTCCTCCTCCTCCCCCTTATCTCTCCATTCCCTGTCTCCTTTCACACGAACATAATCAATTTGACCTGATCCCTTGTCACATCCAATCAACGCCCTTTGTTGGTCTGGATTCCTCCCCCATGGGTTGAATTCTTTCTGATATCTCCTGCTTCTGCCTTTTCTGATTTTTTTCCCTCTCGGGCCCGAAACATTGGCAATATATCTTTGTCTCCTATAGACGCTGAATTCCTCCAGCATTTTGCTGTTTTTACTATAGTCACAGTGCCTGCAGCCGGTCACGTTTTCTTTCCTTGCAGACAGCATTGGATTCGAATCCAGGCTCTGAAGGGCTCCTGGCCACGGCAGAGGTTGGGATCTGGAGCTCGGGTTGCCAATTGTTTGGACTGCAGAGGCCAATCTACAGGCGCTCAATGACTCTGGGGTGGGGGTGGAACATGACACTCTCTTTCTCCAAGCAACTTCTGCCAATGGTAAATCTGTTTGCCTGACAGCAGACAAAATCAAGTTCGTGTGATGTGGAGGAGTCACGCGATGGAGTAGTGGCCGGACGGTGAACTCCAGCCCTCTCCAGAAAAGTCGGGAAAAACAAGAGAAAACACAAAGGCACAGAAATAAAAGTTACAGAAAAGTGAGTATAAAGGTGGAAAGAAGATGGCGACAAAAAAAGAAAAGTCGAAAGCAACGGTAAGAAGAGAGGAAGAGAAGACAAAGGAGGGAAAAGGTGAAGGCCTTACCTGTCCGAAGAGGCCCGCTGCGGAGAGAGAAACCCGCTCCCTCAGGTCGGTAAATAATGGACTACAAAAATGGCTCGCAGAGCCGAACAAAAGTGCGCAACCGCGCATGCGCGAAGTTTCGCGCATGCGCGATGCGAATGAAAAAAAACACACCGACGGGAGGGGGGACCAGCTGGGGAGTCGATCTCCACAGCCGGCAACGACAGCTGCAGAACACCTGCAGCAAGAAGAGACCACAGAAGACAATAGAAACAAGATAGAAGAGGAGGAAAGGGCACCAAAGAAACAACAGATGGTCAACCCAGAGGAAGAAGAAGAGGAAGAGTATGGTGAAATAGAAGAAGAAAAGAGAGGCAAGGTAAAGGATATACTTGCTCTTATTAGAGGATACATGGAATCATTTAAAGAATGGCAAACACAGGAATTTAAGGATTTAAGAAAAAGAATAAACAACACAGAGGAGAAAATAATTAAAATGGAGATGACCTTAACAGAAATGGGAAAAAAAATGGACAAGATGGAAGAGCGGGCAGTAGCAGCAGAAATGGAGGTAGAAGACTTAAAAAAGAAATTGGAGAAATCTAATAAAAAAACTAAAGAGACACAAGAACTACTAGCTCAAAAAATAGATACAATGGAAAACCATAACAGAAGAAATAACATAAAGATAGTGGGCCTTAAGGAAGATGAAGAAGGCAAGAATATGAGGGAGTTTATAAAAGAGTGGATCCCTAAGACCCTAGGATGTCCAGAACTACAGCATGAAATGGAAATAGAAAGGGCACATAGAGTATTGGCCTCTAAACCACAACCACAACAAAAACCAAGATCTATTGTAGTAAAATTCCTAAGATATACTACAAGAGAAAAGGTACTGGAGAAGACAATGGAAAAAGTAAGAGAGGGCAACAAACCACTGGAGTATAAAGGGCAAAAAATCTTCATTTATCCAGATATAAGTTTTGAACTCCTAAAGAAGAGAAAAGAGTTCAATACAGCAAAGGCGATTTTATGGAAGAAAGGGTATAAATTTATACTAAAGCATCCAGCGGTATTGAAAATATTTATTCCAGGACAACAAAACAGACTATTCTCGGATCCAGAAGAAGCACGAAAATTTGCAGAACAATTACAAAAATAGACTGAGGGAGGAAGACGGGTAATGAGAGTTAAAATGATCACGACTGATATGTATGTGGGTAAAGACAAAAATAGACTGAGGGATGAAGACGGGTAATGAGAGTAAAAATGATCACGATTGATATGTATGCAGGTAAAGAGGTATAAGAGTGAATAGAGACAATGAGCATACATGAATGTATCTGTACTTAGAGGAAAATATGGATAGTATAGACAAGAATTAATAAGGGAAGGTAATGGAATAGAGAGAATAAGGAGGGAATTAAAAGAGGGACCTTTGTGACATATGAAAAGTGAAATCTTTTCTGGGGGAGGCGGGGTGGGGGGAAATAGCGGTCACTGCAAAATCAGTTGACGCTTGCGAGTGGATTCGCAAATCCAAATGGAGAGGGGAGATGTGGTTGTCCGACAAGGGATAAAGGACAACTCAGGAGGTGAAGGGGAGATTGGGGATAAATAAGATAGAAATAGGAGAATAAGGAAAATGTTAGATGTTGTAGGAATGTTGTCTTATAAAGAGTTGAAAATAAGAAAACAGAAATGGAAAAGGAGGAAAGGTAATGATGGAAAAACGGAAAGAGAAGATAAACAAAATATAAAAGGGCTACGCTGAACTATATGTCTTTAAATATTAATGGAATACATAACCAAATTAAAAGGAAGAAACTACCAAATTTAAATGAATAAATGTATTCCATTAGAAAAAATAACATATTGGTTAAGAAATAACATAGAAATATTCGAACAAGTATAGGAGCCTTACATTAAATACAATAGCGAAAACCTACCGGGGACAAACATTACCTAAGTTGATGGAAGGAGAAGGAAAGAAAAGAATGGACTCAGTAGAATTTCTGGTGTAATTTTGTTGAATGACAACATTGTCTGACTGGCTTAATGCAACCTAGATTGTATACCTAAAATGGATGAGAGGGGGGGGTGGGGGGGTGGTTTGGGAGGAAAGGGGGGGGGGGGAGAAAAAGTCACTGTATATGTGTGAAAAGAAATAGTGTATATCATGGCTAATGTGATTTATGGTGTGAAAAATAAAAAAATTAAAAAAAAAAAAAAAAAAAAAGTTCGTGTGATGTGACACCGTTTTACTGCAAATGACAATAAATTGAATCTTGAGTCCAGGTTGCTGGCACTGTGACAGCAGTGTGCTCACCATGCCACCTTTCAGGAAGGCATCTGAATAAAGTCGCTTTCAGGTGCATTCTTCCGCCAAGAATGCGCCTGCAGAAGTGGATGCAGCCCTGTGGAATGGTCATTCAGGTGGCAGCCCTGAAAGTGCTGCAGCTGCAGGAGAGGCCCCTTGGAGCACACTCAGGCTCCTGTCAGTGCAGGACATCAGGGCAGGGGTGGCAGGGTGTCAGGCAGGGGGGATTTGGGAGGGGGCGGTGTCAGGCAGCGGGGATTTGGGTTGCCAGCTGATTGTCATCAGCCCAGCCCGTAGCAGCCTCTTTCAGGCGGCTACATTCAGGTGCCTCAGGGGACTGCTCAGATGCGGAGATTATACCTCCTGGAGGAGGGTTGGTGAGTTTCTTCTGAGCTGCATCAGGCTCTTTCAGATGGTCTCCCAACGGCTGCATTCGGGTAGAATATGCGGCTTTACATTGGGGTCTTCTGGCCACCTGAAAGAGGCTTAACCAAGTCTGGGTGAGAACCGAGTGGCAAGGAGCGCAGAGTGGGTGCAGCAAGAGGGACTCCTACAGAACTCCCTTCGAAGAGGGAACCTAAAAGTGATTTCACAGATGATCAACGGAATGGAGTGAAACATGGAAGTATGCAGATGCTGTGATCAAAAACCCGCAAAAATGCTTGAAAGAAGGGCAAGGGGAGGAGGAGAGGGACTCATGATGCTTTCCAGCAGTTATGCAGCGCACCAGCATATCCCTCAGCCGAGTGACCTGCCACATTCTGGCTTAAGGCCTTTTCACATCCACCTGCCGCTGGCCGTCTCCCCCAAGCCCTGCTGAGTCATCAAGCCCTCTCTCAAGCCACATGTCCTGCTGCTGACTCTACAGGAGGACTGGAGAAACTTGGCAGATTCCACCGCGCCCAGGGGAGGCACCACCAGGGCTTCGGGCCCTGAGCCCTTCATCCAGATATGAGCAAAAATCAGACAGGCGCCCGAATTGAGGGTGGAGGCTGGATCTGTGAATGCAGAGCTGACAGAAAGGGGGAGGGAGAGAGAGGGTATACGGAGACAGCAGACATGGCCGGGGTGGGGGGTGGAGAGCTAAGAGGAGCCAAAGAAGTCGGCGTTCGGCACCCAGATGTTCCTCCAGTTTGCAGATCTCAGTCTGGCGGCGCACGAGGCCATGGACAAATTGACAAAGGAATGGGCAACATCCCAGATAATCTCACATGGAAGACCCTGCCCTGGAAGCAGACGGAGGAATTGTGAGAAACGGTTATGCGTCTTTACCGCCGATGGACGCTGCAAATTCCTCCAGCATTTTACTTCAATCACAGCACCTGCAGGCTTTCATGTTTCACTCCAACCTGTTACATGAACTCAGATCTTCTTCCCTCACAGATGCTGATCTGACCCACCGAGTCTTTCCATTTAACCACTTACAGCACAGGCCAGTTCGGCCCTACTAGTCCATGCCGTAACAAATTCCCACCCTCCTAGTCCCACTGACCAGCACCCGGTCCATAATCCTCCAGTCCTCTCCTCTCCATGTAACTATCCAGTCTATCCTTAAATGTAACCAATGATCCTGCCTCGACCACGTCTGCCGGAAGCTCATTCCACATCCCTACCACCCTTTGCGTAAAGAAATTTCCCCTCATGTTCCCCTTATAATTTTCCCCCTTCAATCTTAAACCATGCCCTCTCGTTTGAATCTCCCCCACTCTTAATTGAAAAAGCCTATCCACATTTACTCTTTCTGTCCCTTTTAAAATCTTAAACACCTCTATCAAGTCCCCCCCTCAATCTTCTACGGTCCAGAGAAAAAAGCCCCAGTCTGCACAACCTTTCCTTGTAACTCAAACCCTGAAATCCTGTCAACATTCTCGTGAACCTTCTCTGCCCTCTCTCTATTTTGTTTATATCTTTCCTATAATTTGGTGACCAAAACTGTACGCAGTACTCCAAATTTGGCCTCACCAATGCCTTGTACAATTTCATCATAACCTCCCTAATCTTGAATTCAATACTCCGATTTATGAAGGCCAACATTCCAAATGCCTTCTTCACCACACCATCTACCTGAGTATCAGCCTTGAGGGTACTATTTACCATCATTCCTAAATCCCTTTGTTGCTCTGCACATCTCAATAGCCTACCATTTAATGCATATGACCTATTTAGATTTGCCTTTCCAAAATGTAACACCTCACATGTAACATCTGTATTAAATTCCATCAGCCATTTCTCAGCCCATACCTCCAGCCTTCCTAAATCACCTTTTAATCTACGGTAATCTTCCTCACTGTGCACACTACCACCAATCTTTGTATCATCCGCAAACTTGCTTATCCAATTCTCCACCCCTACTTCCAGATCGTTAATATTTATAACAAACCATAGTGGACTCAGGACCGATCCCGGAGGAACTCCACTAGTCACCGGCCTCCAATTGGACAAACAATTTTCTACCACTACTCTCTGACACCTCCCATCCAACCATTGCTGAATCCATTTCACTACCTCCTTATTTATACCTAATGCCTCCACCTTTTTTCCTAACCTCCTGTGGGGAACTTTGTCAAAACCTTTACTAAAGTCTAAATAGACAACATCCACAGCTTTCCCTTCATCAACCTTTTTTGTAACCCCCTCGAAAACCTCAATCAGGTTTGTCAAGCATTATCTACCCCTGACAAAACCATGCTGATTACTCCCTATCAATCCCTGTACCTCCAAATATTTGTAAATTCCATCCTTCAGAAAACTTTCCATTAACTTGCCCACCACAGACATCAGACTCATGGGCCTATAATTCCCAGGTTTACATTCGGACCCTTTCTTAAACAGCAGAACCATATGCGCCACCCTCCAATCCTTTGGCACTACCCCCGTGGCCAGTGACATCCTAAATATGGCTCCACCATCTGTCCACAAGCCTCCCTGAGTGTCCTTGGGAATATTTTGTCCGGTCCCGGAGATTTATCCACCTTTATCTTTTTCAACACAGCCATCACTACCTCCTCGGTTATCCTTATATGCTTCATGACCTTCCCACTACTTTTCTTTACTTCAACTGGTTCAATATTTTTTCCCTAGTGAATACCGAAGCAAAGAAATCATTCAAATTTTCCCCCATTTCCTCTGACTTCTCACTCAGCCTACCCTCACTATCTACAAGGGGTCCAATTTTATCCCTCACTAATCTTTTACTTTTAATGTACCTATAGAAACCCTTTGGATTTATTTTTACTCTGTTTGCCAAAGCCTCTTCATGCCTTTTTTTGGCCTTTCTAATTTCTTTCTTAAGATTCCTTCTACACTCTTTGTAGTCCTCCTTCAAATTGTCAGCTCCCTGTTCTTTATACCTCTTGTACACCTCCCTTTATCTCCTAACCAAATTTCCAATATTTCTCGAAAACCAAGCCTCCCTATGACTTCCAGCCTTTCCTTTGATCCTCACTGGAACATATCTACTCTGTACCCTCAAAATTTCTTTTTTGAATATCCTCCATTTTTCATTTACATCCTAACCTGAAAAAATCCTGTCCCACTCAATACTCCCCAAATCCCTTTATTCCTTCGAAATTTGCTCTTTTCCAATCCAGATCCTCAACTTTAGGCCCCTCCTTGCTCTTCCCTAAAACTAACAGAGTTATGATCACTAGACCCAATTTGTTCTCCAACGTTAATGTCCGATACCTGACCTAGCTCGTTCCCTAATAGGAGATCTAGTATTACACCATCCCGAGTTGGTTCTTCTACTAATTGATGTAGAAAACAATCTTGAACACATTTAACGAACTCTAGCCCATCCAGCCCTTTAACTGTATGGGTATCCCAATCAATGTGAGGGAAGTTAAAATCTCCCATGATCACTCCTTATGATTCTCACACATTTACGTTATCTCCCTACAAATTTGTTCCTCTAATTTTCTTGGCCCATTTGGTGGTCTGTAATACACCCCTATTAGCACCCTCATGCCTCCTTCACCCCTCAATTCCACCCAAACAGTCTCACTGGACGATCCTTCCAGACCATCCTGCCACCTCACGGCAGTAATGTCCTCCTTAACAAGCAGAGCAACTCCTCCCCCTTTTTTTACCCCCTGATCTATCACATCTAAAACAAATATATCCTGGAATATTAAGTTGCCAGTCCTGCCCCTCCTGTAGCCAGGTCTCACTAATTGCCACAATATCATGACCCCAAGTATCTGTCCATGCTCTAAGCTCATCTACCTTGTTCACTATGCTTGCATTAAAATTTATGCATTTCAGAGAATGACTCTCACATACATTCTCTTTTCTACCTTCTACCCTAATCTCCATCCTACATTTTTATTCTTATCGAGGTGGCTATGCTCCCTTGACACTGCTCTCACGCTGTTCCCCACCCCCTGCCAAACTAGTTTAAACCTTCCCACACAGCTCTAACAAATCTGCGTGTCAGCACACTGGTACCCCTCCAGTTCAAGTGGAGTCCGTCCCTTTTGTACAGGTCCGACCTTCCCCAGAAGAGATCCCAATGATCCAGAAATCTTATCCCTTGCCCCCTGCACCATCTCTTTAGCCACGCATTCATCCTCCACATCCTCCTATTTCTACCCTCACTAGCGCGTGGCACCGGCAGCAATCCAGAGATTACTACCTTGGAGGTCCTGTTTTTTAACTTCCTACCCAATTCCACATAATCCTGTTTCAGGACCTCATCCCCACTTCTAAGTAAGTCATTGGTCCCCACATGGACCACAACTTCTGGCTGTTCTCCTTCCCCTTGCAGAACGCTATGAACTCGATCAGAGATATCCCTGACCCTGGCACCAGGGAGGCAACAGACCAACCTGTTGCCTCCCCATTCTCCCAGGGGGCACTAGAAGTCACTCGGACTCGCTCAACACAAAGCAACTCCATCAAAAAACTCGTTCCCCGCACGTTCCCGTCAACTCTTAGCCACACCCCCCCCAACACATCAGGGGCCAACTAACGCATACGCCTTTGGGATGAGGAAGAAGGGAGGTCCCAGTCACTGGGAGAGCAGGCAAGCTTCACCAGAGTGGAGGATTAAACATGGGTCGTCAAAACTGCTTATGTTCCTTCAACCCACTACACAAGGAGTTATAAAGTGGATTGGAATGCAGAATAAATCCCTTTTGACTGCCAGGAATAAGTCCGGCCAAACCAGCCTTTGGCTGATGACCCTGATGCATTCAAGAGCACTGGGGCAGTGAGTCAATGCAGCTGCAGACTCACTGGGATCCTTACAAACGCTGCATGAAGTGGGACTTCCCAGCAAGAGATGAATCACCAAGTTGGGCAACTTATGAGAACTTTTGCCAGATTGGCAAAATGACTCTGAACCTGTTTCTGCTCAGATGAACCTTCTGAGTAGTTCTGGGAAATCTTTTCGTCAGACTTTCATCATCTGCAGATATTGTTTGGTAGATAGGATTGTAAAGAGAACTTTTGGCATATTAGTTTATAAATCAAAGTATAGTGAAACCTAATTAGAACGCAATTCGCTAATCTGTGGAATTGCTTCCAGCGTGGGTGTCTGTGGACCTCAAACTACTACGGGGCAAGCTGATAGCAATCAGCCCGCGACCCTGTCATCAGCCTGTGACCCAACTCCCCGCTGCCCCTTGACTTTGGGGCTGCCCCTTCCACGACATCCTGCGCCGGCCGCCCTTGCATCTGTTCCGTGATTCAGCTGTAACTCGGTATGAAATCTTGGATCCCAACTACCGCCTTCTAACGAGGTTTTAATGTACTGAATATAGGAGTTGGGATGTTAGGGTAAAAGACAATGGTGAGGCTCAGTTTGGAGTACTGTGTGCAGTTTCGGTCACCTAACTACAAGAAATATATCAATACGATTGAAAGAGCGCAAAGAAGAATTTACTAGGATGTTGCCCGGACTTCTAGAACTGAGGTACAGGGAAAAGTCAAAGAGGTTAGGACGCTATTTCTTGGAGCGTAGAAGAATCGATTGAAATCTGATAGACGTATTTAAAATTATGAGGGGGATAGACAGAGTAGATCGACTTTTTCCCACTGAGGGTGGGTGAAATACAAAGCAGAGGATGCGGGCTATGGGTGAAAGGGGAAGAATTTAGGGGGAACTTCTTTGCATAGAGAGTGTTGGGAGCGTGGAACGAGCTTGCCAGCTGAAGTGTGGGCTTAATTTTGGCATTAAAAAAAAATCTGGACAGGTCCATGGATGGGAGGGATAGGGCTTGGTGCAGGTCGGTGGGACTGGACAGAATAGTTTGGTGCACACAAGAAAGGCCTGTTTCTGTCCTGTAATGTTTTATGGTTCCTCAACTTTCCCAGGACTCCACCCTGGAAGGAACCAGCTCCCCAATTTATTTTTAAATTTTGTTACTTTGGGGGGAAGATTTCCAGTTAATGCAACATCAGCAAACCAGGTTCAAATCCCATGCTGACTGTAAGGAATTTGCACGTTCTCCCCGTGTCCGTCCTCCCACCGTTTAGGAATATTGAGGGCAGCAGGGGCGCATGGGCTGGAAGGGCCCGTTACTGTGCCGCGCGACTAAATTATAAACTAAAACTTCTTGCTCGACCAGGCTTCACCGCAGGCCGGGCAGGCACTCAGATGACAAAGAAACAAAATGAAGTCAAAGCAGAGAGGAGTCAGTTTTATTCTGGGTCTCGGTTTAAAACGAAAGGCCCGATGTTCTGTCCGCGATCTCAGAGGGAGATTTCAAGGGCAGGTGGGGAACCGAGTTGGCAAAGTCTCTTGCTCACTTGTAGATCTTGCCCTGGTTGAAGTCCTTCCCCACGTGGGCGAACTGTCCCTCCCAGCTGAAATACTCCTGGACCAAGGTGCGGCACTCTTCACTGGTCGAGTCCAGCTTTCTCCAGTTGTACGACTCAAAGTCCACCTGCCAGTCCGGTGACAACTACTCGGACAAGAAGAAAGTAAAAACACATGGGCGTTGAGCT